>NC_067482.1:69239818-69592318 GCF_947179515.1 Apodemus sylvaticus | reverse complement strand
AGATAAGACAGTGTCATCTACAGCCTTTCTCTGACTGGGATTTGTTGTCTAGAAATGGTAGGTCCCTGGGAGTGCAGAGGTGCAATGGGGGTGTGGGGATGAAGGAGTTGGCTCTTGTGAGTGCTGTGAAGAGACAGACTTCCAGGGTATGGCCAGGTCTGTGAGACGCATCACAGCAGCAAGAGGCTTTGATCTAACAGGACTCAGTTATCACTTCATAAGAAATGATAATCAGCAAGAAATTTTAGTTTAGGATGTAGGAACATATTACAGAATAAGCCTCAGCTCTTGCTGGCCTTGGACCACCATCAGTGTAATCCACCAAGAAGTTGCGAACTCCTAAGAGAAGCTTTCATTAGCTTAAGTAGTTCTTACCCATATGGTTACTGCTAGCCATGTCTCATAAAGAATTTAATGAGTAAAACGAGTTCCTGAATCCAGCATCATCATTTTTATCCCACTGTGTGCTGCTCTGGCAAGTGATTTCAGTTGCCTGAATATAAGGATATTTTATGGACAATAGGAAATTATTGTGTCAATATTCCAGTATTCTGTATCAAACACTGGGACCTAGAACCCACAATTTTCTGAAAAATACTTTTCTTCCTCAAGCCCTTCGTTTATGGGTACCTTGTCTGGAATGTAATGGCCATGTACCACATACTGATATTTTTATCAACAACAGATAACATGGAGGGACAAGATCTCACAAAAATGTAATGGACCTGGGAACTTTTATCACCTCTTAGAATAAACCAATACTAACATCTTAGAGTAACCCATTATCACATGCTAATGTAAACCCACGATGATATCCATCCCATAAACTGACAGTGCACATTGTTATATGAAGAACATACTTGATGGTGATAGTCTTCTAACTGGCTTGTGTATGCCAGTGCTAACTACCTTTCATTATAGTTGTCTATATTCTTGCTTAATTTTTTAAAGTTAACTCTTGGGCTAGCATTCACATGCATGTGCATGCATGCACACATGCCCAAGCATGCATACACACACACACACACACACACACACACACACACAGGTAATTAAGTTAGCTATAAACCAACACCCAGCAGTTTCTCAAGGACTGCTACAGAGATGGAAATGTCATAGAAGATGATAGCTTAACAACCCCCTCAGTAGAATCACACAGTGTTACCAGCCATTCCAATTTTGTGTAGCTTAGGCTTGTATTCATGTTTCTGTCTTAGATTTTCACAAAGATAAGTTAAAAGTTAAAAAAGGGGGAAACTATGTAAACAGAGACTGAAAGGAAATGACCCTGTCTGCCTGTACAGTTTCTTTACATATTAAACTATTGCTCCAAAAGAGTCACCTTTTGATTAAACGTTTATATATTAACAATTTAAATTTAATTTATAATGAAAGGGAAAATGTTAATTCAGTATCATCCAAGCACACATTGCTTTATAGGCACACAGCAGTGCAGTGGCACCCACCCATCAAATACTTATAGACTCACCCAGAGCAGTTTGCTCTCTTGAAAACTCAGTATTTTAACTTTTCTACCATAATTTCATTGTAACTTTTGTAGGATTGGATAAGTTCAGATACACAAATATCTATGTCATGCAACTGCTAGATATGATTATGCACAACAACATTGTGCATAATCCTTCATCCTAGGAGACCTCAGATTGTAGCATACCTCCTAGGTATGTGCAAACTGTACACTTAAACATATATGGTTCTTCTTTTGTATATCTTAAAACTATGCTGGAATCATATATGCTGCTTTCTTGGTTTTAACTAATGTTCCACCCCCTTTCCCCAATTATAAACAGTATTGATTATATTTGTTGTATATGTTTTACCATGCAGATGGTTGTAGATGTAGTTGAAAGCTGCTGTTTCTCATATACACGTTGTATATCTATATATCCCTATGGTATGTGGGGCATTATATATACAAGGATACAAAGTACATAATACACAACAAGAAAATGTTTTTAGAATAACTGTTTTACACAATACAAAGTGATTTCCTAATTGTTATTTTACTTGTCTATGAGGACACAGATATGAAGAATACATAGAAATATTGTCTAGTGATGACCATTCTATTTTTAGAAAAAAATGACTTAACAATGCAATGACCCTTCAAGAATTCTCTTAAGTAGGCTCTGAGGGACACCTCAGAACTAAAGCCTATTTCAATCCTATTTGTTTCCCCAACCAATACTAGTCAGTGAATAGGCTAGGGGCATGTATGAAGATCAAACCTCTTAACAACACTGCAGGGGGATTTGCCCAAGGTATAGTAAAAAACAAGTAATAACAGTAATTGAATATACAAAGATTACCTAAAGATAATAAATGAATGATTGATTTATAAACATAAAATCAGTCAAAGTATTAGGTTTGAATTGAGTCATAGAGAAATGTTTACTTATTGGTATATATTTATTATTTTTATACCATATTTACCTTTCTATACACCTCTTTGTCCCTCTACCCAACTCCTGCTAGTACATTTCCAGATAGTCTTGCTTCTACATTTATATTATAATCATATAAATGATCACATATATGTATAAAGTATATTAAGTATATATATATATTGAATATATGTACAGGCGCTCAAACATGTACACACATGTACACATACATACACACATATACACATATATGTATGATCAGTCTCTGTCTTTCCAAGACTAGCATATTTTGCTTAATGTGATAATGTCTAATCCATCCTGAAACAATTTAACATAAGTGAGCATCACTTTACCCTTTTCTTCCTAATTTCCCATATTTTGTCCAAGACTGAGATGGGGAACAAAACTGAGATGCTCAGTGCTGGGGAGGCCAGTGACCATAACTGGCAGGACTTCTAACATTTAAGTGTGTCAAACAACCTATGAACAGGCCAGGCCTCCAGAAACCAGCTTTGAAAATTTAGCTCAAGCTTTCTGAGCCTGCTGTTCTGCAGACTGTGTCTGTTTACCAAGCCTCCTCTTTGCAAGTCCTCCCACCACTATTTGCCATTTTTCTTTTGATAACAACTAGATCCCATGTAAGAAAGCATAAAGACAAAGTCATCTCTGCTAATCTGGAAAGGACTTATTGATAGCAGCCCAGGAGCAGGTACTGCCTGTCCTCCACTTAGGACATGTATTGGAGACTGACCATTGGCCACTGCTTATTGTCTGAAACCTAAGTCCAAGTAAAACAGATGGCAACCATAGGAAAATGGCACCCAGAGGGTCCTTTAAGGCAATGGCAAATAAGAGCTGGAAGATGCCGGGCCTAGTTGCTTCAACTGATGGAAAGCATTTGGGATCCATTTGACATTTCCTCCCTGGTCCTCTAAAGTGACTGCACTCTGGAGTTCAGGACACTTAACCATACAGACTTCTCTGGTTTCTACACCATCCCCACCTCTCCTCACTCCTATACTAGCTCTCCCCATGTCCCCTCTAAAATAAACTCCAGGACTTCAAATCCTTTTTTTCAGGGCCCCTATCTAGGACCTAACTCATTAAAGAACATTTGCATATTTAAAAGAGATAGCCAGACCAACTCAAGAGACAAACCAAAAAATGTGGAATTTGCATGTATAATATATTCATGTAAAAGAGAAAAATCTCAACAAGAAGCCTCTGGCAGCATTTTTTTTTTCTTTTTTTTCTTCAGTCTTACAGGAAGACTGAAGAGAGATTGCTCAGAACCAGATGCTAGAAGCCTGGATCCTAAACCTGGTGTGCAACTAATGCACTGTTTAACATTGTCATTTCCCCTCTCCAATCTTCCATTTTTCTTTGCTGCAAGTGTAACAAGATTGTATTATTTAATCTTTGTGGCACAATCCCCATGAACCCATGGGAGGGAGTAAAGTAGATGGAATCTCTTTAAAGGTGTGTTCCACAAGTAATTAATACAAACAAGCAACCTTTACATAGAACTGGCCCTGTAATGAAGGACTGTTTAATTAGGCACATGACATGTTCCAATCTGTCTAGACAGGGTTCTCTTTTTCCTTGGGATGCCTTTAGCCACATTTTTTCTGACACTGTGACGAGGTGGCCTTTGGCTGCAGACAGCAATTTTGTTGGGTAGTTCTAATGCGGTAGAGTCAACCATGGAACTTTCTTTAGTTTTAGTGCTATTTGTCTTTCCAAATAGAACCAAAATTAACCCAAGAAGTAGCTAGAGAGGCAGTTGGTAAAATAGTCTCTCTTTCACACACACACACACACACACACACACACACACACACACACACACACACGCACGCACACACACACACACACACACACACACACAAATGCACAAATGTGCCTGGGGAAGCCTTCATGACTAGAGTTCCACCATTATTAGTGAGGATTTTAGTTGATACTCCTATCTCTTAGCCCTTACCTTGAGGAAAAGGAAAAAAATATGACTCCACATTGAATCTCCACAAAGAGTGGAAGAGAAACTGAAGGAAAAGTCATCCAGAGACTGTCCCGCTGGGGATCAAATCCAGACACTATTGTGAATGCCAAGAAGTACTTGCTGGCAGGAGCCTGATATAGCTATCTTCTGAGATGTTCTGTCAGATCCATACCAATACAGATATGGATGATTATAGCCAACCATTAGACTGAGCACAGAGACCCTAATGGAGGAGTTAGGGGAAGGACTGAAGGATCTGAAGGGGTTGCAAACCCCATAGGAAGAACAACATTATCAATCAACCAGACCCCCTAGAGCTCACAGGGACTAAACCACCAACCAAAAAGTATACATGGAGGGACCCATGGCTCCAGCTGCATATGTAACAGAGGATGGCTTTATCTGGCATCAATGGAAGGGGAGATCCTTGGTCCTGTGAAGGTTTAATTCACCAGCATAGGGAATTGCTAGGGTGGTGAGGCAGGAGTGGGTGGTTGGGTAGGGGATCACCCTCTTAGAAATGGAGGAGAGGATGGGGTAGGAGTTTGTGGACGGGACAGAAGGAAAGGGCATAACATTTGAAATGTAAATAAATAAAATAACAGCAACAACAGCAGCAAAGAACAGGAACATACCAAGAAGAAAAAGAAAAAGAAAGAAAACACACAAGTCATATAAATAAGCACCTTAGCTTCCAAACCAATACACTATTCCTTCCCTAGAATTCTGACCACTAGTTTCATAACAGGGAAGACTATTTCTTAATATCAGATTCCTCTGTTAGGCATCTATATGGTTACAACTTTGAGAAGATAGAAAATCCTCTCCTACCCTAGTATAATGGGTTTGGAAATCTACAGACTGTAGCAGAAATCAAAATGAGCAACTGGAGAATGTACTAGACTAGCCTAGTCTAGTCTAGTTGGATGTCCAACGGCTAGTACAGTCTAGACTAGCCATTGGACATGCACAATACTCAAGATGTGATGCAAAGAACTGGATTATCTTTTGTGCCATTTGTTGAAATGATACACAAAGAGAAAATGAATGAAAACAATCAGCAGCAATGCACTTTTATATTTTTCTTTCCTATCAAACAGACACTAAAAAAACTTAATTTGCTCCTAACTTATGTAGAACCTTACTAATAATGAATCTCGTGCCAGGTCAATCCACCTTCAAGGTTAGGTTTATCCTCCCATTCCCAACATCTACCTAGGAGGATCAGGTGGACAGAAACCTTTGGAGATGGGTTTGGATTCTCTTTGTCAGTTTCATTTCCCACTCATTTAGTAGTCTCTCTACATCCAGCAATGTCAAAGAGAAAAGGCTTCCAAAGAGAAGGCAACTAGGAAGTTCCACTTGGGTTGGTATCTTCATTCTTTCTGGGCATGGACCAATGATACTTATTCTTTCCATGGGTACTAGGAAGTTTCTTTTGAAACTTCCCTCTGGTGCCCTCCAATTCTGTTTTTTATGAAAGGCTATTTTCCCTATTCTAGATTCCCCAAGAATGACCTCCACATGCATTATATCATTTGAGTACTGGAGGACTTTCAGTAAATACTCTCAGAGGAGATTTGGAATGGCTGGAAGTTGACCATGTCATCATTTGAACTATGAAATTCTCTGTGCTTCTCCTTCTGTTGGGCACGCCCCATATACTGCACTTAAGTCCTTTTGACTTGTCATGAGTTACCATGGCTTTTCTAAGTCTGTCTCAGTTTTTGATATCTATCTACCAGGAAAATAGTTGAACCATGTATATGGTCTTGTGATCAATTTGGGTAGTGTATTTTAAATTATTAAAAGACATGGTGCTGCAAAGCTTCACTCTTAACAAGGGAAAGGATTGTGCTTGAGATGCAGGAGAAACTCCAAAGAAAAATGCTTGCAACTCTTTCCTGGTGCTTAAAAAACACATCCTAAAGAAAGCTCCAGAACCATGTACCATTCCTAGTTTATTCCATCAAATAAGAAATTTATAAACAAGGAATCAATCCCAGTTCCTCATTGGATTCCTGTAGCCATAAACATTTCCAGACTCTACAGCATTGTTGCTTTCATGCAGAGTCCAACAGTAAAGTTTAATTTGTAAGTTTAACAGTAACAAATAGAGAACAGGAACAAAGAGAGATAACAACAATATGATAATTCTATAATCAAACTCATTCTGGTAGACTGGGAAAAAGGCTCAGTGGGTAAAGTGTTTGCTATACAAGCATCAGACTCCCTACACTCACATAAAAAGCTAAGTGTGCCAGCTCCTTTAATAGGAGCACTGGTTAAGCTGAAATAGGAGGATCCTGGGACTTACTGGAAAGCTCCAAGTTCAGTCAAAGACCATGTCTCAAAACTTGAAAGAAAAAAATCAAAGAAGAAAGTGATGGAGGAAAATTCAGACACTGAACTCCAGCCTCTACATATCTGTGCACTCACATAAACGTACACACTCATGACAGGTACCACAATACAGAAACAAAGAGTTCTCACCTGAAGAATTTCAGATGGCGGAGAAACATCTTAAAAAATGCTCAACTTCATTAGTCATTAGGGAAATGCAAATCAAAACAACCCTGAGATTTCACCTTACACCACTCAGAATGGCTAAGATTAAAAACTCAGGAGACAGCAGGTGCTGGCGAGGATGTGGAGAAAGAGGAACACTCCTCCACTGCTGGTGGGGTTGCAAATTGGTACAACCACTCTGGAAATCAGTCTGGCGGTTCCTCAGAAAACTGGGCACCTCACCTCCAGAAGATCCTGCTATACCACTCCTGGGCATATACCCAAAAGATTCCCCAGCATGTAATAAGGATACATGTTCTACTATGTTCATAGCAGCCCTATTTATAATTGCCAGAAGTTGGAAAGAACCCAGGTATCCCTCAACAGAAGAGTGGATGCAAAAAATGTGGTATATATACATACAATGGAGTACTATTCAGCCATTAGAAACAATGAATTCATGAAATTCTTAGGCAAATGGATGGAGCTGGAGAACATCATACTAAGTGAGGTAACCCAGACTCAAAAGATGAATCATAGTGTGCACTCACTAATAAGTGGATATTAACCTAGAAAACTGGAATACCCAAAACATAATCCACACATCAAATGAGGTACAAGAAGAACGGAGGAGTGGCCCCTTGTTCTGGAAAGACCCAGTGAAGCAGTATAGAACAAAATCAGAACAGGGAAGTGGGAAGGGTTGGGTGGGAAAACAGGGGGAGGGAAGGGGACTGATGGGACTTTTGGGGAGTGGGGGTCCAGAAAAGGGGAAATCATTTGAAATGTAAATAAATATATCAATAAATTAAAAAAAAGAAACAATGAATTCATGAAATTTTTAGACAAATGGATGGAGCTGGAGAACATCATCCTAAGTAAGGTAACCCAGTCTCAAAACAACACTTATGGTATGCACTCACTGATAAGCGGATATTAGCCTAGAAACTTGGAATACCCAAGACACAACCCACATATCAAAGGATGTCCAAAAAGAAGGAAGGAGTGGCCTCTGGTTCTGGAAAAGGCTCAGTGCAGCAGTGAAGGGGAATACCAGAACAGGGAAATGGGAAGGGGTGAATGGGGGAACAGGGGAAGGGAAGAGGGCTTATGGGACTTTCAGGGAGAGGGGATCCAGGAAAGGGGAAATCATTTGAAATGTAAATAAAGAATATATCGAATAAAAAATAAAAAATAAAAAAGAGCTATAGTTCAAAGGCAAAGGTGAAAAAATACATGTAGCAGAGTAAAGGAACACATGAATGGTCTTCTCACAAAGGAAGATCTGTGAGTGGACAATAGCACACGGCATATTCATGTTTATCTCTTGCTTAATGTATAAGAGGAAAACAGAGCTGAAGCTGAGAAAGTTTTCTTTCTCTTTTCTATTTCCGAAACCCTAATAATCTCTCTGGGCTTCATTTCTCTCTAATGAACTGTGGGATTTCTTCTGAAGCCTTTATATTTGAAACTCACACTCTTTAGAAGACACATGGAATGCCTTGAATCTATATGAAGGCAGCTCCATTTGAAGGTGATTCCTTTACAGACAATGCCTTGTTCTAAATCATTTCTTTCAAATTTTCTTACCCAATTAACTAGAACATTCCTCCAGGAATCAGCACAGCCAAAATTGCCATTGCTGTGCTTGCTCTGGCCAACATACACACTTAATTTCAGGGAGAGGAAACTGTCCAAGGCTCCGTGAACTTAAAGGAGCTGGTACCAAGATGAGTCAAGCAGTGAGATTTACAACAGACTCAACCTCAGAGGGCCTTTCCTGAGCTCATGCCATTCAGCACTGAGTAAGGTCGTTTCTCATTAGTCTTGCCAGCTGAGAGGCTCACACAAAATTATTGCACTCTGTTCATCCCTCCCTGAGAATATATCCAGTTCTTGGACTCAAAATAGACTCCAGATTCCTGGGTTAAAGTGCTGGTGTTTGATGTATTCTCCAATCACATTCTTCTAGCTCTGCCAATGCTAAACTAATTGAAATATCCCCTCTGTCACTGAAGCTATTATATCCAATTAGGTGGTCAGGGTTTAGGTGGTCAGGGTGATATATATATATATATATATATATATATGTGTGTGTGTGTGTGTGTGTGTGTATGTACACCCTGAAATATACAACTGCAATGAAATGAAATAAAAATCTGTTCACAGATATATTAGGACTATGAAAAGGATTTTTGCTTCATTCAGCACAGTTCTTGAATCAAACTTCATTTGCTTTCTCATTCATTCAGTAACTATCTCCTACTGAAACTCCATTCACAGCAGAGTCTTTGTGCAAGGAAGATAAAGTCCTTTATCTAAATAGCACAGAAGTATTGAAAAATAAGCAAATCACTGAGCACAAAATATACACAATCAATAATAGTATTATTGATTATTACTGAGGCTGTAAGAATTAGTTTCTAAGAAGAGCACATTGTGCTTGAGAATATAAAGTGCTGCCAATTCTGTTCTCCAGATAATAAGGAAATGGCTTAAAATAAAATGTCCTTTGGTAGTACTCTCCTAGACGACTGTTTCAAGGCTTGCCAGTCAGAAAAGGAAGGGAATCTTCATATGAGGGAAGAATATGTGTGCATAGAGGCTTTAAATCAGAAGACATGAGACTGCATTTGAGAAACTGTGAGAAATATCAGGCTCCAGCAGAATCACAAATAGCAAATTCTCTGCCAGAGACTTGATAGTTACTATGAGAAATGCTTTAGAAAGAAAGCAGTTTGGAAGGGCACAGAAGAATGTATGAAGTGTCAGAAAACATCCTTCCACAATGATAAGACATGACATGTGCAAAACAGTAACAATCCTTCCCAGGATTCACAAGGAGAGAACACACAGTACTATTCATAATCAGTACTTTATTATCACATTACTTTCTACAAGTAAGAACATTTTACTGGTTGAAATGGTTCTAGTGGCAAAATACACTATTAATCAGTATGCTTGAAAATCTTTCTTTAAAATTCATGTAACATTCTAACTTAAATACATAAAAAAAAAAAAACACAACAGTGCCTGGTGGAAATGAGCACAGTGTATCAGTAACAGGAATAATAGAATGACGAGGAGGGTTGGTGGGTAGTAGAAATGGCAGAAGCAAATTAGAATCTAACAGCAGTGTCTGATATAACAGCATCAGTATTGGTAACGAGCTTGATGTATCAAGCAGACTATATTTTTTATTTGGTAGCCCTGGTGGATGTAGCCCCAGGGCTACTCATTCAAAGCAGCCATTCTTGTTCATAGTCATGTAACTGAATGTTGGGGGAGAGGGAGGAAGCTGTAACCAAATCACAATACCCAGAGGCAAAGAAACATTGACATTCAGTATTTAATGTTTAGCTTTGGAAATATCAGCGTCCTGAATTCTTTCCACCACATAGTATCCAGCCTGCCCTTGCCATGCCCACAAAGCACTTCTCTGCTCTGTATTAGGTGTGCCCACAGATATTTATGCATTTGTCTGACTCTTGCCTCTTTAAAACTTTGATTCATGTCTGACCTGTGAGGACATCTCTAGCACTCAACAGACTGTAGCACTGCTTAAATCACAGTGAAAATTCAGTTCCCAGCTGCTACAGAGTCTTCTTGAACTTTCTATCCTGCTACAGAACTTAAATAATGGTACACTCTGCTACTATATACCTTCAAATGATTTGGTACGGGTCAACGACTTCTTATTCTCCTAAAGTAATAATGAAATGTTAACCATCTAAAATAACTGTGAAATCATTGTTGCCCTAGTGTTTAGTCACATAGTTCTTGTCACATGGGTGTTCATTGAAGGCATTACATGGTTTGGAAATTTTCCCAGTGATTTGTAAAAACATAAGAAATTATTTTGAAAAACAGACACATTCAACTCAAGTAAGGAACATTTCAGCTCTTTGTATGTTTTCATCAAAAGACTCATAGATTGGTGGTGGGGGGCAAAGTTTAGAGGTGAACTTTCTGCTAAGAGATAAAGCAAAGGTGATAATTCCTAGAGGAAGGAAGCTAGTGAGGAATCTTATGGCTAGGAAGGAACATTGCCAATCTTCCAACCCACTACATTCATAACTGAGGCATTCAAGAGAGGCAGTGATTTGGGATCTGGAGATTTATGCATATATCCAGGCAATGAGATGACCATTCTCACATCATAGAGGGACAGGAAAGGAAGGGAAGAATTAGTTCCTGGAGAAGCAAGAAATAAGAGATACAGGCAGATGGCAAGGAGGAGATTGAAACGAGAACAGCCACTGTCTGCTTCATGACCACCTTCCATCATTCCAGTGCTATAATAGAGACACAGAACAGATAAGTGCAGGGCCAGTGTTAACGTAAAAGGGAGTGATAACATCAAATAAATGTTTGCTCACACTTTGTCTTGATAAATTCACTTGTCAAAGCAAATATCTGAAATAAGTTGATTGCTTGCTACAAGCCAATATCCATCTAAATAGCTCTGAGTGTGTGTGAATTTGATGTATATTATAATACCTTCTATCAGTGAGCAAAGGAAAACACATTCTAGTTTTATATAAATAGCTTAATAGACAACCTAGTTGCAATGATAATTAGAAAACTGAATAACCACAGAGAGAATATTAAGGCTCCTCAAAGACCAACAAAAAGATACAACAATACCAAGGAAAGATATTGTGGGAAGTACACTAGAACTTGGTAGTGTATTCACAGGAAGAGCAAATGGCAGAAACTGAATCCACACAGTAATGGCACAGCAGGAGCTGGGTTGGTGGGGAAATGGTTGAATTTCCTTAACTTTTCCCTTCTTGAAACCCTGAGTCTGCACCCAGCATCATACATATCCAAACCATATGATACAAGAAGTGTGATCACTGATGTTTAATAGAAGGAATTGAGTCTCCTGTAATTAGAGCACTTTCCCAAAATCAGTCACTGTTTAGAAGGAAGAATATTTAAACCAGAGTAATGCAGATGAAGTCTTCCCTATAACTCTTCTTAATTGACAAAGAACTAAGCTAGGCCAATGCTGCAGAAAGGAACAAGAGCAAATGTAGAGAAGTCATTTATAGCGAACAAGAGAAGAAAAGAGGCAAGGGAAACAGTTGTATGCTGGCAGACATGGAACAATTTTAAAAACACAAAGTTACTGAGATGCCAACAAAACTCCTTTTCAATTCTCCCTTTGCAAGAGCAGTTCCACTTGTACTTTGATCTTTGACCTGGACCCATACAATTAATTCCACATCATATTGCTGCATACTGCTCTCCAAGGAGAATCGAGTTTACACTTCCCCCCGATCCAAATCATAACAGTACTTAATTAGGTGATAATTTATGTAGTACTTAGCATGAACTTTTGGCACATGCTGAAAAAGGCTGTACAAGTGTACATGTGTTATCACCTGACTGCATCAAGAAGCCGGGTCTGGGCATTGGCTAGGTGTCTTGGGCTTTACAAGGTATCAAATGACTTTTATAACTCTGTAGTACCTGGATTTCTAGTAGGCAAGACTGTCTCTGGTGTGTATTAATACACTGAATATTATGCCCATACTCAACTTAAAACATTGATTCAAGACAACAAGGAGCCTGGAAAATGAAACAGATGTTAGATGAACATAAGGCCTTCTTAGAGTCTATCGCTCAACCTCAAGGAAATGCTTAACATGGGAGGAAGCATTCAAATAAACAGAATGTAGACAAGGGGTTGGAAACCCCACCACACCATAGCCTTATGGAGACCAACCCAGGAAATGGTTCTTTCCCAGCTGTCACAGGAAGTCTAAAAAGGCCATGGTTAAATATCCTCGAAGTTCCAGATATGCTCATTTAAATAACATACAGAGTCAAGGGTAGGACACTCCATAGTGTAATACCTGGGCTGCAAACAATAGCATGTTAATGTTCCAGTTATACAGAGAGGACTGGGAGCTCTGTCTTGTGCTGCTCTCATTCTAACCTTCTTAATCAGTAGAGCAAGAGAACATAACACAAGAGCTACTTCCTCTTTGGCCATCACCAATTCATTCCAGGTCTACTGGCCAACATTGACAAAACAAAGTGGTTCCTATGTTAGAACATGGGAAATGTAATAAAAACCACAAAAGTGATCCCTTCTCTGTGAAAGTTTTACCACACAACTCTCAGCTCATCCCAGGAAATACAAAGCCCTCAGCCTGTTCACTTCCTGAGTGATGTTTGCACAGTGTGTCGCCTTTGGACTGATGTTCTCACTAAGCAGTGGTCTGCCCTCATGGTTTGATCTCATGGTTTCATGAGACTCTGACACCATGCAGGTTCTTAAGAACTTCATCTGTCTCTGGCTCTGTTTATGCTTGGCCATGCAAGTAATGTTATTATACACTTTTAGGGTGGATCACCATCTCAGTAGATGCTGCCTTGAGGCCTCTAGAGATGAACAGACAAAATGCTATTGACAATACTTCTGAAGACATGCAAGCAAATCACATGTTCTGGTGGCTTGAATATACTTGGCCCAGGAATGGCACTAGTAAGATATGTGGCCTTTTTGGAGTAGGTGTCACCTTGATAAAGGAAGTATGTCACTGTGAGGATTGGCTTTGAAAACCTCCTACTAGCTACCTGGAAGTCAGTCTTCTCCTGGCTAACTTGAGATCAAGATGCAGAACTCTCAGCTCCTTCTCCAGACCATGTATGTCTGGATGCTGCTCTGTTTCCTGTCATGAAGATAACGAACTAAATCTCTGAAACTGTAAGCTAGCCCCAATTAAATGTCCTTCATAAAAGTTGCCTTGGTTATAGTATCACTTCGCAGCAATGGAAACCCTAACTAAGACACATGTCTACTCACCCCATACAAAGAAACGACAACAGACCAAAGTATGGATTGCACCAAAGTCCAGGTTGGCAAACCAATGAGTTTTTTTTTTTTTGAGGTTCGTTACAGGAATATGAGTGAGGGATTGCTTACAGACAGAATTGACTCAAAGACTACTTTATTAAAAAAAAATGCTCTTCCCAGCATGGGTGACAGCTCACCAAAGGTGGAGCCCAGCCTACAGGCAGCTCAGCAGGTTGGGACATGTTCTTTCCATGTATGTGTGACCCTTTTCTAAACAGATGAACTCCTCAGAGACTCTTCTAGGTAAAACTCCAGAGTACATCACAGAAAAGTTCCAATTCAGACAAAGAGGGAATCAGGCCAAATGTTCCCCCCTTTCTATATCCTCAGCCTCTTGCTTGGAGGTACCTCAGTATTACTTATCTCAGTGCATTCCATCTGACTCTGCCATAGCACCATAGCTTCCTCTATAGCACAAACTCAACTCTGTTGCCAGAAAGATGGTGCTGAAACCATACCAGGTTGCCTAAACCTCCTCAAAGGACTCAATAATCAGCTTTCACCACAGACATAAAACCAAAGTCATCAGTGGATGACCGTACTATTCAATCCCTCTCCAATCTCATCCCTAACATCCATCCTTCCTACCTTTCAATGCTCTGTTTAGACAAACTAAGTCTTGCTGGTCCTCACACTATGCAAGCTTTGGCCTTCGGGCCTTTGCATGTGTGTTTCTGTCTGTTTCTCCCACCAGATCTCTCATGGCTCCTTCCTATTGCAGGTCAAGGCATTTCTGTGATGACTGCTGACTATGGGGACTCTCCATCAACCATGTAAAGCTTTGTCCTGCTGCCATGCCCACCTTGTCTTGTTTTACAGGTCATTTCTCTCCTCTGTCAGATCAGTTTCACATGCTTTTTATAGTTGTTCGATGTCTTCCCCAGAGTACAGAACTGAGTTCTTCAGTGATGTTCCCATGTCCTGTGGCATCTAACACAACCTGTACATTCAATGACTATTTATTGGATAAATAAATGGGTATTTAGCAAGACTTTAGTACTAAAGACATATTATTGGACTTGGTTTGCATTTGTTAGAGAAGAAAGATTTTATAACTGTATTCTAACCAAGACTGAGGAATAAAGGGAGGTTTTCTTAATATTTGAAACTTGGTATATATCCTATACAAATTTACTCCTTGCTTTTTAATTTCCCTTGTCCTTTTCCTTTTTAGTAAATGATCACTGTTACTGCATAAAAAAAACATAATTCATACTTGAATATATTTTATATAGATGATGATTTTTCCCCTGTCCTAATGAGATAGATAGGAGGGAACCAGGTCTTCATAAGGTTATTTGGCTCAGAGATAAGCATTGTTGAGTTAGTGACAGTGAATGTTGATGTCTGTGTCTTTGTTGTGAGCAGCATTTAATGTATTTTCTCCCTTTAAATGAAGTAACCTGTCAGAAGTTGGCTAGTGGGCCCCTTTAAATGGCAGTGACAGATGCTTCTCGTACATTAGACTACCTTGAGTGAGGACCTGTCAGCCAAGCAACCTTTTCTTTGGCAATGAGCAGGATTGTTCTCTGGCTCTTTTTAATCCTTTCTGATCACTGTGAGAAAACTCCATTAAGTTGCAAGGATCAGGGCAGCTTTAGCTGCTTCTTAGCTTATGCTTCAGGTAAGCATTCTCCAGTAACGCATTCTATAGGCAGCTGGCACAAGCTTGGGAAAACGTTACTCTGGGCAATCTAGGCCAAGTCCCAGTGAACTCTATGTCCCTATCCACCCTGGAGCTAGACTCTCTGGAGAAAAGGGCTACTTTCTCTCAGTCCTTCAATAAAAAGCCTATGATTGGTATAATCTATGCTTGTGACTGGCTTAAAAGTGATGCTTGTAATTGGTGAAGATCACTAGGAAACCTAGAGGCTGTGTGCATATGTATGACTGATAGAATTATAATCAGACCACATATTCCCATACCCTCAGAAGTTATAAAAGAAGGCTGTTTCACAGAATTATTGGCTTGGTATTACAAGTTGTGACCTTTTCTCTCCTTCCATGTTGCAACACTAAACTCAGTAAAGTCTTCTCTTAAATGGGCTTTTGCCTACTTATGGTCTTTATCATGGGTAAAGCATGTTGGGCTAGTTGCAGAAGAGCAGACTAAACCCAGATGCTGAAACTAGCAGCAGCAATAGAGTTCCAGAAAGCTAAGTGCTCTAATACAGTGCAGAGTTCAAACACTAGCGGATAGCTATCTAGTTCCAGAGAGTAAATGACAGCAGACTTTATAAGAAGTTCAGACATGGAAATATTAAGAAGGCAAAAGACATTGGGAAAGCTAGTACCACAGAGGCAAGAGCCCCTAAGAGCTATAGCTCCATGATGAGTCTGTGAAGACAACAAGCCCGGGTGATTAGGAGAGGTCTAGAGGAGCTGCAAAGGGTTAAAGGGCTGAGCTTCAAAAGCTGTGACCTCACGATAACTGCTGGGTCTGTGTCTGGCACATTGCTCATTGCAGTGGCAAAACCCTAGAAAAGAAGTAACTCAAAAGAGGAAGATGTACTTTTGAATCACAGGCTGAAATCCATCATGGTGAGGAACACAAGGAAGCCGCTCACATTACGTCCTCCAGAAATGGAGAAGATGAGTGCTGGGGCTTAGACGGTTATCTCCTTTTTAGAGTACCCCAGCTTCTAAGATGGCTCTACCCATATTCAGAGTGGGTCTCCCCTCCCCAGTGAAACATTTTTTTAAAAGACCCTCACAGACAAGTGCAGAGGTTCATCTATTAGGTGATGTGAAATGTGAAAATGTGAGAAGGAAGGTGACTTATCCCATTCTTATCCGAGTACCATAAGCACTGAGAACCCAGAGCTCTAAGTTCCAAGTCACCCCAATGTGCAGAGAATGCAAAGCCAGCTTGTAGACGGCAGGGACTATCTATCTATCTATCTATCTATCTATCTATCTATCTATCTATCTATCTATCTATCTATCTACCAATCTATCTATCTATCTATCTATCTATCTATCTATCTATCTATCTATCTATCTATCTATCTATCTATCTATCTTTCCCTCCCTCCATCATACTAATGCACACACCTCACACATACCAGACAGTATAAATGTTGTCCTACTGACTCTTCCATATAACTACACTACAGTGTTATTTAGTCATTTGTGTTCACTTCTGAGGAGAGTTCAAGAAGGAACCACAGCTGATTATTAGCTTCAGAACACCCATCAGACCCTCTCAAATCTACCACATGTTGATTCCATTACACAAGGAGGTGATACTGAAATAATGGAAGCTGTTTTGTAAAAATGGTCCCTTTGCAAAGAATTAAACCTATCTGGGTTACCTTCCTACATTACAGTAACTTGTTGATTTTGTAAAAACAGAAGAGAGTCTTTGAATTAAGTTCTAGTTTTCTTATCCCCAAATGAAGCTTGTATTATTATAAGCATCTGAGCTATACACTACTGATACATAGTAGTCTTTTCCCTATACATAAGCAGTCAGAAACAGAAGAAGTTGGTATAACACAGAGGGAGAAAAATTCTGACTGGGGGATTTTGAGAAATCTGGAGTCTAAGAAGACAGGGAAATCCTAAGCCTGGTTGAGAGGGACTAGAAAAGATAGTAATAGAGTTATTTTTACAAAGTTTTCTCAAGCTGCAAAGTGAAGGTAGGGAGAACAGGAGGAAGGGAAGGGAAGAAAATGAGCAAGGAAGGAAGAGGAGAAATTAAGGAAGGGAGGGGAGGGAAAAGAATGTCAGTATATTTCATAGAGTCCAAGTTGATTTCTTTTAGTAACCCTTGCAAATATCTCTCTCCTCATTGGCATGCTTATTTTGGCATCAAAGACCACTTTCAACTTCTATGCTAACCCATGAAAGCTTCAGACAAAGGTGTCCATTATGACCTATCACATTCCCTCAAATGCCACCCACACACTTAGAGCCACACATTTGCTTACTAGTGTCACTAAGGAGGCATTACTTTGGAAAAGGCTGAGGAGAGGCCCCCGAGGCAAACTTGTCCTGGGCTTTCACTGAAATTTCATTTGTATGTCAGTTAAGGCACATACCTAGAACTTCACAAGGAATAATGATGACTTATTTTCAATGCTTTCTAAATTATTGTTAATTTAGATTGTCAAGCTAGCTACCCAAAAGGTCTCTGGAAAGTGAAGATACTCCATAAGAGCTAGTAAATTATTTGAGATAGGAGTTAGAAGCAAAAGAACTCTAATTTTGCATCCAGAGTTCAAGTCCCAGATCCATCACTTTCTAGCTAGATGATTTAGTCAAATGACTCAACCTCCTTGGACCCAGATGTCACCAAATAAATAAGACCTTAAAGGTAGCTGAAATGGTAGTAGCCTTCCACCATGCCTGGGATGGGAGTAGGGAAGACACAATAAATATCATTCATGTTTGGTTGTTCATTTTATACTTAAACTTTTCTTGGTTTTGTATATCTATTTGTGTGTGGTATTGATATGTGTATACATTTTGGTCACGTGTGTGAGTACTCATGCATGTATGTGCATCTGAACACAAATGTCATAAGCTGGCATTGTTGTCCTTAATCATTTCGTTACTGAGATAGGGTTGGCGCTCACTTGAACCCAGAGTTCACCAACTTGGTTGGTCTAGCTAGTTAATTTGCTCCCAGGGATACCTGTCTCCCATATATCTTAATGTTGAAGATTATGGACACAAGTAGGCCACCATATTTCCCTGCTTTTAAATTATATATTTTTGGCTTTTCATATATCATCTCACTTTCACAATAGGAATAACAGCTATATGTTTTCCCAAGTAATTCTCAGAAGTTGTGGTGGTTTGAATGAGAATAGCACCCACAGGCTAAAATATTTGAATGTTTTGTCACAAGGAAGTGGCACAATTTGAAAAGATTAGGGGAGGAAGTATGTCACTGGAGGTGGACTTTGAGGTTTCAAAAGTGCATGCCAATCCCAGAGTCTCTCTCTTCCTGCTCCCTGCAGTTCTGGAAAGAGAATGGTTAGCTACTTCTCTCCTCCTGTGGCCTTCAGATCCAAATGCTGAATTCTCAGCTACCATGTCAGCCTGGATGCCACCTTGCCACCTGCCTTGAGGATAATGGACTGAACATCTGAAACTGCAAGCCAGCCCTAGTTAAATGTTTTCTTTTACAAGAGTTGCCTTGCTCATGGTTCCTCTTCAAAGTGATAGAGCACTGACTAAGACAGAAGTGAAAGTTGAGACTTGATAGATCTAGTGACCTCTTCAAGTGTTCACTATGCTTGAGTGCTTAATTAGAAAACAGTCACTAAACAGTTATCATTTTCTTGTGTTTCTCACTCTTTGTGAAAGTGAAAATAGCCATAAGGGTGTCCTTGATCACTGAAGCATGAGTTTTGGTTATGGGGTCACTTCTAGCTTGAAACAATGAGTCCAGAGACTCTTTTATTTCCCTGAATATGACTGAGGAGATTATGGATTCCAGATTGTTCTACCTAGACATGTAGAAGGTCCTTCTCTCTTAACTGACTCTGGGGAAAGCACCTCCCATTACCACGAATGCTGTGTTAGAAAAACATGAGAAATAAAGAGCTGTGACAAGTCACAAAAATTTGGGACTGTTTGTGACCCAGAAAGCTGTAGTATTTACTGATAAATATACATCAGACTTTCTCTGTGCAGAAAGACAGTAATAAATAATGGTCCCATTGGTGATGGAGTTTCTGTCAATGATATATTAATAAAAAAAATAGGCAACAATGGGTAAACCAAATGTAATTATTTTGTTGTAGAGAGAAGAAAGGAATCATTAAAAAGATATTTAAGGAGCTGAAGGGGTGTGAGGGAGCACTAGTGTCAACAGGCTCGACCCCCTAGTACTCCCGGGGACTGGACCACCAACCAAAGAGTACACATGGAGGAACCCATGGCGCTGGTCACATATGTGGCAGAGGATGGCCTTGTTGGACATCATTGGGAGGAGAGGTCCTTGGGCCTGAGGGTGTTTGATGCCTCAGTGTAGGGGAATGCTAGAGCAAGAGGAGAGAGGTAGGCTGGTGGATAGGGAAGCACCCTCATAGAGGCAGGGGGAGGGGGATAGGATAGGTGTTGTCTGAAGGGGAGACCTGGAAAGGGGAACATATTTGAAATGTAAATAAAGAAAATATCCAATCATAAAAAACAAAAAATAACAAAAAACAAAAAAAGAAGATACTCAAGTTGTCTTGGAGGATAGGTATAATGTTATCAGCAAGCAAGGGGTAGACATCTATTTTTCTGGAGGAGAAACATCACTGCAAATGTATAGAAACTGGACACAGCTGCAGGTGTAAGAACACACTCAAAAATCATACCAAGTGCTTCTGTGCTTGGGTATCAGTTACTAAAAGGCAGTCGAAGTAGAGAATGGTTAAAGTAGGGGAAGTTTCCCCAAAGTTACATGTTAACTGTAAGGAAAGACACAGAATCCAGGTGTTATCTCCAGCACAGCAAGGAATGAATTTGGATGTGTAGAGCTATACTGCATACAGACCTTAAATAGGGAGAGAAGCAAACACAAGCGAAAAGGCCTACATGAAGCAGGAAATCCACAAAGAACCAGCTTGCAGCTGAGACAAAGCCCAGGTTATATTCCACTCATGCTCAACCCAACCCGCATTTAACCTGAGAAGAGGGTTGCTCTATAAACGCAAATTAGCATTATTGAATTGCTCCATTACCACCAGGGCTGTTTTCATTTTTACACATGTGTGTGGTCGCCTGTACATTGAGGAGCCATTCACAGCCAAAGAAACACCCTGAGATCATTTCCCAGGGCATCTATGCCCTGTGGGGCTGCCATGATGTTTTAATTGAGTTGGAGTGTTTCAATGGCAGAGTAGACTAGTATATTTTCAAGGACTAATAATTCTATAGTTTAATACAAAGAGAGTAGCTTTCTGGTATAAATGGCCTGAAGGCATCTCTGCAGCAGGCAATCTCATTTGGAGTAAGACCAGGACTACGAAACATGCATGACTTTTCTTTCTTTCTCTCTCTCTCTCTCTCTCTCTCTCTCTCTCTCTCTCTCTCTCTCTCTCTTTCTTTTTTCTTTCTTTCTCTCTCTCTTTCTTTCTTTCCTCTCTGTCTCTGTCTCTCTCCCTCCCCTCTCTCTTTCCTCCTTTCTTCCTTCCTTTCTTCCTTCTTTCCTTCATTTTCAGAATATTGAAAAATATCTTCGCCCCTTTTCTTTTCTTTTTTACTTTATTTTTCATACAATATATTTTGATCATGTTTTCTCTCTCATCCGACTCTTCCTAGATCCTCCCAACCTCTATGCCTACCCAACTTCATGTATTCTCTCTCTCTTTCTCTCTCTCTCTCTCCCTCTCTCTCTCTCTCTCTCTCTCTCTCTCTTTCTCTCTCTCCCTGTCTCTGTATCTCTTTGTCTCTCTGTCTCTCTCTATTTCTCTCTCTCTTTTCTGATTCCTTTAGAGGACCCTAGTGGAAGTGTATCTACAGATCCTTCCTGATGTGAGAGACACCGGGGACATTTTCCAGATGAGGTTTCTATGGTTCCAAATGTCTATCCCCTCTTGAGGTTTTGTTTAAATCCTCTTGCCTTTCTAGTAATATTAAGAGATGGGACTTTGAAGTGATGAGACTGAGGTATCTGCCCCATATGCTCTTCAAAAAATGACAAGGTACGCCCATTTCTGCTTTCCTCCAGTCCTCCTTCCCTTTCAGTTTTAAAGGATGAGAGGTCCTATAATACCTTTTAATTTGTTTCCTTCAGTCCTAATATTTTGAGTTATATGAACATTCCATGTTCATCTAAAACTCTATAATTCTACATTCTTTAGTCCCTACCCCAAGCCATGAGTATCTTAGATCTATAATCCTGGGCCAGGAAAAGCTTGGTGTTCCACAGAGAGCACTTTAGTGGTGATGAAGCAATCAGTGAGCATTCATTGAAACCACACAATAAAGTTCTAGGGTCCCCCTTCTTCTGTTCTAAAAATGAGTCAGAAAAAAACAATCTATTGTACTAAATTATTTGAAGCAGACATTTTTGCTCACAAAAAAATCAGTGAGCCTCTATTGCTCTAGGTTAACACCAGGGCTTTAAAATAGTTTTGTTGTACTAATATTTCAAAAATGGTAGTTTCTATAATAAAATTTGACCTTAATTTATTCTTTTACTACAATTCAAATCAACAAGCAACAGGGATAGAAGGAACCAATGAAAAAGAACTAGAGAAACAGAGACCATCCATTGCAGAAGAATATTTATAGGAAAAGATGGGGAATACTACACATATACTAAGTTGCAGATATGGGAAACCTTATATACAAATGTCTTATCTGTTTGCCTTTATGATTCATCATGGATGCTAACTCATGAAAGACTTTGAGAAATCCTGGAACCTTAATTACTCAGCATTTTTCAACTGGGTCAGGAAGAGCATAAGGAGGCACATTAGTGAGTCATATTAATAGAACATAAGATATGTTGTCTGGAAAATTACACTCAAAGAGACAAAAATGTTATGGATAACATAGGATGGTATAACTGTCTGTCTTTTGTGATGTGAAATGGCACTATATTCTAACCCTTCCAAATAGGCAAGAGTCACCCCAAGATACTTTATACTATTTGTGGCTATTGTGAAGGGGGTCATTTCCCTAATTTCTTTCTCAGCCTGCTTATCCTTTGAGTATAGGAAGGCCACTGATTTGCTTGAGTTGATTTTATAACCTGCCACTTTGCTGAAGTTGTTTATCAGCTGTAGGAGCTCTCTAGTGGAGTTTTTTGGGTCACTTAGGTAGACTATCATGTCGTCTGCAAATAATGATAGTTTGACTTCTTCCTTTCCAATTTGTATCCCTTTGACCTCCTTATGTTGTCGAATTGCCCGAGCTAGTACCTCAAGTACAATATTGAAAAGATAAGGAGAAAGGGGGCAGCCCTGTCTAGTCCCTGATTTTAGTGGGATTGCTTCAAGTTTCTCTCCATTTACTTTGATGCTGGCTACCGGTTTGCTGTATATTGCTTTTACTATGTTTAGGTATGGGCCTTGAATTCCTGTTCTCTCTAAGACTTTAAGCATGAAAGGATGCTGAATTTTGTCAAATGCTTTTTCAGCATCCAATGAAATGACCATGTGGTTTTGTTCTTTGAGTTTGTTTATGTAGTGGATTGCATTGATGGATTTCCGATTGATGAAAGTTAATAGATATCTCTAAACTCTGCTTTCCCTTAATAAAAATGTCTGAACTCTTGGTATGTGAAATTTTCTTTCAGTCTTCTAGGGTATGTCCATATTTAAAAAGAGAGCAGAACATCTGTTATATAACATGAGAATAAAAGTGCCTGTATCATAGATACTCTGAGACCTAAATGGAGAAAGTTTTGAAGTATTTCTCAAGTTATTAATTCTTTTTATTTAATATGTGCTACATTATGTGTGTGTGTGTGTGTGTGTGTGTGTGTGTGTGTGAGAGAGAGAGAGAGAGAGAGAGAGAGAGAGAGAGAGAGAGAGAGAGAGAGAACTTGTGCCAAAGATTGTGTTTAGAGGAAAGAGTACAAATTACTGGAGGTTGGTGCTCTCCTTCCACCATGTGGCTCCTGGTAGTCAAACTCAGATCATCAGGCTTAGCAGCAAGTACCTTTATCAGATGTGCCATCTCTCCTGCCCAGAGTGTTAGTTTTGAACGATTAAAAGTGAAGACAGCCTAAATTTTTAAAGGCTGCAATGAGTCTTTGAAAAGAGGAGCAGATGCCTTGTCTCCTGAGTTTGCCAAGACCATGGAATCTTACAGACCCATTCTATCAAATTCTGAAAATCGCTCTACCAACACTCTTTAAAGGGGGGAACTAGGATATACTTCAGGGAAAATGTTTGTGAAAGAAATCTCTTGATTCAAGGAACACACTCCAACAGAGTGTGATAGGTGAGAGGAAGTCCAAGTGTAGAAATGGATGCACAAATAGGAATTCAAGAGATGATCAGAAGGTAGTGACTCTTTTCAGACTTGACACTTGTCCTGACTTGAATCCCAGTCCTGAATTTTCAACTAACACTACCTCCCCCCAAAAATAAAAACTAATTTAAAAAACTCTACTGGAGATCATCAATATTCCAGTTATGACACCACAAAGAAAGCATGTCACATACCCTTTGAAAGAAGAAATAAAATTAGAATGGAGCCCTCTGTGCCACTTAATCCATCCACTCAGCATCCTTGAACAGCATAAATAAGAAGTTTATCTCTTTAAAAGTCAGAATATGTGGTATGTGAATCTCCTTTGAAAAGAGGAATTAACCTGGGACTCAGCAATTCCACCCTTGGGATTTTAAAATCAGGAGATTTTAACAATGTATTTCTACACAAAAAATTAGCAGAAAAGTGTTCAGAACAGACAATAATTTGGAGACAATCCAACTCCACCTCAATAGAAAAATAAATGAAGACAATGTGACACATCCATACAATCCAAGAGTATTCAGCAATAGCAAAGATGGTGCTACTCACACACAGTGTAGTGTGGATGGGATTCATAGACATTGTGCTGAGACAAATGAACTTGTTGAGAAAGGACTTGATGAAATATGAATATGTTCATATGGGATTCACAGAAGCCATAGAAATCTACAGGCATACACCTAGAAGTGGAAAATAGAAGAGAGTTTGCCAGGAGTTGGGGAATGGGGAGATGAGGGTTAACTGTTAAGAGGTACTAGGATTCTCTGGGGATGGGAGTTGGTGAACAAATTAGATGCTAATGATGCTTCAATAGCTATGAATATACAGCAAACCATGGAACTATGTCCATTAACAGGGAAAGTTTTAAGTTATGTGGTTATATCTAAATAGCGCCAATATTTTTTTTAAAGTTTGTAGCATATGTACAGTGCTCCATAAAACCCATCATTTCCTCATAAGTTTTGTCAATTCTACATTAAGGAAAATGTTGAATTTTCACTCATCTTAAAAACATAGATTTAAATTATTCATTAGTTTCCCCAATGTAAATCACATGTTTAGAGCAAAGAGATAAGATGTAGAATGTATACTTAAATTTATATAACAGCATAACATTTTGAGAAAAGAAAGAATTTAATTTTATCCTGGGCCAATGTGTCAAGCAGAATAATTCTTGAGACTTCTCTAAAAGTAACCATGGACCTATTAGTGACACAAAGACAAAGCATTGGAAATTAGTGCTACAGCATTGTGTGCAAAATTGCTGTAGACTTGGAATTAATTCCACAGTGTTAATTTCCTAGTGCCCCAGACCATGCTGGGTCTAGGAGACAGACTCGGTAGCAGCTAAGCCATCTGGACTCAATTACTGGTTTCATTTTTTTCTCAAGCCACCAGTATTTTCTTTGAAAAAGGAGGTAGTTTTGGTATTCCATTGTCTTTAGGCACCTTTATTTCACCTCAGAAGATGGTGTTCCTTGAAGCTGATGCTCCACGCTTGGTGTTATCTGCTCAAAGGTGAACAGAATTCCAACCTTCATGGTAGTATTTGTCTCTGCATGGAAAAAGACAGGAAAAAAGTGAACTACAGTCCAATGAGATTTAGCAGAAAAAGGAACTCTAGGGAAGTATGATGAAGCAAATGCATAAGGTGTCTTTCCTTCCAGGTTTACTGACAATCTAGGGATGGAAAATAAGAATGCAAACAAACACAAAAGAAAGGACAGGATGCCTCCTGTCTGCTAAATAATAGGAACAACACTGAAGTCATGCATTTGATGCATCATGTGATGCCTATTGTGTATGCAGTTACAGTGATTATTTATAATAAGATGAAGGGATTTAGTAAACAGAGACTGTCATTTGCTAAATGTGGTGGGCACTGTTCCAAGATCTATCCAAATACTCACTCATTTTGCCTACATAGCAGGTATTTTTCTCCCCAAGTATACAGATAAGGAAGTCAAGATCTAGACATGTGACTGGCCAGGGTCATGGAATAAGGAAGTATTTTCCTAGAATTTACAGCAGTTACTAAACCTGGTTTTCTTATGGCAAGCTTGAGTTATTAGTTAATGGCAATAAATTTGAGGGGAAGGATCAAACAGCAATAATCTATACTTCAGAAGTGCCTCTAGTTAGTTCATTTAGTCAGAAATCTCTGAGGTTCTAGAAACTGGCAAAGTTAAAGAGAATGCCATCAGATCAATGAGTCAGACATGTATTAGATGGTCTGATGGAGTCTGTATACCCATTGTCTCCTTTCGTATTTATTCATTATCAACATTCATGGTAGATAGAAAATAGATAGCATCATCTAAATTACAGTGCAGTGGATGTCAGAAAACAAGCTTTCTATCCCCCAGAAGAGGCATAGCATTTACAGCAGCTACACATTAAAAATTAAAATTCCTCAAAACAATAAAAAATCAAAGTCAATATCATCTTGCCTATATTATGAGATGCATGTTAATTAAAATGCCTTTGTGTCCCAGATACCTCACACCTCCTCCCATCATCCATTTTACCATACTCAGTCCTCACACCAGCCCAATGAATGGGATCTTTGATCTTGTACATTTTATAGAAAAATGTATGGTGCAGAGAGAGAAGTAACATGCCCAAGGTCGCCCAGCTGGTAACCGTACACTTGACTCTTTCTGTTCAGTTTTATATTATGACAGTTTTTGGTGCATGATTTATCTCTTTACACTCAATGAGAAGAGACACCCCCAAACTTGT
Source organism: Apodemus sylvaticus (assembly GCF_947179515.1). Taxonomy (NCBI): domain Eukaryota; kingdom Metazoa; phylum Chordata; class Mammalia; order Rodentia; family Muridae; genus Apodemus; species Apodemus sylvaticus. The sequence continues at coordinate 69,565,863 of NC_067482.1, read as the reverse complement.
TTTTTAAAGAACTTTGAAATAACTTTAAAAAAAAAAAAAACGGGATTTTTTTTTTTTAAGAGGAAAGTAGCAAGTATTTCAGACACCCTTAAACAGGCAACTGTGAGGAGAGATGTGTATGTGTACAGGAGCTAGTCAGACTGTGGAATTCACAAGGTCTGAGTTTTTAGACAACAGGGGGTCTTTGCTTGTTTCACCCTTAATTAGAGAGAGACATTTGGGTGGAACTGTGATATGTTGACTCCCACACATTTTTATCAACTGCTTAACATTTCAAATGAAACATTTTATTGCATTTGTTGTTAGTCAAACACTTAACATATGTGCTTGAGGCTTACAACTCACATGTTCTAACTATATTAAGCAAATATTTAAGAAACATTTGGTCTGTTTTTCCATTTTTAAGTATTTAATCTGCAATAAACATATAGATGTTAAAAATACATTCATCTATAGTATGTGTTAAGTGTTCAGAATATATTTTTGAATTGCCTTATTTAAGCTTGTCAGATTTTCCATTACAACTCCCTAATTTAAGGGGTTTTAAACCAGCCATAAAAAAATCTCTTCATGTTGATATTTCAAGTAAAATATCTCTCCTTCTAGAACTCTGTTTTAAAGTTGGTGGTGGTTTGTGTTTTTGTATTAATGCATTTAAAGAAAAATTAACTCTTGGAAGCATGAAAACATTTTTTTCTCATAAAATTTAAGTGCATTTTTCGATGTTGTCTTGATAATTCGTGTTTTAAAGGAGAATCAATAAAATCCATAGACCTTATGCCATAGTTTAAGAAGAGGGAAAAATGTAATAAATCTGGATGTTCCCAAATGGTGTTGCAGTATTGCAAAGAACTTGGTTTAGCATATCATAGCAAACTTTACAGAGTTCACATCTCTGTCTTTAGGATGTTAGTAGTTAAGGTTTTCACCATTGTTAGCTCTATCTTACAAAATCCAACAAAAAAAAACCAACAACAAGAAAACAAAAACAAAAAAAGCAGACATTTTACTTTGGACCTGGAATGTTCCTAAAAGGTCTATGTACTGAAGGCCTAACCTCTAGCGCTCATAGTCAGTCAGATGTGGTGAACTCTTTAGTAGTTGTAACCAAGTGGGAAGAAGTTAGTCATTGGAGGTGTACACTTAGAGGGGAGAGTGAAGTCAAACACTTAACATATGTGCTTGTCTCCTTTACTGTTTCAGAACCACCACAATGTGAGCATCTTACTCAACTATACACCTATGTACTGCCTTTCTATAGGCTCAGAGGGTCACATGACTAGTGGCTGAAACCAAGAGTTAAAATATTACTTACCTCTCTATAAGTTGTTACTAGATATTTTGTTGTAGACATGGGAAGCCAATGAAAATGAAGAAAAAAGTTTGGGGAGAGGGCAAGTAGTTTAAATCTACTGTAGCACAACCAATTAACAACTGGGATTTTAACTTGTAACCATTTTATTTCACTTGACAAAAGTTCACACCTCTAGACTGATTCTAAATATCACTTGGTATCTTCATGTAGTTATTTTTAAATCTAGTGCAAAAAACAACCCTTAAGTAAATAAAGTTCAACTTGCTTGCTGGTACAACTTAGTGACTAAAGCATTCTCTGTTCAGAATCTGGATCATATAAAAAACAAAATTATACAAATCCCACCCCTCCCCTCAAGTTATCTTCCAGTGTCCTAAGAGTAAGTGTCCTTTAATTAAGTGTCCTCAAGTGTTGCTGAATATTCTTTTTAAACTACATGGTCAAGTAGTCTTAAAAATGTGTGCCCATCAGGCCTATTTAAAGGCAAGGACCCACCTTGCCTTTGCAGTCTCCTCCCTCCTTTTCTTGCCTGTCCAGTGCCAGGGATAATGAATGACATCTCATACAGAGGTTTGTTAAATATCTGCCATTGGTGAGAACATCAACTAAAACAGCTTTCACAAATACTGTGCTTTCAGTGTGATTGTTCCCCAAAGTCTTGTGCCTTAAAGACTTCTTACACTGTTGAAAGTATTTGTGGCCAGGCAGTGGTGGCACATGCCTTTATTCCCAGCACTTGGTAGGCAGAGGCAGGCGGATTTCTGAGTTTGAGGCCAGCCTGGTCTACAGAGTGAGTTCCAGGATAGCCAGGGCTATGTAGAGAAACCCTGTCTAAAACCACCACCCACCCACCCCCCAAAAGAAAGCATTTGGATATTTAGGAGGTAGAGCCTAGTAAGAATAAGGAGATCATTGAAAAGTTCCATTTTATGGAGAAATTGACACACTGGCCACTTCCCTTCTTGTCTTCACTTTAGATAGCATGAAGTGAGCTGCATTGTTGCACCAAGTCCTCCCTATCATGATGTTCTATCTTCCCTATAGACTCAGAACCAACAGAGCCAAGAAACTGTGAACTAACACCCCTAAATCCATGAGCCAAAATAAATCTTTACTCCTTAAGTTTATTCCTCAGCTGTTTTATCACAGCAATTGATAGTTGACAAGCACAGTTGCTATCCCAAAGAAGAAATGTCCCAGGCACCTCTAGAGCAGCTTCCTCCCCAGCGCTGCTTTTTCTCTGGACAGCCAAAGGCTCTGCTGTTGTTGGGAATTCCCAGTCTTCTAGCCAAGTCAAAAGAAGCTCTTTCCACTGCCATGGTCAGCTTGGGGGCACCAGCCTCATCCTGGGCACAGGCCCTTTGGCCTTCACACTAAACTACCTCCCCAGTGTCTAGCAGTAATTAAAATGATATTTTGGTTCATATTATATCATAGTTCTTATTTTTTTATGCTCCACTCTCAGAACCCAACTGGGCATGAGAGATGCTATTTATTTTTGGTACCCATCCTCCTAAACTTTAACAGAGAAAAATGCCTAGTCTTTTGCAGTCAGTTGCTTTTCTTTCAAGTTCATCTTTCTCCCAAGTACACCAAAAATACCCTCAGGCCTTCAGAGTAATTATATTTACGATCATTCATTTTTTCATTAGTCTAGAGCAAATACTGTGGGAACTTGAGAAAGATGATGTTCCAAAGTCAACTTGGAGTTTGGAGTTGCAAGAAAGAACCACAGATTAAAATGGAACTGGAATCAACTGGGCCCTGGGTACTCTTGCTAATGAGAACTCCTCCGCATAAGAGCCACATATTATGGTGTCTTAATACAAACCTTGAAAAGTTAGGTGGGTGGGACCTAAAATCATACCTAGAAGACTTAGCCACAAAGTCAGAGGAAACTTTAGGAGTCAAGGAGAGAGACCAAACTTCAGCAGCGGCATGGACAACCACATGGAATTTTGAATGTCAATTTCTAATTCAAACATAATGTCAAATAGTGAAAATATACTGACTTCATTTATTGGTTCTACAAATATTTATTGAGTTCCTGACTTATTTCAAGTACTGCTGGAGATATTAGGGGTGCTGCTCTGAGCTAAAGATGGTCTTTTAGATATGGTTTCCTGTTTTCATGGTGTTATCAATCTACTAGTATGGCAAAATAAATAAGTAAATCATACTGAATGTTAGAAAATTTACATGTGACAAGAAAAATAAAACTACTGGCTGGCAGGGATTATAGAGTACAGTATAGTGAGAAGTTCAGTTTTGACCACTGGCAATAGAAGACCCAATTGATTACGACTTCTGGCCACATGCTAAAAGAAAATGGAGATATGGAGATAAGCAAATTACAATTTTTTCACTAAAGAGCAAGATATCACAAGTTTCATGACAAACATATATTTGAAAACTAGTGAACATAAAAGGGATGTCTTACCCAGCTTGGGCTTTACTCATGGAGAAAGTTAATCCTAAAAGTAAGCTAACTTCAAAATACAACCTAAAATAATATTTGAATAGCCTTATCTTATATGGGTAGACATTGTTGCTACAGGAGATATCCTATCTTTTAAAGTGACCATAATAGTACAAGGCATGCCTTCTCAAGAGTTATTGGTTGTCAAGCAGCCACAGAGTTCTCTAGAACAACAAAATCTATTGTCATTTCTATTCATTATCCATGATAATTACATAGTAAGTCTCGATTTCTGAACACACCACACACTTTGGCTGTGGAAGTTGGAGAAAACTATCTCAAACCTATTAGGGAACTTCCCCACCAGCACCTAGCTTTCAAACTGGAAGTTCTATGCAGGCAGTTGGTAGAGGAAATACATCAATGGTCTACACAGCTCTGAACCCTGCAAAATGCAATATCAAGCTGCCAGGCAAGATGTGCCTACTGGTGCCATAGTGGAACAATTGTCATGGTATAACTAACTGCTTTTTTAGAGACTTACACCACAGGGAAGAATTTCAGGTCTAGTACCATAATTATGGTCAAAACCAACTCCAGAGGAAGTCATGGAGCCTGCATGGAACATGTTATTGCTATTTTGCTGAGTATGTTGTTCTCTAAATATTTAAGTTTATATTCATGGGTTCTCCAAAATGTACTCAGAAATACTTATTTTTTCATACCCAGCAATTCCAGGGAGATATGCATAATTGATCAAAGGGTCAAGAATATGAGACTGAGTGCTGAGTACTAAATGAGATTATGTACATTAGCACGCACTCACCAACACCACCACCACCACCACAACCACTAAGGATCATGGGACATCATGAAAGAAGATCTGGGAAGAATGCAAGAGAGGATGAGAGGAATGCTTTAGAGGATTCTGTCTTTTAGATGTGGCATGTTTATTGCAATTTTGAACTCCTTGAAACTGCACAAGACCTAAACAAGACAAAGTCAGACAAAATTCCAGCATGGAAAGATCCCAAGGCTTAACCCTGAGAAGAAATTACTGCATTTGATAAGTTCTAAGATAGGAAAGAGTAGCATTCCTTTGAATGTGTAGCTACTGGTAGGTTGTCCATGCCAGAGTAGTGACTTCCCCCTCCCTACCCACTGACTTATGAGTAGCACTGATGGGGTGGGCTAGCAATGACAATGATAATAATTAATAATAATAATAATAACAATAACAATAATAATAAAATAGAGTACACAAAATTGGGATGAAGATAGGCTGGTAGAAGGGGAATTTATTCTGGATACCCCTTCTTCATATACTGTCACCAATTCAGTAAGTTCTGCTCTTGTATTTTTCAATGACCATAATTTGTACTTGAAACTTCTATGGTCTAAATGTGAATGTTCCTGCAAAATTCATGTTGATTGCAAGAGGTAGGCCTTCTAGGGAGTGTTAAAAACATCAGTGTGAGAATAGTATGAATAGGATTATTGTCCACAAGAAAAATATCCAAGGGGATGGAGAGGTGGCTCAGCTATTAAGAGCACTGACTACTCTTCTGAAGGTCCTGGGTTCAAACCCCAGCAACCACATGGTGTCTCACAACCATCTTTAATGGGATCTTATGCCCTCTTCTTGGTGTCTGAAGACAACTACAGTGTACTTATATATATAACAATAAATCTTTAAAAAAGAAAAAAATATCCAAAACATCTTTTTCATTGGTTCCATCACATAAGAAAACAGTGAGAGAGGAGTAGTATTTGTAAACTACAAAGTGAATCTAAAACACTTACATAATTGTGAGTCCTTTAGTATTGGACTTAATATAGATACTTCTCAGCCTCTAGAATGATAAGAAATAAATTGCTCTTGCTTGTAGCTACCAAATCTATGGTATTTTGCTATACCACCATAAATTGACTAAGTGTAGAGATGAGTATTGATTATCAACCTGTATAATATACCTAGGAAGGAAGTCTGAATGTCTAGATAAGGTTGGCCTATGGTCAGGCTTATTATTTAGATAAGTCTGGCATATTATATTGTGTTTGATTATGCTAACTGATGTGAGACAAAGCCCACATAAAAGTGACTGATAGGATTCCCTGGGTTGAGATCCTGAATTCCAAAAGAGTTATATTTAATTCCCCTAAGTATTTCCAAATTCATCACTACTTCCTTATCTCTTGTCATTCTTTTCCTTCTAAGAACCAGTTCTTAGAGAATGCTGACCTTTTCTTTCCTAGAAGCTAGCAATCGCTAATCAGTCCATAGCAAGGGGAGAACTATACACAACTACTGTCTCAATGCTGTTTTGAGTCTGATTTGGGCACGCACAGGTTTTGTGCATGTTGTCACAACTACTATGAGTTTATATTTTCAACTGCCCTGCTCTGTTCAGATGTTTATTTATTTATTTATTTATTCATTTATTTGTTTCCATTTCAAATGCTATCCCCCTTCCCAGTTTCCCCTCTGCAAACCCTCTATCACATGCCCCCTCCCACTGCTTCAGTGAGGGTGCTCTTCCACTCACCCACCCACTCCTGCCTCACAGCCCTAACATTCCCCTATGCTAGAGCATCGAGCCTCCATAACACCAAGGGTTTCCCTTCCCATTGATGGCAGATAAGGCCATCCTCTGCTAACCATGGGTCCCTCCATGTATACTTTTTGGTTGGTTGTTTAGTCCCTGGGAGCTCTGGGGGATATGGATGGTTAATATTGTTGTTCTTTCTATGGGTTGAAAAGCTCTTCAGCTCCTCCAGTCCTTTCCCTAATTCCTCCATTGGGGTCCCTGTGCTCAGTCCAATGGTTGGCTGCATGTATCCTGTGCCTGTATTAATCAGGCTCTGGAGAGCCTCTCAGGGGACTGCTATATCAGGCTCTTCTCGGCAAGTGCTTTTTGGCATTAGCAATAGTGTCAGGGTTTGGTGTCTGCAAATGGGATGGATCCTTAGGTGTGGCAGTCTCTAGATGGCCTTTCCTTCAATCTTCCCTTTAGTCTTCATCCCTGCATTTCCTTTAGATGGGAGCAATTCTGGGTTAAAATGTTTGAGATGGTTGGTGGCCCTATCCCTCAGCCAAGGGTCATGCCTAACCTCTGGATATGGTCTTGAGAGGTTCTCACCTTTGTTGAATATTTCAGCAAGTGTCATTCCTTTTGGGTCCTGGGAGTTTTTTGCTTTCTTGGCATCTGGGACATGCTAGTGGCTACCCCAGCTCCCAACCCCCTGGTGCTACACACTTCCATCAATGTTTTCTTGTAGTCATAACCTTCTCTGGTTCTTATATTCCTTCTCCAACTTCCACAATGATCCCTGAGCCTTGGGGTGGAGTATATTATATAAATTCACTTTAGAACTGTTTATTTTGCAATCTTTTATTCTGTACACCTTGGTAAGTTGAGAGTCTCCATGCTAAACATCATATATTATATAATAGAGATTTCTCAGATGAGTTTTAAGGGAAGCATTGATTTATGGGTATAATGAGAAATCATTAGCAGTTGGTCTAATACTATGTACATTAGCAGCATATTAAAGGTAGATTTTCCCCTAGGGCCTATGACCTGTCTAGACCTGAGTTCTTGGTACAACAATGCAGCCAGTTTGTGTCTCATCTTGTACAGTAAAACTTAAATTCAAACTAGAAAGTAGTCTATTACAGATATAATGTTTGTACCACTATTGCATTAGTGGGCATGTTAGTCATTGTAGCTCAGAGTTCAAAGTAGGTTATGGCATTATTACTTTTCTCTTGTAGTAGCTTGCACATTCCTGAACTATGAAAACTAGCCAGTGAGGAGGAAATATCCAGGTCAGGTCTGTACAAGCTTGATTTTATCATATTTTATTCCTCAAGTATATCATGTCTTCAACAGTAGGGACATAACCATCAAGTTCTAGAGGGCAACCATGAGCAATATCAATAACCTATAATGTTTGGTGCTCTATGGGACCCCATTGTCTGACAACTCCTAAAATGTAACTCCTTCCCTCAATTAGACAGCTTGTTTGTTGGCCTCTGGTGGGTAGTAGGGTTTTAATGGAGAGGTATGGTGGTTTGAACATTCTTGGCCAGGGAGTGGCACTATTTGGAGGAGTGTCCTTGTTGGAGTAGGTGTGGCCTTATTGGAGGAAGTGTGCCACTGTGGGCATGGGCTTTAAGAACCTTGTCCTAGCTTCCTGGAAGCCAGTCTTCTCCTAACAACCTTCAGATAAAGATGTAGAACTCTTAGCTCCTCCTGAGAGCACCATGCCTGCCTGGGTGCTACCATTCTCCTACCTTGATGATAATGGACTGAACCTCTGAACCTGCAAGACAGCCCCAATTAAATGTTGTCCTTATAAAAGTTGTCTCAGTCATGGTGTCTGTTCATAGCAGTAAAACACTAACCAAGAAAGGGGGCTGGGGCAATTTCTGTCCCAACTGAAGATACTAAAACAATATTTGCATGTTTAAAAAGTTATCTCATCAGAGAAGGTTCACATAAACTCATTAAATGACTTAGAATAAATAATTATAAGTGTAGATAAAATGAGAAGCACACCTGAAAGATTAAGTCTGGACACTTATCAATAAAGTATGAACACAGCAGACTGAGGGGTTTACAAAATTCAAATCTCTATCATATTCACAATATATTTTACTTTCTTGGAACAGAACATTCAATTGTAATTTTTTCAAATGATGTTCTCTAACTAGCGTCTATTGGGTCAAGAATATTGAGATGTATATCTTTGCTCAAAAAATAAACTGGTACTCATCATGACATAGAGCCTGTCCCATTTGTCTTTCAATTAAAACATGATTGTGGTAAAAGTACGACTCAGAAAATAAGATCATGTTTTAGGATCTTTCGTGGGGAAAGTAGTAAAATGAAAGCTTACATAAGCGAACCTGAATATCTAGAATCAAACTCCTTCTAGAGGACTCAAAATTGTGAAGAAGTTATTGCTCACCTGGATTATTGCTATGCTCTTTATATCCACTTGCGATGTGTCTTCTCAGTTTCATAGTTATACAAAACTCTTTCTGCTTAGAACCCTGCGGAGTCCCCAATACCTCACATATACCAAAGTTCTAACAGTGAGCGGCAGTGGTTTCAACACCTTGCCTGTGTTGCTTTTGTTACCTTTTTTTTTTAATTTTTTTTATTTGATATAATTTATTTACATTTCAAATGATTTCCCCTTTTCTAGCCCCCCCACTCCCCGAAAGTCCCGCAAGCCCCCTTCTCTTCCCCTGTCCTCCCACCCACCCCTTCCCACTTCCCCGTTCTGGTTTTGCCGAATACTGTTTCACTGAGTCTTTCCAGAACCAGGGGCCACTCCTCCTTTCTTCTTGTACCTCATTTGATGTGTGGATTATGTTTTGGGTATTCCAGTTTTCTAGGTTAATATCCACTTATTAGTGAGTGCATACCATGATTCACCTTTTGAGTCTGGGTTACCTCACTTAGTATGATATTCTCTAGCTCCATCCATTTGCCTAAGAATTTCATGAATTCATTGTTTCTAATGGCTGAATAGTACTCCATTGTGTAGATATACCACATTTTTTGCATCCACTCTTCTGTTGAGGGATACCTGGGTTCTTTCCAGCATCTGGCAATTATAAATAGGGCTGCTATGAACATAGTAGAGCATGTATCCTTATTACATGGTGGGGAATCCTCTGGGTATTTGCCCAGGAGTGGTATAGCAGGATCTTCTGGAAGTGAGGTGCCCAGTTTTCGGAGGAACCGCCAAACTGATTTCCAGAGTGGTTGTACCAATTTGCAACCCCACCAGCAGTGGAAGAGTGTTCCTCTTTCTCCACACCCTCTCCAACACCTGCTGTCTCCTGAATTTTTAATCTTAGCCATTCTGACTGGTGTAAGATGAAATCTTAGGGTTGTTTTGATTTGCATTTCCCTAATGACTAATGAAGTTGAGCATTTTTTAAGATGCTTCTCCGCCATCCGAAGTTCTTCAGGTGAGAATTCTTTGTTTAACTCTGTACCCCATTTTTTAATAGGGTTGTTTGGTTTTCTGGAGTCTAACTTCTTGAGTTCTTTATATATATTGGATATTAGCCCTCTATCTGATGTAGGATTGGTGAAGATCTTTTCCCAATTTGTTGGTTGCCGATTTGTCCTCTTGATGGTGTCCTTTGCCTTACAGAAACTTTGTAATTTTATGAGGTCCCATTTGTCAAGTCTTGATCTTAGAGCATATGCTATTGGTGTACTGTTCAGAAACTTTCTCCCTGTACCGATGTCCTCAAGGGTCTTCCCCAGTTTCTTTTCTATTAGCTTCAGAGTGTCTGGCTTTATGTGGAGGTCCTTGATCCATTTGGATTTGAGCTTAGTACAAGGAGACAAGGATGGATCAATTCGCATTCTTCTGCATGCTGACCTCCACTTGAACCAGCACCATTTGTTGAAAAGGCTATCTTTCTTCCATTGGATATTTTCAGCCTCTTTGTCGAGGATCAAGTGGCCATAGGTGTGTGGGTTCATTTCTGGATCTTCAATCCTGTTCCATTGATCCTCCTGCCTGTCACTGTACCAATACCATGCAGTTTTTAACACTATTGCTCTGTAGTATTGCTTGAGGTCAGGGATACTGATTCCCCCAGATTTCCTTTTGTTGCTGAGAATAGTTTTAGCTATCCTGGGTTTTTTGTTGTTCCAGATGAATTTGATAATTGCTCTTTCTAACTCTGTGAAGAATTGAGTTGGGATTTTGATGGATATTGCATTGAATCTGTAGATTGCTTTTGGTACTGTGCCTTCACTCATGAATCCTAGCAACACTTGACCTTGAGCATCCCCTGCATACTAGCTAAATTCCCACTTCAGGCCATTTGTATCTGCTGCACATTCTTGTTCATCTGATCATAAAACAGATGAGCACAGGACTTGTTATCATCTCACCTTCTTCCAGTCAAGATTAAACTAGTAACTCCTGGTACACGCCTGATCTTTACCATGAAAATTTATAGCAACAATTGCCCTTAGGATTTGGTCTCCCTTCTTTTGCTTTACTTTCTCAGTCATGTTTCTCATCTTCTAACACTTTGCAGAATCAAGCCATTTGCATTATTGCCCCATCTTCTATTACTTCTGTAAACTACTTAATGCTTATTTGTCTCATGCTCTGCTGTGGCATGTAGCATGAAATATTAAAATAAAACTATCCACACTACACTGGCAGGTCCTGGCAGGCTGGCTGGCCAGGCACTCATGGGCATGGCCAGCCTGTTCTCATCCAGTGGACTCTCTGAGCCAGACCTCCAAAATCTTGCCACCAGACTCACTAAGTTCTCACTGGCGGGTCACTGCCATGCCAGTCCCAATACTTCCAAATTTCTTTATTTTAGATATTTTCTTTATTTACATTTCAAATGTTATCCCCTTTCCTGGTTTTCCCTCCAAAAACTCCCTAATCCTTCCCCCCTCCCACTGCTCACCAGCCCACCCACTCCTGTTTTCCTGTCCTGGCATTCCCCTATACTGGGGCATCAAGACTTCTCAGGACCAAGGGCCTCTCCTCCCACTGGTGTCCAACAAGGCCATCCTCTGCTACATATGGGGCTGACGCCATGGGTCCCTCCATGTGTACTCTTTGGTTGGTGATTTTGTCCCTGGGAGCACTGAAGGTACTGGTTAGTTCCTATTGTTGTTCCTCCTATGGGTCTACAAACCCATTCAGCTCCTTGGGTCCTTTCTCTAGCTCCTCCATTGGGGACCCTGTGCTCAATTCAATGGTTGGCTGAGAGTGTCCCTCTCTGTATTTGTCACGCACTGGCAGAGCCTCCCAGGTGACAGCTATATCAGGCTCCTGTCAGCAAGTACTTGTTGGCAACCCCAATAGTGTCTGGGTTTGGTAACTGTATATGGGATGGATCCCCAGGTGGGGAAGTCTCTGAATGGTCTTTCCTTTAGTCTCTGACCCACACTTTGTCTCTGTATCTCTTCCTGTGGGTATTTTGTTCCCCCTTCTAAGAAGGACCAGAGTACCCATACTTGGGTCGTCCTTCTTCTTGAGCTTTGTTTGGTCTGTGAATTGTATCTTGGGTATTCTGAGCTTCTATGGCCTTTTAGGGTGCACTTCTTGCAAACCCACACTTTGCTGCTGCACCTTTCTTTCTGGAACCCAGTCCAGCCACTGCTTGAAGGAAAATATCAGCACAAACTTAGTTCAGAATCAAATGTAACTCAATCACAGAGCACATTCGACTAACATTCTGATTTATAAGCCATTCTAAGTTAAATCTCCAGTAGTGGAATCAAATGTATCTGCCCCCTGAAACGGGATCTATGCTACCTACATATTCACCACCATCTCCTGTCCTCCAACCCAATATCTTCTTCTTCCTCTCTGTTTCTCTCTCTGACCTGGAAGTTCTGCCTACTCACACAGTGATTGGTTTCTTTATTCAGTAGAAGAGTCACATGAAGTCCTGAGTATGATTCACTCCTTGTCCCAGGTAGCCCAGGTAATCCTGTGTAAGCCGAATTAGCATCAAAATACAAATAGTACCATGGCTATCCACAAACTGTTGCATTCATAACAATTAGGGCTCTACTACTCCAATACACCTACAACTTAAGTGTGTTAGTGAGATGATTATTAGATAGATCTTCTTTTTTTCCAGAGTCTCCAAGGCTGACCTTGAACTCACAACCCACCTACCCTAGCCTCTCAGTGCTGTGGATTACAGGCTTATGCATCTATACAAAGTTTGCTCCAAGCCTGTGGCACTAAAATCTAGAAAAACCTGTCTTTCCCCTAAAGTCTGAGAGTGTATGTGTGTTAGGACAATGTCTTCCTTATCCAGCCCACGTTTCCTAGGGCTTAGCATATATTTGTCATTTCACTTTAGATTTTATTATTTCTGTTTCACTTTCTCTTTGTGGTTTCCTGTGGCTCTCTAAGTTAAGACAGAAATGCTCTTTTATCTACTACATTTAACAGGCAGCCATCCCTCCACTTTAAAATATGCATAGAAATTTTATTTGTGAGTCTTGGAAGAAAGAAATAAACGACTGTCTGAACATACCAGTGACTGTCATGATAACACAGTGGATTTTCAAACTTCAACATATATCAGATGTTCCTGAAGGGCCAGTTAAAACACATGTCTGGGAGTGACCCCATAGTTTCTAATTCAGTATTTCTAGCCTAGGTTCCAAGAAGTTTAATTCCTTATATATTCCCATGTGGTGCTGGTCTAGGGACCACACTTACTATAATAATCAACTACTTTTCATTTTACTAATGTCTAGAATTTTCTAAAGATTACAAACTGGTAAAAAAAATCTGTAAGTCATTGTTCAAATTCATAAACATTTGTGAGAATATTGTCAAGCATAGAACAACCAAAATAAACATGGCATTTCAGATTTAGCTAATATCATAGAATGATTCCTACCTCAGCCCATTCCTTGAGTTATCAGCTTAGTTTCCCTTCAAGGGAACCAGCTGTAAGAAGCAGAAAACACATTTTTTTGCTCTGAAGTCTGCTGAATTATGCTATTACAGTTCAACATCTGAATCTTTTTTGGTGTGTGTGTGCGTGTGCATTTGCGTGTGCACCTGTGTCCATGAGTGAATGTGCATATGTGTGTTGTGTGTGTGTGGAATGTATGCACATGTATAATTCATTTGTGTATGTAAATGTGGTTCTTCACGTAAAGGTCAAAGAACAACCTCACACATCAGTTCTTTTCCTCTAGTGAGTTTGAGATAAGATCTCTGTTGATTTTCTGTAGAGTAACTAGCCTTCCACCTTCCAGAGATTCACTTGTTTCTACCTACCATTTCTTATAAACATGCTGGGAGTATAGAATATATGGTATTTATGAGCTCTGGATATGTAAATTCAGATCCTCAATTTTGTACCTATTGAGCCATCTCCTAATCCCTTTGGGTGCAGTTTAAGATTCCTATCTTTCTCACAATATACAAGGCATTTATAACTGCATATGTGCTATAAAGGATAAACAACTAATAAATACACAGCTATGGTGTCTGATTAAAGTGTGTGCTCCATACAGTTTTGGTACACAGTTCTTTCACAGTTTTGTAAATGTGCATTAAGTATTCTGTTCTCTCCTATTCTCTCCAGCAACTTCCTTTTCCTCTCCTTTAAATTTTTATTCTTATTAACCAGTTTTAGTTTTATTTAGTTTCTCATAGAGTTTCATCACTGCCAGTTCTGTGCTCCTGAGTTAGGACCAACCCTCAGAGTTTGCTGAATGCAGTAGTGGGTACCAAACTGGATACTCTTTCTAGAATTTCCAAAAGAAATTGAAGCAAGCCGGGCCTCTTCCTGCAGATTCTCAATAGTATAACTAACATGTTAACCACCATGAATAAGGATTCAATAAACTTAACACTTTTGTGTAGCTTTTAAAACCCAAGACAGCATCTTCACACTCACTATATCTTCGAACTCACCCCATATCAGCGTGGTTTTTCTATCCTGTTTGAAATAAATTTCAATATCTCATCTATACTATGGCTAAGAGTAAACAAAGTTCAGATACTTAGCTTATGTTTTTTATACATAAAGAGTGGTTTGGGGGAATTTCAAGTAAGGAAAACAAATCTCCATCCATGAAAAGTAGGCTGTCAAGACTGTTATCTCTCCATATACTTGAAATAAAAATCTAGTGTGAAACTCAAAATTGAGCAATGGAGTCTTTGTTCTAGTTTGTAGCCACAATCTCTCACAGCAATGAATGGCATTGATTCATTGAGTGGGGAGAACTGCTATGCAACATATTTTATGGGAAATGAAAAATACCTTGTTTTAATTTTTTTGAAAATATTATACATACTGCAAACAGGAAAGCATATCTGAATGGAGAGTACATTAAAATCCCAGAAGGGCAGAAGCAGAGTATTTACTATTGGCTAACAGTGGTGAGGAGACCACAGGACATAAGAAAAATAGAAAATGGAGAGGTGATCAGGGTAATGGATGTAGATTATGAAATATGGAACCAATTTCTCTCTGTGTCTCTGTCTCTGTCTCACTCTGTCTCTTTCTGTCTCTCTGTCTTTCTGTCTCTCTGTCTCTCTGTCTCTCTCTCTCTCTCTCTCTCTCTCTCTCTCTCTCTCCTTCTTCTTCTTCTTCCATGCATATGGGAGGCAGCTCATCATGATAATAACTGGTCTGTACATTTAAAATTAATCCTGCATTCTGTTGGATGACATTTAAGCTTTAGCATGTATTTCTGGTGTTTTGGGAGCATATCAGACATTCTTGAAAAGTTTGTAGGACAGTTTCTTAGACTCCAACTGATAATATCACTAATGGAATAGCACAATTTTATTTAAAGTCAAAACATTCTTCTTATCCATCTTTGGACCACTAGTACCTATGCTGTCTGTCAAACAGCAAATCCTACACAAATGATTAGTGAAGAAAACACATTATTTCAAACAGTGTTCATGGAACAGGCCTCCACATGCTAAAAGAATAAACTGGTAAACCTGGAGATTTTAAAGACATTTAAAGAGCCATCTGGAAAATTCCAGCTGCCTCCATTTAGAGACCAGAATACTGACATATAGGAAAATTAGGCGACCTTCACAAAAATCTCCCAATAAATTAGTAACTGATTTGGAACTATAACCCATGTTGGTGCTTGTTCTTAGCTTCATATTTTCCCCTTCACCACCTCAAAATACAAGTTTTATTATTATTCAAAGATGATTAGGTCACAGAGAAATATCTGCCATTGTAAAAGTTTGTTATGTTTATACTTCTGTAGAGGAAGGGGCACCCTGTGTTGTGACGACTTCATAGGGAAGTACAAGGGCAGGCTATTGGAAAGAATGAGTGACAGAGACATTAGCAAGAGACTGGGATTTGTGTGGAAAAAAGTGATGAAAGTATACTAAGCAGACTTCTGGGGAGCTCATTCAAAATTCTTAATGTGATCTAGGGAGTGAGGAACAGCTTTTGTTGTCTGGTACATGGTTAACGGTAACTGAAACAAGTAGACAGTGACCTAGACAGAAAAGTCCTTAGGGGAACAGTTGGAAGACGGGTAGTAGACACGTGGCTCTCCATAGGAAGATGGGGACGTAGGCAAATTCACTACACCTAGATATCAGCCAGGCTTCCAAGGCCAAAGCATCAAACTGTGAGAGGTGAAAGAAATGCTTTGTATGTTCACCACATTGTGCTTTATAAATTTTCTATGCATTGAAACTTTGGTCTGTATCTTGTTAGTTTATCTGTCATCTCTTCAGTACTGTACAATCAAATAGTCAGAAAAGGGTACCTCATCTGAAACTCTTAGGCATTCTAGGCCCCCAGGGCTATAAAAAATATCTTTTGGATCATAATCTAGACAATCTTTCTGATTATTTATCTAAAACTAAACCAGGAAATGACTCATTTGATTTCTGCCAATCCTGGAGTGTTGCCACTCTGGGTTCAGGAAGAACTGGCTTCCCTTGGCAGGCCTTGCTTACAGGATGATGAATGACGGTCTATGTTTGGTGCTAGCTAAAACTTTATAGGGTCTAAAAAAGTAATTTATACATGCTTCAGGGGATGACTATATTTTTTTTCTTTTTAGTTAGCTCTTAGTCACAGCAGGGTGCTCAATATATATACATATATATGTATGTCACATCAAGACTTTTCTCTGTGTATGTGATATTTTCATTTATTCTACAAGCCCAGTGTATACTCAAAGCACAGAAAATAGGTATAAGCTGTATTCTAAGAATTCCCAGTCATTCTCAAACCTCAGTAGATAGAGACCCTCAATGGAATACTGTGTCAAAGAAATAGCCAAACAAAACATTTTCCTGGTTCCAAGAGTCAGTATTGATACTCCAAAAAAAGGAGGCCAGTCCTCATCTTCTGCAAACTTCTGACCCTCATGCATGGGTCAGATGGCCTTGCAGTTAGCCAGTTGAATAAGTTTTTAAAGGGTCAAAGCAAAAATCAAAGAACAGTGGCCATGGGCCAAACCAACCACTTAGTGTAAGTGATGAGCTCTCTAAATGCTTGCAATCCTCCAAGCCACATACACATTACATTTATTCTAAGGGTTTTCATTTTTCCTCTTTGATGTAGCTGAGCTGTCATGTTCTATTAAACTTTGAAATTATGTCTAGATTATCTTCCTAGTTTTCATCATGTCATATATTTTGTTGTTCTTCTTCCCTATGGAGGTGTAGTGGTAAACTGTTACAAGACACTAGAACAAAAAGCTAGGATTTGTGTAGAATGTGAAAGGTTACAAACCCGATGTCAGGCATCTGCTGCTTCAGGTCCTTATTTGTGTTCCTGCAACTCAATGTAATATAGAAACATGGCATTGATTTGCCATTAGAGAAATTATATAATTACATGAAGAAAGCCTAGTAACAATTTTAATTCAAAAATTATGAACTGAAGTATTTCATTTTGTAGAATATGTATTAAAGGTCACAAACTTGTTTCTTAATCTTCAGTCATGACATAGTGTTAAACATTTCTTGGAGTTAGCTATAATCATATGTTAATATAGGGCTCATGGTACTAACTCTGAACCAAGGTAATAGACTATAAATAAGGTCTCATGGCCACCTTCAAGTCTACCTATAAAGTATCTTCCTGTAGTTCCTCCAATTAACAACCTAGGAATAATGGGCTAAAAGCAGCAAAATCTCTAGGTGATAAAAGTCTGGGTCTGTAAGTCACTCTCTGGAGACAGAAAGTCTTGTCAAAAACTTCACATGATGGTTATTTAAATGTCATCAAGTCAAAATATTGGCTCAGGGGCTTCTCCAGTACAATACACAGCAACATGGTGACTAGCAAAAACGTTTGTTTGTTTGTTTATTATTTACAATACATACTGATCAAAGTTCCTCCTCCTTGAGCTTCTCCTAGTCCCTCCTTCCTTTCCTCCCAGGACCTCCCTCTCATCTCTCCTCTTCTCCCATCCACACCTCCTCCTCTTCTCTTTCGAAAAGGAGAGGTCTCCCATGGTTATCCACTAGCTCTAGCATATCAAGTTCCAGTAAGACTAGGTGCATCTTTACCTATTGAGCTTAGCAAGGCAGCCCAGTTAGGAGAAAAGGATCCAAAGGCAATCAATAGAGTCAGAGACAGACCTTGTAGCTCCTTTAGGAGTCCCACATAAAGGCCCAACTCCACAAGTGTTATTTATGTGTAGAGGGCCTAGATCCATACCAGGCATACTCTCTGTGAAGTCAGTTTAGTCTCTGTAAACCCCTATGGGTCCAAGTTGGTTGATTCTATTGGTTTTCTTGTGGTGTCTTTGATGCCTCTGGCTTCTTTACACACAAGAAAGAGGGGTTACTTAAGGGAAGTGCAGGGAAAGAGGCAGTTCAGTTCAGTTCAGGACAGTGCAGCTGAGTGAAATTCAGCTGAGTGCACTTGAGCTCAGTTGAGTTTGTGTGGTTCCATTAAGTTCTGTTTGGTTTGTGGAGTCAATACAGTCAGTGCAGTTGAGTTCTTTGAGTTTAGAGGCAGTTTTTTCAAGCAGGGAAATTCAGTTAGAAGCAGAGAGAAACCAATGTGAATCTGTCAGCTTGGAAAGGAGTTTGAACCAGAAAGAGTGAGTTGAACTAGCCAGCCAGAATTTGGAAAGAACGAGAAAATATAAGTTTATTCAGCAGTAAATATCAGAAGCTGAAACATTCTAGGCCTAGGTTAACAGATAGAAGCTGGAAGTTGAAGCCTTCAAGGTCCAGCCTTGGAGAAGATTAGATTGTATAGAGGCTAGAAGTTTCCAGGCCCAGCCATAGAGATAGTTAGAAATGCTCTGTATCCATAAGCTTGGGTCCTATTAAGGAAATAAAAGCAACATTTACATAGCATAATATCATTAATTGTGTCATGAGTGGGCTCCCTCTCATGACATGTGTTTCAAGCTAGGTCAGTCACTGGTTGGCCCTTTCCTCAAATTCTGTTCCATCTTTTAGCCCTGAAGATCTGATGAGCAGAAAAAAAAATGTGGCTCTAAGATCTTTCAGCTAGGCTGGGGAACCAATCCTTCCATTGGAAGTCTTCTCTGGTTATAAGAGATGGTAAGTTCAGGATCCATACGCCCCATTGTTAGGAATCTTAGGGTCACCCTCCTAGAATCCTGGCAATTTTCATTGTCCTAGATTTCTAGATCATCTCAAAGATACCCCTCAATTGAGTCCTTTCTCCTGGTACTCTCATTCTCCATCTTCCTCCCAGCTCCTAGCTATTGTTCCCATCCCCGATGTCTACTCACCCAGACCCCTGCCTCCATGCACCCCAGTTGTCTAATCTAATCTATTTCCCCTTCTCAGTGAGATTGAAGCATCCATCCTTGGTCATTCTTTATTACTAAGCTTCTTTGGGTCAGTAGTTTGTAGCATGGTTATCCTATATTTTATTACTAATATCCATGTATAAGTGAGCACATGCCATGTTTGTCAGTCTGGGTCTAGGTTACCTCATGCAGAATAATCTTTTTTAGCCTTATCCAATTTTCTGGATATTTCATGATATCAGTAATTTTAATGGCTGAGCAATACTCCATTATGTAAATGTGCCACGTTTTTTTAAACTAGTCTTTGGTTACAGGACATCTAGGTGGTTTCCTACTTCTGGCTACTACAAACAAAGCTGCTATGAACATAACTGAGCAAGTGACCTTGTGCTATGGTAGAACTTCTTTTGCATATATGGCCAGGAGTGGTATAACTGGTTCTTGAGTTAGATCCACTTCCAGTTTTCTGAGAAACTGTCAAATTGATTTCCAAAGTGGTTGCATAAATTTGCACTCCTACCAGCAAAGGAAGGGTATTCCCCTTGCTTCTCATGACCTGTTGCTTAAGTTTTTCGTCTAGACATTCTGATGGATGTAAGATGGAATCTCAGAATCATTTTTGATTTTCATTTCTCTGATAACTAAGGATGTTGAACATTTCTTTAAGTGTTTCTCGGCCACTAGAGATTTCTCTGTTGAAAATTCTCTGTTTAGGTTTGTACCTCATTTTTTATTAGATATTTGCTTTATTTAATACCTACATTTAAAGAATGTGGTATCGCCTTTCCTTGTTACCCCTCTGAAAATCCCTATCCCATCCCTCTCCCTACACCCCCATCCCCTACCCCCCTATCACTGCTTACCCAACTGCCCCTCCCACTTTCCTGACCTGGCATTCCCCTACACTGGGGCAATGAGCCTTCACAAGACCAATGGTTTCTCCTCTCATTGATGTCTGAAAAGGCCATCCTTTGCTCTAGCTGAAGCCATGGGTCTCTCCATGTATACTCTTTGGTTGGTGGTTTAGTCCATGGGAGCTCTGGGGGTACTGGTTGCTACATATTATTGTTCCTCCTATGGGGATGTAAATCTCCAGCTCCTTAGGTCCTTTCTTGGGCTCCTCCATCGGGGACCCTATGCTCAGTCTGTTGGTTGTCTGTGAGCCATGGGTGTTTTGATCACCCTTCTAAGAAGAATCAAAATATCTCCCACTTTGGTCTTCCTTCTTCTTGAGCTTCACATGGTCTGTGAATTGAACTGAATTAGCCAAGCTTTTGGGCTAATATCCACTCATCAGTGAGTACATACCATGTGTCTTCTTTTGTAATTGGGTTACCTCACTCAGGATATTTTCTAGTTCTATTCATTTGCCTAAGAATTTCATGAGTTCATTGTTTTTAGTAGCTGAGTAGTATTACATTGTGTAAATGTTTCACATTTTCCATATCCATTCCTCTGTGGAGGGACATCTGGCTTCTTTCCAGTTTCTGGCTATTATAAATAAGGCTGCCATGAACATAGTGGAGCATGTGTCCTTATTACATGTTGGAGCATCATCTAGGTATATGCCCAGGACTGGTAAAGCTGGGTCCTTAGGTAGTACTATGTCCAATTTTATGAGGAACCACCAAACTGATTTCCAGAGTGGTTTTACCAGCTTGCAATCCCACCAGCATTTTTAATTGTGTTATTTGGTTTGTTGATGTCTAGTTTTCTGAGTCTTTTATATATTTTGGACATCAGCCCTTAGTCAGATGTAGGGTTGGTGAAAATCTTTTCCCATTGTGCAATCTGCTGGTTTGTCCTTTTGATGATGTTTGCCTTATAGAAGTTTTTAGTTTTATGAGATCCCATTTATTAATTCTTGAGTTTATTGCTGTGCCTGAGCTATTGGTGTTTTGTTTAGGAAATTTTCTTCTTAGACAATTAATTTAATGTAGTTCCTCACTTTCTTTCCTATCATATTTAGTGTATCCAATTTTACGTTGAAGTCTTTGATTCACTTGGACTTAAGTTTTGTGCAGGGTAAAAAATATGGATCTATATGCCTTCCTCTACATGCAAAGATCAAGATGGATTATCTCCATATACTGATAATACTTTTTTTTACATTGTATAGTTCTGATTTCTTTTTGTCAAAATGCAAGTGTCCATAGGTGTGTGGACTTCTAGGGCTTCAATAGATTTCATTGATCAATTTGTCTGTTTTTATGTCAATATCAAGTGGCTTTTATCACTACTGCTCTATAGTTCAGCTTGAGGTGAGGGATGGAGACTCCTTCAGAAGCTCTTTTATTGTTCAGTATTGTTTTAGCTATCCTGGGTTTTTTGGTTTTTCCATATAAAGTTGAGTATTGTTCTTTCAAGGTCTGTAAAGAATTGTTTTAGAATTTTGGTGGGAATTTCCTTGAATCTGTAGATTGATTTCTGTAAGATGGTCATTCTAAGAAGGATCAAAGTATCCACACTTTGGTTTTCCTTCTTCTTGAGCTTCACGTGGTCTGTAAATTGTACTGAATTAGCCAAGCTTTTGGGCTAATATCTACTTATCAGTGAGTGCATACCATGTGTGTTCTTTTGTGATTGGGTTACCTCACTCGAGATGGTATTTTCTAGTTCCACTCATTTGCCTAAGAATTTCATGAATTCATTGTTTTTAATAGCTGAGTAGTACTCCGTTGTGTAAAAGGGAAGAATTAATTTTGACTAATGTTTCCAAGGTAGGGAGTAAATAATGGCGAGAAAGACATGGCAGCAAGTCGCCAGATTAGGAAGCTAGTTAGCTGATCATAGAGCATTGAAACAAACAGTGTAAGCTGAAAATTCTCAGCTCACTTATCGGAGAATCCCTTCCTGCTGATGTATCTTAGATCACTGATCCACAGAAAAACTGGACAATAGCTGCTTCCCCACAAAAGCTACTACCTGACTCAACACCTCAGGTGAGCAAGCAATGCTCTGACTGCTGAGATTTGTTCCTATGGCATGTTTCATGTGGGAGATGAATCTTTTTTCAGACTTGAGTGGTGTTCGAACTAGGTCACCAAAGACCGGTGCACAAGGGAAGACATCTAAGCAAAGGACCTAAATACAAGTGACCTCTCTTCCTAAAGCCTAGAGCCAGCAGCAGTGAAGCAGGACTATTTGCTAGACCAGTCATGAAAGCATCTTACCTGTGATAGGTTCCTAAGCAGCTACCCCTAATTTGACTATCCAGCACTTCACTTTCCCAAAAACCATGTTCAGGATTAGCTTGATGTAGAGCACCTCCATAAGACTAGAAGATGTGTTGGGTCACAAATGGAGTGCTGCATTGGGTTTTGAAGTCCCTGATGAAAGTTCTGGTCTCTCTGTCTCCTCTGTCATCCCTAAAATTTTCTATCCATCAGTCAGAAGGACTCACCCCATTTAGCAGCATAGTAGTACTTGCTGGCTGAAAAAAATGTTAAGACTCATGGGGCTGCCAGCACAATCTGCAAGAAACAAAGATCTAGTGTATGCTGGGTCCCATAATCAATTTCCTCCTGGGAGAGTCCCTAAGTACAGCTTAGCAAACATCAGGTGAAAGGGGGAGTGATATTCATAATCATATAAGCCTCCATATTTGCAACATGTTCCTGATGACCCCAAATTTCATCTTTATCTTAAGGGCTGTTCTGTGCATTTATAGATAAATAATCCAAAGCTGGATAAATTGAATGTTATGCTTTTTATCAATACAGCTTCCTTTATTGCTATTATCCTATTTGCAGGTTTTCTAGTCTCAATTGTTGCTACTTGAACTGTATGCCTCCAAAACAGTATGTTGATACCCCAGTCCTCAGTAACTAACCTCACAATGCTATTTTATTTGGAAATAAATAACTACAAATATAAATAGTTAAAAATGAAATAGGTCTAACTGTAAAACTCTGTAAAAACAAAATGGCAGCCACATGAAGAGACAGAGGTAGACATGAAGAAGGCAGAGGCAGAGGCAGAGGACAAAAGATGCCACTAGAAGCCAGACTCCAAATGGGGCAAATGCCTCCCTCTTGCCAGGGTACAACAGGAACATGACCTTGCCTAGTTGTCATTTCAGACTCTGGCCTCCAGAGCTGGGAGAGAATTAATGTGTCTTATTTTAAGCCTCTAGTTTGTGATACTTTGCCACAACAGCAACAAGAACTAAATACACAATATGACTTTTATTGTTTTTATACTTTATAAACTGAAAATGGAAGAATTTTTATATGCTTTTTTTCTGGACTGGAAAAAATAACAAACCTTAGAGATGTGGTGTTACTGTCTAGAGAAGTGGCTGCCCTTGTGTTTACACTGTTAGAGCAATATAACAACCGGAGTGAATCACATAACTGAAGTAGCAGCTATTCGCTGTTCACAGTTAGACTGTGAAGTTCAAGGTGAAGCAGATTTGCTGGCTGGTGGAAGGTGTGCTCTTCATGAATAGTCTTCCTGGTGTGATTTCATGGGGTCAAAGGGATGAACAAGCTTCCTAGGTTGCAAAGGGCACTAGTCTCAATGATGAGGTCTTCACCATTGTAACTTACTCATCTCCTAAAATCCCCACACCTTAATAATACTATAATGGGTATTGGATGTCCACAAACAATTGAGGAGGGAAGGCATTAAAGAAATAGTCCTGTCTCAGCAAAGAATTAAAAATAGGATGTCTGAAGTGCACAAGAAAATTTATAAGAGGGGTAAAACCATAATGTAATGCCATAGCCAATATTTTATTTAGAATCCTGGCATAACTGTAACTATCCCTTAATATACGCAAGGGATTGGTTTCAGAACCCCCAAAGATATCAAAATCCATGAGGTCTTATATGTAAAATGATATATAACCTGTTTTCCCTACAGTGTACTTTAAATTATCCCTAGAATAATTATAACACACAGTACAAGGCAAATCCTATATAAACAGTTTGGCTCTGTTGTCTAAGGGAGATAAATTCATATTAATAAAAAAAACAAGTTTGTTTCCCATCTGCTCAGTGCCAATATAATTTCCTTCTCAAATGGGTTCCACCTGTAGTTAATTGAACTGAAGAAGAACAATTCATGGATATGCAAATATGGAAAGGGGAGCTTTTAAATTATAGTTTATCAGACACATATATTTGTGTGTGTGTTTCTGTGTGTATGTATACACACATATATGTGTATATGTGTGTGAGAGAGAGGGAGGAGGGTGCATGGTTTCCATGGTCCTTGCTTTTAAATAGTCTCATCTTCTTCATGAATCTTTTGGTCCCAAATAAGAACAATAATGCCACAGTGTCGTTCATGTTCTAGTAAAACAAGGATAATTGGTGGTAAAATGATGCTCACTCTGTCCTGTCTAAGCACAGGAAAACTCACTGGATCCCCCACAGGAAAGTTTCAGGGGACCTGAAACAGAGATGAGTGAGGGGCTGAAACAGTGCCCTCTTTCTTTCTGCCCTACCCAAAAAACCTTATGAGACAATGGAACACATCACATTAGGGACATAAAGACATTCAGACTCACTCTTCCAATTTCCTGGGGTTGTTTCTAAGTCTACTCTTGATTATTCATTAGGATAGAATCTTAAGTTTTTTGCTTAGATCTGACTGTGCCTTTCAATCTCTGCGAGAAGCAGAAATCTAGTGGTGCTGATGGAGGAAAGACTTATGTGCCATCAACTCTGTTGTTTCTTGGGAATTGGGAAAGGTAGTGATTAAGTTCTGGGTGCCTAACCCACACTTATTGAGGCAGGTCACAGCAACAGCCTCTGCTAACTAGGCAGGATGCACCAGAGTAGGCTCTTAGGCAATGGAGTGAAAGTCTCTCATTCATCCTAGTCCCTGGGACTAAACTTACTCTACAGTGCTAACAATCCCGTAGAGGGCAGTTGTGCATTTTTGATTGAGGCAGTTGCCATGTGAGGGGATACTGGCTTCTCAAACTACTGTTTTCCTCTTGTCCTGGCCCTTGCCAAGTGAGTCACTATGTATAAAAGGAGAAATCAAGCTTAGGCAGAAAGGCATCATATTGCCATCTAAGAATAATCGGTAGTTAGGTGTTCCCACAATAATGAATGCCCACTACCATCCCCTTTCTTGCCTCTGGGACACAAAATCAGGACAAAAACTGATACTGTAGAGTTGAGGAAAGCAAAGCACCATATCTGCAAGAACAACTGAAAACACTGCTTTAAGAGAAAGGGAGAAAAAGCTAAGAAACCATTTTGTTACACTGCGCATGTACTTTTACTTTTAGCCCTATTCACATCCCCAGTTCTGCCAGTTTTAAAAGAATCTAATTACTCCCTCATTCTGACTATTGAAGAGGCCATTTTAGCATAATGAATTGCAAAATGCATAGTTTTCTGCTCACTTCTGTATCATATGTTCAATAAACTCCCAATTTGATATTGATGACACATTGACATATTAAGCATTTCTATGAGCAATGATCATTCTCATCCATCATCCTTTGTGCTGCAACATAGCCTCAGAAGATACAACATGGGAATGCTTCCCTCCTCCCTGAACACAGAGATGAATGCTCACCCAGTTCTCCAGTAGAACTGCAGACAAAGCCTCCTGAGCCCTTTGCCTGCTTTGCTAAGATAGCTCTTCTATGAGGTCACCAAGCTGCTTTCTGTCCTCACTCTTTGAATTATTATTCCCTCAGCATCTATTTGCAGGAGTGGAGGACATTTGTGGACACAGGGGGATTCTCACTTCTAATAAAGCGTATCTTCTTGCAATTAGGAATGGAAAGGAAAGGAAGGCAAGTATACATGTGTAGGAGCCTGATGGCCCAGACTCAAGTCCCACAGGGACACTAGTTAAGGGGATGAGTCATGCTCGCTGAGCTCAGGAGCTGAACAGAGTCCAGTTCTTCACAGTGGGAGCCCCCTCCATCTTCATTAGTCTCTGACTCCAATGGAGTGAGTGGTTGTTCAGAAGGGACCACCAGAGTGGGTGTGTGCTGGGCAAATACAATCCAATTGCACAAATCCTAGTGATTGAAATGTGATCTGAAGTTAGACCTCTTGCCTTGGCACCTGTTTGGGATCCCCTTGGGTCTCCCCCTCCAGACAGAGCCAACGAATTAAGCCTTTCCTAATGCAGACTTGGCCACACGGAGGCTCTGACATGATGTTCCATTTTATTACTTTCCAATAGCACCAGTGCTGTTGAGCAGCACCTCCTGAAAGGCTCTTTGATGCCAAGCTAACTCCACAGACAAATGTGTAAGAGAGTGCTGAGTCCTACAGTGCTTCTTTTATTATTAATCTAGTCTATTTATTTATTCATTTATTTGCTTTATATCTGTGTCTGTGACAGCATCCCAGGGTACACATGTGGAAGTAAGAGAACAACATAATAGAGTTTCTCTATCATTCTACCACAAGGATCCCAGGGCTCCAATGCAAGTCATTGGGATTGGTGGACAAGCTCCTTTGTCCACTAAGCCATCTCACTGGCTCAAGCATTTAGATTCATTCTTCTGGATACAGCAGCCACATCTCCTCATAAATCAGCATCCTCGGAGCCCAAGAAAATCTGGGAAGAAGTGGTAACCTTTAGTTTAGAAATTCAAACAGAGAAGTTACATGGGCTGCCAAAGTCATGCAGCTAGAAACTGTAAAAATGAAGCTCCAAATTTAGGCTCTTCTAACACTAATAGCAGAGTGTTTCAGGCAGGCCAGAATCATAGAATCTTACATCCTTAAAACGGCTTCTAGAAACAATTATTCTACACTAAAAACTTATGTTTAGAAGCTGCCAAGCGATCAGAACTCTGCCTCCTGCCAGTCAGTTACGAGAGTCTCTCCGCCATCTTGGATCTCGGGCACCAGAGAAATCAGACAGACTGAGGTATAACCCGAGGCCAACATCGCAGGGGTCTAAGCCCAACGGGCATTGGCCTGCACCCAGGCCCTGGGCTGTTGGGGTGGTGGGCATCCGTGTGCAAACCTGGCCAGTAGGTTGTTTGCCCGGCCCAGCGCACGCTCAGCCATTTTGACTACGGGACACCAGAGAGTTCTAGCAGGCAAAGTCAGCTAAGAGTCATAGCCTGAGGCGAACTTAGCAGGGGTCTAAGACGGACAGGCCTTGGACTGACCCCAGGCCCTGGGCTGCTCGGTGGGCCATCTGTGTGCCAACCCAGCCAGGAGGTTGTTAGCCCAGCAGACTCTCCAAGCACTTTCAGGGAGCACGGGCATGCTTTTTGGCCACCTGCCAGAACCAATTAACAGTCATAGCCTGAGGCGAACTTTGCTCAGGCCTTAGCCTGCCAGGCTTTTGCCTAGACTCAGGGCCTCAGCAGCTAGGCTAGCCTTGTGTGCACCAACCCGGTTGGGAGATAGGCTGCCCAGCAGAGTGACCAGCACTCGGAAAAGGTCCTGCAGCAGCATAGACCATCAGCACTCACTGAAGGAGCAAACGGGCACCACCTGGTTCACACAAACAACCTGGGGCAAGGCACACTAGGGCTCCAAGGGCATCCAAGAGGAGGACAGCACATCAGCAATCGGTAACAGGGGAAACCCAGCCATCCAGTATTGCAGAAATAGCCCTACAGCCTCACAGGAGGCACAAATACCAACTAACTCCAGAAATAACAAGATATTAAAGGCAGCAAGAGAAAAAGGCCAAGTAACATATAAAGGAAGACCTATCAGAATCACACCAGACTTCTCACCAGAGACCATGAAAGCTAGAAGATCCTGGGCAGATTTTATGCAGACTCTAAGAGAACACAAATGTCAGCCAAGACTACTATACCCAGCAAAACTCTCAATCACAATAGATGGAGAAACCAAGATATTCCATGACAAAACCAAATTTACACGATATCTTTCTACAAACCCTACAAAGAATAATAGGAGGAAAACTCCAATACAAGGAGGGAAACCACACCCTGGAAAAAGCAAGATAGTTACCTTCTTTCATCAAACCAAAAAGAAGATAACAAGTCAAATATAAAAATAACATCGAAAATGACAGGAAGTAATAATCACTATTCCTTAATATCTCTTAAAGTCAATGGACTCAACTCTCCAATAAAAAGACATAGACTAACAGACTGGATAAGGAAACAGGTCCCTACATTTTGCTGCATACAGGAAAAACGCCTCAATGTCAAAGACAAAAACTACCTTAGAGTAAAAGGCTGGAAGACAATTTATACAAGCCAATGGTCTCAGGAAACGAGCCGGAGTAGCCATTCTAGTATCAGATAATATTGACTTTCAACCTAAAATCATCAAAAGAGTTACAGAAGGACACTTCTTGCTGGTCAAAGGAAAAATCCACCAAGAAGAACTTTCAATTCTGAACATGTGTGCGCCAAATGCAGGGGCACCCTCATTTGTAAAAGAAACTTTACTAAAGCTCAAAGCACACATTTCACCTAACACAATAATTGTGTGGGACTTCAACACTCCACTCTCCTCAATGGACCGATCCAGAAAACAGAAACTAAACAGGGACACAATAAAACTAATTGACACTTTGGACCAATTGGACTTGACTGATGTTTATAGAACATTTCACCCTAAAATAAAAGAATATACCCTTTTCTCAGCACCTCATGGTACCTTCTCCAAAATCGACCATATAATTGGTCACAAGACAGACCTCAACAAATATAAAAAGATCGAACTAATCCCATGCCTCCTATCAGATCACTATGGAGTAAGAGTGGTCTTCAATGGCAACAAAAACAACAGAAAGCCCACATACACATGGAGGCTGAACAATAATCTACTCAATGACACCTTGGCCAAAGAAGAAATAAAGAAAGAAATCAGAGAATTTTTAGAATTTAATGAAAATGAAGGCACAACATACCCAAATCTTTGGGACACAATGAAAGCAGTGCTAAGAGAAAAACTCATAGCCCTGATTGCCTCCAAAAAGAAAATGGAGAGTGCATACACTAGCAGCTAAAATCACACCTGAAAGCCCTGGAACAAAAAGAAGTCAATTCAACCAGGAGGCGTAGAAGACGGGAAATCATCAAACTCAGGACTGAAATCAATCAAGTGGAAACAAAGAGAACCATACAAAGGATCAACAAATCCAGAACCCGTTTTTTTGAGAAAATCAACAAGATAGATAGACCCTTAGCCAGACTGACCAAAGGACAGAGAGAAAGTATCCAAATTAACAAAATTAGAACTGAAAAGGGGGATATAACAACAGAAATTGAGGAAATGCAAAAAAATCATCAGATCCTACTACAAAAGCCTATACTCAAGTCAACTGGAGAATCTGGAGGAAATGGACAATTTCCTAGACAGATACCAAATACCAAAATTAAATCAGAACCAAATAGATCATCTAAACATTCCCATAACCCCTAAAGAAATAGAAGGGGTCATAGAAAACCTTCCAACCAAAAAAAGCACAGGACCAGATGACTTCAGTGCAGAATTCTATCAGACCTTCAAAGAAGACCTAACACCAATGCTCTTCAAACTATTCCACAAAATAGAAAGAGAAGGAACACTGCCCAATTCCTTCTATGAAGCAAAAATTACACTGATACCAAAACCACACAAAGATCCAACAAAGAAAGAGAACTTCAGACCAATTTTCCTTATGAACATCGATGCAAAAATACTCAATAAAATTCTTGCCAACCGAATCCAAGAACACATCAATACAATCATCCACCATGATCAAGTAGGCTTTATTCCAGGGATGCAGGGTTGGTTCAATATACGGAAATCCATCAATGCAATTCACTACATAAACAAACACAAAGAAAAAGAAACCACATGGTCATTTCATTGGATGGTGAAAAAACATTTGACAAAATTCAGCATCCTTTCATGCTTAAAGTCTTGGAAAGAACAGGAATTCAAGGCCCATATCTAAACATAGTAAAAACAATATACAGCAAACTGGTAGCCAGCATCAAACTAAATGGAAAGAAACTTGAAGCAATCCCACTAAAATCAGGGACTAGACAGGGCTGCCCTCTTTCTCCTTATCTTTTCAATATTGTGCTTGAGGTACTAGCTCAGGCAATTAGAAAACAAAAGGAGGTCAAAGGGATACAAATTAGAAAGGAAGAAGTCAAACTATCATTATTTGCAGATGATAGTCTCCCTAAGTGACCCAAAAAACTCCACTAGAGAACTTCTACAGCTGATAAACAACTTCAGCAAAGTGGCAGGATATAAAATCAACTCAAGAAATCAGTAGCCTTCCTATACTCAAAGGATAAGCAGGCTGAGAAAGAAATTAGGGAAATAACACCCTTCACAATAGCCACAAACAGTATAAAGTACCTTGGTGTGACTCTTACCAAACATGTGAAAGATCTGTATGACAAGAACTTTAAGACTCTGAAGAAGGAAATAGGAGAAGGCCTCAAAAAATGGAAAAACCTCCCATGCTCATTGATAGGCAGGATTAATGTAGTTAAAATGGCCATTTTGCCAAAAGCAATATACAGATTCAATGCAATAGCAATCAAAATCCCAACTCAATTCTTCATAGAGTTAGAAAGAGCAATTCTCAAATTCATCTGGAATAACAAAAAACCTAGGATAGCTAAAACTATTCTCAACAACAAAAGAAATTCTGGGGGAATCAGTATCCCTGACCTCAAGCAATATTACCAAGCAATAGTGTAAAATTGCATGGTATTGCTACTGTGACAGGCAGGCAGATCAATGGAACAACAGGCTTGAAGACCCAGAAATGAACCCACACACCTATGGCCATTTGATCCTCGACAAAGGGGCTGAAAACATCCAATGGAAAAAAGATAGCCTTTTCAACAAATGGTGCTGGTTCAACTGGAGGTCAGCATGCAGAAGAATTCAAATTGATCCATCCTTGTCTCCTTGTACTAAGCGCAAATCCAAATGGATCAAGGACCTCCACAAAAAGCCAGACACTCTGAAACTAATGCAATACCCATCAAAATCCCAACTCAATTCTTCACAGAGTTAGAAAGAGCAATTCTCAAATTCATCTGGAATAACAAAAAACCCAGGATAGCTAAAACTATTCTCAGCAACAAAAAAAATTCTGGGGGAATCAGTATCCCTGACCTCAAGCAATACTACAGAGCAATAGTGTTAAAAACTGCATGGTATTGGTACAGTGACAGGCAGGAGGATCAATGGAACAGGATTGAAGATCCAGAAATGAACCCACACACCTATGGCCACTTGATCCTCGACAAAGGGGCTGAAAACATCCAATGGAAAAAAGATAGCCTTTTCAACAAATGGTGCTGGTTCAACTGGAGGTAAGCATGCAGAAGAATTCGAATTGATCCATCCTTGTCTCCTTGAACTAAGCGCAAATCCAAATGGATCAAGGACCTCCACATAAAGCCAGACACTATGAAGCTAATATAAAAGATGCTTGTTAAGACCCTTGAGGACATCAGTACAGGGAGAAAGTTTCTGAATAGAACACCAATATCATAAGCTCTAAGATCAAGAAGTTTCTGTAAGGAAAAGGACACCATCAAAAGGACAAGTCGACAACCAACAAATTGGGAAAAGATCTTCACCAATCCTACATCAGATAGAGGGCTAATATCCAATATATATAAAGAACTCAAGAAGTTAGACCCCAGAAAACCAAACAACCCTATTAAAAAATGGGATACAGTGTTAAACAAAGAATTCTCACCTGAAGAACTTCGGATAGTGGAGAAACATCTTAAAAAATGCTCAACTTCATTAGTCATTAGGGAAATGCAAATCAAAACAACCCTGAGATTTCACCTTACACCAATCAGAATGGCTAAGATTAAAAATTCAGGAGACAGCAGGTGTTGGCGAGGATGTGGAGAAAGAGGAACACTCCTCCACTGCTGGTGGGGTTGCAAATTGGTACAACCACTCTGGAAATTAGTCTGGGCACCTCAATTCCAGAAGATCCTGCTATACCACTCCTGGCATATACACAAAAGATTCCCCAGCATGTAATAAGGATACATGTTCCATTATGTTCATAGCAGCCCTATTTATAATTGCCAGAAGTTGGAAAGAACCCAGGTATCCCTCAACAGAAGAGTGGATGCAAAAAATGTGGTATATATACACAATGGAGTACTATTCAGCCATTAGAAACAATGAATTCATGAAATTGCTAGGCAAATGGATGGAGCTAGAGAACATCATACTAAGTGAGGTAACCCAGACTCAAAAGATGAATCATGGTATGCACTCACTAATAAGTGGATATTAACCTAGAAAACTGGAATACCCAAAACATAATCCACACATCAAATGAGGTACAAGAAGAATGGAGGAGTGGCCCCTGGTTCTGGAAAGACTCAGTGTAGCAGTGTAAGGCAAAGCCAGAACAAGGAGGTGGGAGGGGGTGCATGGGAGAACAG
This sequence comes from Apodemus sylvaticus, assembly GCF_947179515.1. Lineage (NCBI taxonomy): Eukaryota > Metazoa > Chordata > Mammalia > Rodentia > Muridae > Apodemus > Apodemus sylvaticus. The sequence continues at coordinate 69,533,488 of NC_067482.1, read as the reverse complement.
GGGGAGGGAAAGGGACTTATGTGACTTTCGGGGAGTGAGGGACCAGAAAAGGGGAAATCATTTGAAATGTAAATAAATATATCAATAAATTTAAAAAAAAAGAAAAGAAAAGAAAAGAAAAGAAAAGAAAAGAAAAGAAACTGGGGAATACCCTTGAGGACATTGGTACTGGGGGAAAGTTCCTGAACAGAACACCAATAGCTTATGCTCTAAGATCAAGAATTGACAAATGGGACCTCATAAAATTACAAAGTTTCTGTAAAGCAAAGGACACCATCAAAAGGACAAATCGGCAACTAACAAATTGGGAAAAGATCTTCACCAACCCTACATCAGATAGAGGGCTAATATCCAATATATACAAAGAACTCAAGAAGTTAGACCCCAGAAAACCAAATAACCCTATTAACAAATGGGGTACAGAGTTAAACAAAGATTTCTCACCTGAAGAACTTTGGATGGTGGAGAAACATCTTAAAAAATGCTCAACTTCACTAGTCATCAGGGAAATGCAAATCAAAACAACCCTGAGATTTCACCTTACACCAGTCAGAATAACTAAGATTAAAAACTCAGGAGACAGCAGGTGTTGGTGAGGATGTGGAGAAAGAGGAACACTCCTCCACTGCTGATGGGGTTGCAAATTAGTACAACCACTCTGGAAATCAATCAGGCAGTTCCTCAGAAAACTGGACATGTCACTTCCGAAAGATCCTGCTATACCACTCCTGGGCATATACCCAGAGGATTCCCCAGCATGTAATAAGGATACATGCTCCACTATGTTTATAGCAGCCCTATTTATAATAGCCAGAAGCTGGAAAGAACCCAGGTATCCTTCAACAAAAGAATGGATATAAAACTGTGGTATATATACACAATGGAGTACTATTCAGCCATTAGAAACAATGAATTCATGAAATTCTTAGGCAAATGGATGGAGCTAGAGAACATCATACTAAGTGAGGTAACTCAGTCTCAAAGGATCAATCATGGTACGCACTCACTAATAAGTGGATATTAGCCTGGAAAACTGGAATACCCAAAACATAATCCACACATCAAATGAGGTACAAGAAGAATGGAGGAGTGGACCCTGGTTCTGGAAAGACTCAGTGTAGCAGTGTAAGGCAAAACCAGAACAAGGAGGTGGGAAGGGGTGCATGGGAGAACAGGGGGAGGGAAAGGGACTTATGTGACTTTCGGGGAGTGAGGGACCAGAAAAGGGAAAATCATTTGAAATGTAAATAAAAAATATATCAAATAAAATAAAATAAAACTTATGTTTATAATAACTTGGCTACCAGTAGTTTATCACCTCCATATGTTTTTGTTCATGCATGTGTGTGTGTGTTTAAATGCCAATGCATGCATGAACATGTGTGAACAGCAAACAAAGCGACAAGATACACTTGTATAGGACAGCATCAACTATAAGTTCTAACCTTCCTTATATTTTGAGAAAGAGTTTCTTCTTGGTTTGCCCATGTTGTGTATGATGTATAAGCACATAGGATTCTGGGAATTCTGTCTCTTTTTGTCCTTCCTTAGACACGTACAACTCCTCAGCCCCCATCCCACCCCCTGCTCACCTTTTGCATGTCTTCTGAGATTCCAACTCAAATTCTCAGGCTTGTGCAACAAGTGCTCCATTGAACTATCTCCCCAGCCCTCTTTTATATTTGGTTGGTTGGTTGGTTGGTTGGTTGGTTGGTTGGTTGGTTGGTTGGTTAATTGAGTCCCCCCCACCCCATCCCACTGAGGCAGTGCTAATAATTGAACTCATAACCTCAAACATGCATGACAAACACTCTACCACTGAACTATATCCCCAGCAGGAAGCTACCACATAAGAAATCAGGGAGAAAATTAATCAACGGTCTTACCTAGCTGTTCACCCTGCAAGCTAAAAAAACAATTGCCCTGGAAAGATCTCAGAAGGTGCAAAGATCTCCCATGCTCATAGATTGGCAGGATTAATATAGAAAAGTGGTGATCTTGCTGAAAGCAACCTATAGATTCAATACAATCACAATCAAAATTCCAACTCAATTTTTCACAAAGTTAGAAAGAGCAATTTGGAAATCCATCTGGAATAACAAAACACACAAGATATCAAAAACTATTCTCAACAATAAAAGAACTTCTGGGGTAATCACCATCCCTGACCTCAAGCTGTACTACAGAGCAATCATAGTAAAAATCTGTGTGGTATTGGTACAGTGACAGGCAGGTAATCAATGAAATAGAATTGAAGACCCAGAAATGAACCCATGCACCTATGTTCACTTGATCTTTAACAAAGGAGCTAAAACCCTCCAGTGGAAAAAAATACAGCTGGGTCAACTGACAGTCAGCATGTAGAAGGATACAGATCCATTCTTATCTCCTTGTACAAAACTCAAGTCTAAGTGTATCAAGGATTTCCACATAAACCCAGACACACTGAAACACATAGAAAAGGAAGTGGGCAAGAGCCTCAAGCACATGGGCACAGGGGAAATTTTCTGGAACAGAACACCAATAGTTTATGCTCTAAGATCAAGAATTGACAAATGGGACCTCATAAAATTGCAAACCATCTGTAAGGCAAAGGACACTGTCAATAGGACAAAATGACAACCAGATTGGGAAAAGATCTTTACGAACCCTATACCCAATAGAGGGCTAATATATAATGTATACAAAGAACTCAAGAAGTTATACTCCAGAGAAGCAAATAACCCTGTTAAAAATGGGGTACAGAGCTAAATAAAGAATCTCAGCTGAGGAATACTGAGTGGCTGAGAATGACATAAAGCAATGTTCAACATCCTTGGTAATCAGAGAACTGTAATTCAAAAAAACCTAAGATTCCACCTCACACCAGTCATATGGCTAAGTTCAAAAATTCAGGTGACAGCAGATGTTGGCGAGGATGTGGTGAAAGAGCACTCTTCTGCCAGCCAAAACTACTATATCCAGCAAAACACACAATCACCGTAGATGGAGAAACTAAGATATCCAATGACAAAACCAAGTTTACCCAATATCTATCCACAAACCCAGCCCTACAAAGGATAATAGGAGGAAAACACCAATACAAGGAGGGAAACTTCACCCTGGAAAAAGTAAGATAGTAACCTTTCATCAAACCCCAAAGAAGTTAACCAATCAAATTTAAAAAAAAAAACATCAAAAATGACAGGAAGTAACAATCACTATTCCTTAATATCTCTTAACATCAATGGACTCAATGCCCCAATAAAAAGACATAGACTAACTGACTGGATACATAAACAGGACCCTACATTTTGCTGCTCACAGGAAACACACCTCAGGGTCAAAGACAAACACTACCTTAGAGTAAAAGGCTGGAAGACAATTTTACAAGCAAATGGTCTCAGGAAACAAGCTGGAGTAGCCATTTTAATATCAGATAAAATTGACTTTCAACCCAAAGTCATCAAAAGAGACTCTGAGGGACACTTCTTGCTGGTCAAAGGAAAAATGCAACATGAAGAACTTTCAATCCTGAACTTCTATGCTCCAAATGCAAGGGCACCCTCTTTCATAAAAGAAACATTATTAAAGCTCAAAGCACACATTGCACCTAACACAATAATTGTGGGTGACTTCAACACTGCACTTTCCTCAATGGACCGATCAGGAAAACAGAAACTAAACAGGGACACAATGAAACTAATTGAAACTTTGGACCAATTATATTTAACAGATATATATAGAACATTCTATCCTAAAGCAAAAGAATATACCTTTTTCTCAGCACTTCATGGTACCTTCTCCAAAATTGACCATATAATTGGTCACAAGACAGACCTCAACAAATATAAGAAGATCTAACTAATCCCATGCCTCCTATCAGATCACTATGGAGTAAAAGTGGACTTCAATAGCAACAAAAACAACAGAAAACCCACATACACGTGGAAACTGAACAATATTCTACTCAATGATACCTTGGTCAAGGAAGAAATAAAGAAAGAAATTAAAGACTTTTTAGAACACAATAAAAATGAAGACACAACATACCCAAACCTATGGGACACAATGAAAGCAGTGCTAAGAGGAAAACTCATACCCCTGAGTGCCTCCAAAAAGAAAATGGTGAGAGCATACATTACCAGCTTAATGACACACCTGAAAGCCCTGGAACAAAAAGAAGCTATTTCACCCAGGAGGAGTAGAAGGCAGGAAATCATCAAACTCAGGGCCGAAATCAATCAAGTAGAAACAAAGAGAACCATACAAAGAATCAACAAAACCAGGAGCTGGTTCTTTGAGAAAATCAACAAGATAGATAAACCCTTAGGCAGACTGACCAAAGGGCACAGAGAAAGTATACAAATTAACAAACTTAGGAATGAAAAGGGAGATATAACAACGGAAAATGAGGAAATCCAAAAAAATCATCAGATCCTACTACAAGAGCCTGTACTCAACACAACTGGAGAATCTGGAGGAAATGGACAATTTCCTTGACAGATACAAAATACCATTATAAATTAGGAGCAAATAGATCATCTAAACAGTCCCATAATGCCTAAAGAAATAGAAGGAGTCATAGAAAGTCTTCCAACCAAAAAAAGCACAGGACCAGATGGTTTCAGTGCAAAATTCTATCAGACCTTCAAAGAAGAGTTAACACCAATACTCTTCAAACTATTCCACAAAATAGAAAGAGAAGGAACACTACATAATTCCTTCTATGAAGACACAATTATTCTGATACCAAAACCACACAAAGATCCAACAAAGAAAGAGAACTTCAGACCAATTTCCCTTATGAACATCGATGCAAAAATACTCAATAAAATTCTTGCCAACCGAATCCAAGAACACATCAATACAATCATCCACCATGATCAAGTAGGCTTTATCCCGGGAATGCAGGGTTGGTTTAATATACGGAAATCCATCAATGCAATCCACTACATAAACAAACTCAAAAAAAAAAAAAAAACATGGTCATTTCATTGGATGCTGAAAAAGCATTTGACAAAATTCAGCATCCTTTCATGCTTAAAGTCTTGGAAAGAACAGGAATTCAAGGCCCATACCTAAACATAGTAAAAGCAATATACAGCAAACGGGTAGCCAGCATCAAACTAAATGGAGAGAAACTTGAAGCAATCCCACTAAAATCGGGGACTAGACAGGGCCGCCCCCTTTCTCCTTATCTTTTCAATATTGTACTTGAGGTACTAGCTCGGGCATTTCAACAACATAAGGATGTCAAAGGGATACAAATTGGAAAGGGAGAAGTCAAACTATCATTATTTGCAGATGACATATTAGTCTACCTAAGTGACCCAAAAAACTCCACTAGAGAAATCCTACAGCTGATAAACAACTTCAGCAAAGTGGCAGGTTAAAAAATCAACTCAAGCAAATCAGTGGCCTTCCTATACTCAAAGGATAAGCAGGCTGAGAAAGAAATTAGGGAAATGACCCCCTTCACAATAGCCACAAACAGTATAAAGTATCTTGGGGTGACTCTTACCAAACATGTGAAAGATCTGTATGACAAGAACTTCAAGACTCTGAAGAAGGAAATGGAAGAAGACCTCAAAAAATGGGAAAACCTCCCATGCTCATGGATCGGTAGAATCAATATAGTTAAAATGGCTAATTTGCCAAAAGCAATATACAGATTCGCTGCAATCCCCATCAAAATCCCAACTCAATTCTTCACAGAGTTAGAAAGAGCAATTATCAAACTCATCTGGAATAACAAAAAACCTAGGATAGCTAAAACTATTCTCAGCAACAAAAGAAAGTCTGGGGGAATCAGTATCCGTGACATCAAGCAATACTACAGAGCAATAGTGTTAAAAACTGCATGGTATTGGTACAGTGACAGGGAGGAGGATCAATGGAACAGGATTGAAGATCCAGAAATGAACCCACACACCTATGGCAACTTGATCCTCGACAAAGAGGCTGAAAACATCCAATGAAAAAAAGATAGCCTTTTCAACAAATGGTGCTAGTTCAACTGGAGGTCAGCATGCAGAAGATTTCGAATTGATTCATCCTTGTCTCCTTGTACTAGCTCAACTCCAAATGGATCAAAGACCTCCACATAAAGCCAGACACTCTGAAGCTAATGCAATACCCATCAAAATCCCAACTCAATTCTTCACAGAGTTAGAAAGAGCAATTATCAAATTCATCTGGAATAACAAAAAACCTAGGATAGCTAAAACTATTCTCAGCAACAAAAGAAAGTCTGGGGGAATCAGTATCCCTGACATCAAGCAATACTACAGAGCAATAGTGTTAAAAACTGCATGGTATTGGTACAGTGACAGGCAGGAGGATCAATGGAACAGGATTGAAGTTCCAGAAATGAACTCACACACCTATGGCCACTTGATCCTTGACAAAGAGGCTGAAAACATCCAATGGAAAAAAGATAGCCTTTTCAACAAATGGTGCTGGTTCAACTGGAGGTCAGCATGCAGAAGAATGGGAATTGATACATTCTTGTCTCCTTGTACTAAGCTCAAATCCAAATGAATCAAGGACCTCCCCATAAAGCCAGACACTCTGAAGCTAATAGAAAAGAAACTGGGGAAGACCCTTGAGGACATCAGTACAGGGAGAAAGTTTCTGAAAAGAACACCAATAGCATATGCTCTAAGATCAAGAATTGACAAATGGGACCTCATAAAATTACAAAGTTTCTGTAAGGCAAAGGACACCATCAAAAGGACAAACAGCAACCAACAAATTGGGAAAAGATCTTTACCAATCCTACATCAGATAGAGGGCTAATATCCAATATATATAAAGAACTCAAGAAGTTAGACTCCAGAAAACCAAACAACCCTATTAAAAAATGGGGTACAGAGTTAAACAAAGAATTGTGTGGAGAAAGAGAAACACTCCTCCACTACTGGTGGGGTTGCAAATTGGTACAATCACTCTGGAAATCAGTCTGGCGGTTCCTCCGAAAACTGGGCAACTCACTTCCAGAAGATCCTGCTATACCACTCCTAGGCATATACCCAGAGGATTCCCCACAATGTAATAAGGATACATACTCTACTATGTTCATAGCAGCCCTATTTATAATTGCCAGATGCTGGAAAGAACCCAGGTATCCCTCAACAGAAGAGTGGATGCAAAAAATGTGGTATATCTACACGATGGAGTACTACTCAGCCATTAGAAACAATGAATTCATGAAATTCTTAGGCAAATGGATGGAGCTAGAGAACACCATACTAAGTGAGGTAACCCAGACTCAAAATGTGAATCATGGTATGCACTCACTAATAAGTGGATATTAACCTAGAAAACTGGAATACCCCAAACATAATCCACACATCAAATGAGGTACAAGAAGAAAGGAGGAGTGGCCCCTGGTTCTGGAAAGACTCAGTGAAGCAGTGTTCGACAAAACCAGAACGGGGAAGTGGGAAGGGGTGGGTGGGAGGACAGGGGAAGAGATTGATCCTCCTGCCCGCCACTGTACCAATACCATGCAGTTTTTAACACTATTGCTCTGTAGTATTGCTTGAGGTCAGGGATACTGATTCCCCCAGATTTTCTTTTGTTGCTGAGAATAAATTTAGCTATCCTGGGTTTTTTGTTGTTCCAGATGAATTTGATAATTGCTCTTTCTAACTCTGTGAAGAATGGAGTTGGGATTTTGATGGGTATTGCATTGAATCCGTATAGTGCTTTAGGCAAAATGGCCATTTTAACTATATTGATTCTACCGATCCATGAGCATGGGAGGTTTTCCCATTTTTTGAGGTCTTTTTCCATTTCCTTCTTCAGAGTCTTGAAGTTCTTGTCATACAGATCTTTCACATGTTTGGTAAGAGTCACCCCAAGATACTTTATACTGTTTGTGGCTATTGTGAAGGGGGTCATTTCCCTAATTTCTTTCTCAGCCTGCTTATCCTTTGAGTATAGGAAGGCCACTGATTTGCTTGAGTTGATTTTATAACCTGGCACTTTGCTGAAGTTGTTTATCAGCTGTAGGAGCTCTCTAGTGGAGTTCTTTGGGTCACTTAGGTAGATGATCATGTCGTCTGCAAATAATGATAGTTTGACTTCTTCCTTTCCAATTTGTATCCCTTTGACCTCCTTATGTTGTCAAATTGCCCGAGCTAGTACCTCAAGTACAATATTGAAAAGATAAGGAGAAAGGGGGCAGCCTAGTCTGGTCCCTGATTTCAGTGGGATTGCTTCAAGTTTCTCTCCATTTAGTTTGATGCTGGCTACCCGTTTGCTGTATATTGCTTTTACTATGTTTAGGTATGGGCCTTGAATTCCTGTTCTCTAAGACTTTAAGCATGAAAGGATGTTGAATTTTGTCAAATGCTTTTTCAGCATCCAATGAAATGACCATGTGGTTTTGTTCTTTGAGTTTGTTTATGTAGTGGATTGTATTGATGGATTTCCGTATATTGAACCAACCCTGCATTCCCGGGATAAAGCCTACTTGATCATGGTGGATGATCATTTTGATGTGTTCTTGGATTCGGTTGGCAAGAATTTTATTGAGTATTTTTGCATCGATGTTCATAAGGGAAATTGGTCTGAAGTTCTCTTTCTTTGTTGGATCTTTGTGTGGCTTTGGTATCAGCGTAATTTTGGCTTCGTAGAAGGAATTGGGTAGTGTTCCTTCTTTTTCTATTTTGTGGAATAGTTTGAAGAGTATTGGTGTTAACTCTTCTTTGAAAGTCTGGTAGAATTCTGCACTGAAGCCATCAGGTCCTGTGCTTTTTTTGGTTGGAAGACTTTCTATGACTCCTTCTATTTCTTTAGACATTATGGGACTGTTTAGATGATCTACTTGGTCCTGATTTAATTTTGGTATTTGGTATCTGTCAAGGAAATTGTCCATTTCCTCCAGATTCTCCAGTTGTGTTGAGTACAGGCTCTTGTAGTAGGATCTGATGATTTTTTTGGATTTCCTCAGTTTCCGTTGTTATATCTCCCTTTTCATTTCTAAGTTTGTTAATTTGGATACTTTCTCTGTGCCCTTTGGTCAGTCTGGCTAAGGGTTTATCTATCTTGTTGATTTTCTCAAAGAACCAGCTCCTGGTTTTCTTGATTTTTTGTATGGTTCTCTTTGTTTCTACTTGATTGATTTCGGCCCTGAGTTTGATGATTCCTGCCTTCTACTCTTCCTGGGTGAAATAGCTTCTTTTTGTTCTGGGGCTTTCAGGTGTGTCATTAAGCTGGTAATGTATGCTCTCTCCATTTTCTTTTTGGAGGCACTCACGGCTATGAGTTTTCCTGTTAGCACTGATTTCATTGTGTCCCATAGATTTGGGTATGTTGTGTTTTCATTTTCATTGTGTTCTAAAAAGTCTTTAATTTCTTTCTTTATTTCTTCCTTGACCAAGGTATCATTGAGTAGAGTATTGTTCAGTTTCCACGTGTATGTGGGTTTTCTGTTGTTTCTGTTGCTATTGAAGACCACTTTTACTCCATAGTGATCAGATAGGAGGCATGGGATTAGTTCTATCTTCTTATATTTGTTGAGGTCTGTCTTGTGACCAATTAATTATATGGTCGATTTTGGAGAAGGTGCCATGAGGTGCTGAGAAAAAGGTATATTCTTTTGTTTTAGGATAGAATGTTCTATATATATCTGTTAAATCTAATTGGTCCAAAGCTTCAATTAGTTTCATTGTGTCCCTGTTTAGTTTCTGTTTTCCTGATCGGTCCATTGAGGAAAATGCAGTGTTGAAGTCACCCACAATTATTGTGTTAGGTGCAATGTGTGCTTTTAGTTTTAATAAAGTTTCTTTTACGAAAGAGGGTGCCCTTGCATTTGGGGCATAGATGTTCAGGATTGACAGTTCTTCTTTTTGTATTTTTCCTTTGACCAGCAAGAAGTGTCCCTCAGGGTCTCTTTTGATGACTTTGGGTTGAAAGTCAATTTTATCTGATATTAAAATGGCTACTTCAGCTGGTTTCCTGAGACCATTTGCTTGTAAAATTGTCTTCCAGCCTTTTACTCTAAGGTAGTGTTTGTCTTTGACCCTGAGGTGTGTTTCCTGTAAGCAGCAAAATGTAGGGTCCTGTTTACGTATCCAGTCAGTTAGTCTGTGTCTTTTTATTGGGGCATTAAGTCCATTGATGTTAAGAGATATTAAGGAATAGTGATTGTTACTTCCTATCATTTTTGACGTTATTTTTTAAATTTGAATGCTTAACTTCTTTTGGGTTTGATGAAAGGTTACTATCTTGCTTTTTCCAGGGTGAAGTTTCCCTCCTTGTATTGGTGTTGTCCTCCTATTATCCTTTTTAGGGCCGGGTTTGTGGATAGATATTGGGTAAACTTGGTTTTGTCATGAAATATCTTAGTTTCTCCATCTATGGTGATTGAGAGTTTTGCTGGATATAGTAGTTTTGGTTGGCATTTGTGTTCTCTTAGAGTCTGCATGAGATCTGCCCAGGACCTTCTACCCTTCATAGTCTCAGGTGAAAAGTCTGCTGTGATTCTGATAGGTCTTCCTTTATATGTTACTTGGCCTTTTTCTCTTACTGCCTTTAGTATTCTTTCTTTGTTTAGAACATTTGGTGTTTTGATTATTATGTGACGGGAAGTATTTCTGTTCTGGTCCAGTCTGTTTGGAGTTCTGTAGGCTTCTTGTATATTCATGGGCATCTCTCTCTTTAGGTTAGGGAAGTTTTCTTCCATAATTTTATTGAAGATATTTGCTGGCCCTTTAAGTTGTAAATCTTCACTCTTATCTATGCCTATAATCCTTAGGTTTGGTCTTCTCATTGTGTCCTGGATTTCCTGGATATTTTGGGTTACAAGCTTTTTGCATTTTGCATTTTCTTTAACTGTTGAGTCCATGGTTTCTATGGAATCTTCAGCATCTGAGATTCTTTCTTCTATCTCTTGTATTCTGTTGTTGATATTTGCATCTCTGTCCCCTGATTTCTTCCCAAGGCTTTCTATCTCCAACGTTGTCTCCCTTTGAGTTTTCTTAGTTGTTTCTACTTCTGATTTTAGAACCTGGATGGTTTTGCTTAGCTCCTTCACTTGCTTGTTTGTGCTTTCCTGTAATTCTTTAAGAGATTTTTGTGTTTCCTCTTTCATGACCTCAGCCTGTTGACCAAAGTTCTGTATTTCTTTAAGAGATTTTTGTGTTTCGTCTTTCATGACCTCAGCCTGTTGACCAAAGTTCTCCTGTATTTCTTTAAGTGTTTTTTGCATTTCCTCCTTGTTGGCTTTTGTATTCTCCTGGATTTCTTTCAATGATTTTTGTGTTTCCCTTGCAAGGGCTTCTAACTTTTGATCCATTTTCTCCTGAATTTCTTTAAGTATGTCCTTCATGTGTTCCTGTACCAGCATCATGACCAGTGATTTTAAATCCAAATCTTGTTTTATTGGTGTGATGGGGTATCCAGGACATGTTGGTAGAGGAGAATTGGGTTCAGATGTTGCCATATTGCCTTGATTTCTGTTAGTGACGTTCCTGCGTTTGCCTTTTGTCATCTAGTTCTCACTGGTGTTAGTTTGTCTTGTCAGTGCTGGACTCACCAGTGCAAGCTGCCCCTTCCCAGTTGACCTCTGGTGCACAGCTTACCTCCTGCACTGCTTGTAGACAGGGCGCTGCTGCCCAGGCTGTTCAGATCCCAAAGCAGGCACCCGAAGGCTCCCGCTGGGGCCCGCTGGATTCACTGGAGCACACTGACTTCTCCCAGCTGGCCACCCGGAAGCCCAGCTAGCCTCTTGCAGGACATGGAGATGTGGTGCTGCCGCCCAGGCTGATCTGGATCCGGGAGCGGAGAGAGTAGAGCTGAGGGCTTCCGCCTGAGGCCTTGCCCCAGATTGTGTTTGTAGACCAGATGGAGCCCGTGTGCACCCCCAGGGAGTGCTGACGGTGTATGCTGCTGTGACCTCCCCTGTGTTCAGCTCATTCCGCTGGGCAGCCGATCCGCCAACTCGGCTGTCGCACACAAGGTTAGCCTGGCCGCCCAGTCCCTGAGTCCAGGCAAAAACCTGGGAGGCCAAGGTCCGAGCAAAGTTCCCCTAGGGCTATGACTGTTAATTGGGTCCGCCAGGTGACCTGGATGGCCAGCGTGCGCGCCTGCGCTCCCTGAAAGCGCCGGGAGAGTCTGCTGTGCTAACAACCTCCTGGGCGGGTTGACTTACAGATGGCCCACCAAGCCGCCCAGTTCTTGGGGTCAGTCCTGTGCCTTTTGGGGCCTAGACCCCCGCTTTGTTAGTCTCAGGCTATGCCTGTTACAGGTCTGCCCGCCAGAGCTCTCTGTCGTCCTGCAGGCAAAATGGCGGAGCGCGTGCAGGCCTGGGCAAAAACCTCCTGGCTAGGTTGGCACCCCGATGGCCCCCCGACCAGCCCAGGGCCTGGGTGCAGGCCAACGCCCATCGGGCTCAGACCACCGCGGTGTTGGCCTCGGATTATGTTTGTGTACCTCAGTCTGTCTGATCCCTGGAGTCCAAAACCAAGATGGATGCACCTCTCCTGACTGGTGGGAGGCCGAGTTCTGAAGTGGCTTCCGTGCAGGAAAGGCGCCGCACAACTGCAGCTGCTTGCCGCCTGGCTGGTCAGCGAAGGTCAGTGGTCGTGGGCGCAGGGCCTAACTGGACCCTGTGTCGCCTTGGTTCCACTGCTGATGCCCCTTCAGCTGGACCAGCCACTGCTGCACTGCCGCCGCCCTATATTTTTTGATTATTGATTAATTTGTAAGGATATGTGACCCGGCACAGGGTTGTTTATAATCATGGTGATTCAATCAAGTTCTGAACCCTTAAGCAACCAGAGATTTTCCACAAAGACATCAATAGTCTATACATATTTTCAGGCTTCCAGTATTTGTACTGTTAGTTTTATTCGTATTACAAATGAGTTACATAAGGAAAAAGAATTCTTTCCTTGAGGCAGATAAGGGTTCAAATCTGTATCTTATTTACAGAATAGCTTGTGGCTATATTCAATTCACATAGATTTCAACTCTTAGAGAGTTAAAACAAACATTATAGACTATCAAAAAAAAAAAGAACACTTCTCCATTGTTGGTGTGATTTCAAGCTGGTACAAACACTCTGGAAATCAGTTTGGTGGTTCCTCAGAAAACTGGACAGAGTACTACCTGAGGATCCAGCTACACCACATCTGGGGATATACCCAGAAGATGCTCCAACGTAATAAAGACACGCATTCCACTATGTTCATAGCAGCCTTGTTTATAATAGCAAGAAGCTGGAAAGAACCCAGATGTCCCTCCACAGCAGAAAATATGGTACATTCGTACAATGAAGTACTACTCAACTATTAAAAACAATGAATTCATGAATTTCTTAGACAAATGGATGGAAGTAGGAAATATCATACTAAATGAGGTAACCCAATCACAAAAGAACGCACAGGGTATCACTGATAAGTGGATATTAGCCCAGAAGCTCAGAATATCCAAGATACAATTCACAGTCTACATGAAGCTCAAAAAGAAGGAAGAGCAAAGTACCCCTTCTTAGAAGAGGAAATAAAATACCAAAAAGGAGATACAAAGACAAAATGTGGAGCAGAGACTGAAGGAGAGGCAACCCACAGACTGCCCCACCTGGGGATTCATCCCATATACAGTTACCAAATCCAGACACTATTGTAGATGCCAAGAAGTGCTTGCTGACAGGAGCCTGACATAGCTGTCCCCTGAGAGACTCTGCCAGTGCCTGACAAATATAGAGGTGGATACTCATAGCCAACCATTGGACTGACAGGGTCCCCAGTGGAGGAACTAGAGAACAAACCCAAGGAGCTGAAAGGATTTGCAGTCCCATAGAAGGAACAACAATATGAACCATCCAGTACCCCAGAGCTCCCTGGGACTAAACCACCAACCAAAGGGTACACATAGTGGGACCCATGGCCTCAGCCCCGTATGTAGCAGAGTATGGCCTTGTCTGACATCAAAGGGAGGAGAGGCCCTCAGTCCTGAGAAGGCTTGATGCCCCAGTGTAGGGAAATGCAGGGACAGGGAAATGGGAGTGGGTGGTTTGGTAATCAGAGGAAGAGGGGATGGGATAGGGGTTTTTGAAGGGGAAACCAGGATAGGGGATAACATTTGAAATGTAAATAAAGATAAAGAAAACGTCTAATAAAAAAGGAAAAATGAAGTTCATGTGGTGTACATGCTTTTACAAATGTTTGTGTATTGTTTGTACATGTGCATGAGAGTGTATGGATGTATAAACTCAACAAAACAAAAGAAAGAAAGATACATGCATTGATTCAAATTACTGTTTTGAAAGTTACAGGAATAACCAACCACTTCCTCATTAGATTTGAAGCCTGCTTCAAAAATGTAATTCATGCCCAATTCCAGTAAGTGGGCAAAAACAGCAGCTATCCTCATCACAGCCACCACTGGAGAACTGAATGCTATTATTCTCCTAAATAGACATAATAATAAATCAACCCCTAAAGTTTTATCTCTGTAACCATGGATTAGTGTGACTCTCAGTCCTCACCAGAGAGCTGCGTTTTGTAGTAAATAATGATTAATACAGACACTAACAACAGCTCAGTGTCTGTAGAGTAAGAGATTGTGATGTGCTCCTCTCTAAATGAGATATCTATATCATACCCATTCCTCAAGGGTCAGAGACCATCCAGAAAGAATAAACAAAAAGACTGTAAGAGACAGAGGCAGTGGGTAATATAGAGAAACAGTATTTGACTGACACATTAGGGCCATTGAACATGTGAACTCATTGAAGCTCTGAAGGCATCTATGAGATCTATAAGAGATCAAGATAGACAGCTAAAGTACCAGCCTGGTAAAGAAGGGTGCTCATGAAGCCCACTCCTAGAGAAAAAGTTATTAGCAATTGATACTTCTGGGGATAAGGAGAGTAGATTTTCTTCATGTATACATCCCCTGATAGGCTATCTAAGGTCCAGCAGATGGCCTTACACCTATGCCTATACAAGCAACACTAAGTGCACTCAGTAATTTTCACATGAAGTTAGGAAGGAAAAGTAGTGAAAGGAATAAGGGAATAATTAAGAGAAGGCAGGAACTGGGATGGACTTGATCAAAACACATTTTATATATGTGTGACGTTCTCAAACAATAAAATAATACAAAAGATGACCAGGTCTTTTAGAGCCAGTGCATTGACTTAGAATTATCTAATAATCCAGGATCATACAAGAAGAATATAACTATTTAAGACATATAAACTTAGGATGCTCCTAACTATGGAAATCATGTGTCTTCAAGATGCTACCCTTCACATGAAGGAGGTTGGCTCTGTGGCTTTCAGTCATTGAGAGACAAGGTCCTTCTGCCAAGATTATGGCATCATCACAAGATCAAGTGTACCATCCCATCTCATCACTGCCTATGCCTGGGGAATAATATATTCTCAAGGTTCTATGGGGCCTCTTTAGTTTCAGAGTGCCTGTGGGTTGATCTAAAGGTGTCCATGAAACTACATCCCAGACCAACCTATTCTCAGTTCTTCCTTCTACTCATCCTTCTATTATCAGTGACCACCTAAAAGAGTCACACTCTATTTCATGGAGAACCAGAACTGTAGGATCTGTTGCTACTTTTCCTATGTATAATTTAAAAATGAAGAAGAAAACAAAACAAAATGAAGAATGAGTCTGGGAGTATAGCTCAGTGGTCAGGAACTTGCCTAGCATGGTTGAGGCCTTGGGTTCATTCCTCAGCAGGGAAAGGCGAGAAGGAAAAGAGAAAGGGAAGGAATACATTCTATAATGGTTTATATAGGTAAAACTGTAGTCAAGTGGGTTATTTAACATATCAATTTTACCTAGATATTTTCATTAAATTGAAGTTTCATTTTTAAATATATCACCTGGAAGTGATATATGTAACACTTAAGTACTCTTTAAATTGTTTTCTATTTCTTTAAATGAAAAAAATTATTTTTATAACAAGTATTATTAACTGAATTATATATTGTTAAGATCTGTAAGCATTTCTGAGAAAAATTGGTTTAGGCTCTATATCTACCCTACATACTACTCATAGTTGTCAAACAACCTATATAGCATGATGAGTGAAATGACCATTATTCCCATGTTACAGACCATAATCTCACAGAACTTCAGCACTTAAAAAGATGAGCTGTGGTGTTGTCTTTGATAATAACACAACTACACATTGGACCATGAGGAGGCATGAGAATATCCGATCAATCTATTTCATTAAAAATATCTGTATATTTATTTGAAATTCTGCCATAGTCTAGCTTAATATAAGCACTGTGTTTAAGAATTTGAAGCATGCATCACATGGAGAGAAGTCCAGTCATAATGCCAAAAGAAATGGTCAATTGAATAAAGAAGATGCCCAATATATATATATATATATATATATATATATATATATATAGAGAGAGAGAGAGAGAGAGAGAGAGAGAGAGGAGGACTCAGAAAATAAAACATTAAGAGAAAATAACTGAATCAAAAAGAGCTACAGATCTAAATTACAAATTCTCCAAGGATGAAATGTGAACAACTAATGCATATTTTTTAAAAAATGATCAACATAATTAGTCATCAGAGTAGCACCTGAAGCTACTTTGACATTCCATCTCATCAGAGTAAGAATGTCTGTCACGAAAACAACAAAGTCAAATGTTGGCAAGGATGTGAGGAAAGAGAAGCACTCATTTTTGGTGAGGCTGAAAACTGGTATGACCACTATGAAAATTAGTGGAAAACCCCAGATATTCCTCTCCTGGGAGCTACCCAAGGGATTCTATCCTACTACAGAGATATTTACCCATCCATGTTCATTGCTGTTCTATTAAGAATAGTTCAGAGATGGAATTATCTATCCAAGATGTCCATCATTTGATGAACGGATAATCAAACCACACACTTTAGAGCTAAAGATATGGCTCTGCAGTTAAGAGCACTGGCTGCCCTTCTGTATGACATATGTTCTAATTTCCTGCACCCATATGATGGCTTACAGCTCTCTATAATTCCAGCTCAAGGGGAGCCAATACCCTCTTCTGACCTCTGTAGCTACTGCACTCAGGTGGGAAACAGATGTACATGCAGGCAAAACAACCAAACTCTAAAATAAAAAATATCTTTAATTGGGTTATTTGGTTTGTTGGTCTCTAACTTCTTGAGTTCTTTATATATTTTGGATATTATCTCTCCGGTGGATATAGGGTTAGTGAAGATCTTTTCCTAAACTGTAGGCAGTATTTTGTCCTATTACAGTGTCCTTTGTCTTTCAGATGCTTCTCAGTTTCATGAGGTCCCATTTATCAATTGTTTATCTTAGAGCCTGAGCCATTGGTGTTCTGTTCAGAAAGGTTTCTCCTGTACCAATGAGTTCAAGGCTATTCCCTACTTTCTGTTTTATTCAATTTGGTGTATCTGGTTTTGTGTTGAGGTCTTTGATTCACATGGACTTGCTTTTTGTGCAGGGTAAAAAATGTGGATCTATTTGTATTCTTCTACAAGCAATCATCCCATTAGCCCAGCACCATTTATTGAAATGGGGTACAGAGCTAAACAGAGAATGCTCAACAGAGCAAACTCTAATGACTGAGAAGCACTTAAAGAAATGTTCAACTTCCGTAGTCATCAGGGAAATGAAATCAAAACAACCCTGAGATTTCATATTATGAAATCTCAGAATGGCTAAGATCAAAAACTCAAGTGACAGCACATGTTGTAGAGGGTGTGGAGAAAGGGAACACTCCTCTAGTGCTGGTGGGAGTGCAAACTTGTGCAACTACTCTGGAAATCAATCTGGTGGTTCCTCAAAGAATTGGAAAAATAGTTCTACCTGAAGACTCATCTATACTGCTCCTGGGCATATACCCAAAAGATGTTCTACCATACCACAAGGACACTTGCTTAACTATATTCATAGCAGTTTTGTTTGTAATAGTCAGAAACTAGAAGAAACCTGGATATGCATCAACCGAAGAATGGATACAGAAAATGTGGTACATTTACACAACGGAATACTATTCAGCTATTAAAATCAAGAACATTATGAATTTTCCAGGCAAATGGATGGAACTCGGAAATATCGTGCTTAGTTAGGTAACCCGGACCCAAAAGGACATTCATGGATAAGTGTATATTAGTTATAAAGTACAGGATACCCACAATACACTCCACAGACCCAAAGAAGCCAAACTAGAAGGAAGACACAAGTGAGAATGTTTGAGTATCCATTAGAAGGGGAAATAAAATAATTGCAGGAGGCAAATGGAAGAAGGATGAAACTGTCATAAAAGGAATAGGGAATGGAATGGGGGAGTCAGGATTAGGCCAGGGGAAAGACAGGAGATAGGGCCAGAGAGCCAGAAGGATACATGGAAATCTGCAGCTGCAGGGGAGCACATCTCTAGGTTTTGCCAGAGACCTGGGATGGGGAGGCTGCCAGGAGTCAATGGGAGTCTTAGCCAAGATGATGATATGGATCCTGAAGAGGCCACCTCTTGTAGCCAGGCAGGATGACCACAACCCACCCACAAAACATTCAGTCCAAAATTTGTCCTGTCTAAAAGAAAGGGACAAAGACTGGGGGGATGGCCAACCAATAATTGCCCCAACTTAACACCCACCCCATGGACAATCTCCAATCTCTGACACTATTAATGATAATCTACTATGCTTGCAGACAGGAGCCTAGCATAACTCCTCTGAAAGGTTGCACTCAGCAGCTGACTGAAACAGATGCAGAGATCCACAGCCAAACATTGGACAGAGCTCGGGGGCTCTCATGGAAAAGTTGGAGGAACAATTGGGGACCCTGAAGCAAATAAGAACTCCACAGGAAGACTAAAAAGTCAACTAACCTTGACCCTGAGCCACCAACCAAAAGTGCATACACATGCTGGACTGATACATCCTGTGCACATGTAGCAGATGTGCAGCTCAGTCTTCGTGTTGGGTCCCCCAACAACTGGAGCAAGAAATGTTCCTAAAGCTATGTGCCTGTTGGTGGAATCTATTCTCCTAACTGGGCTGCCTTATCTGGCCTCACTGGAGAGAATGCACCTAGCCCTGCAGAATCTTGATGGGCCAGGGTGGTGGGACACCAGGGCTGGGAAGGTCCCTCTCTCAGAGGAGAAGGAGAGGGACTGTGTGAGGAGAGACCTAAAAGGAGTGGCAGCTATAGGGATGTAGTAAAATGAATGAATGAATGAGGATTCATCCTATAAACAGTCAACAAACCCTAACACTACTATGGACAACAAGCAGTATATACCAAAAGGAGCATGCCATGGTTGTCTCTGGAGGGGCCCTGCCGAAGACTTACAAATACAGAGGCAGATGCTAACAACCAACTATTGGACTGGTCATGGGGTCCCCAATGGAGGAACTGGAGGATGGTCCAGAGGAACTGAAGGGGTTTATAGCCATATGGGAAGAACAATGATTTTGGCCACCCAGATGCCCCAGGGACTGGGGCTGACTCCTAGGGACTGAACCATCAACCAAGGGGCACACATGGTTCCAGCCAAAAATGTGGCAGAGGAAAGCCTTGTTGGGCATCAGTAGGAGGAATGGTCCTTGGTCAGGTAAAGGCTCAACAGAGGCCCGAACAAAGGAAAACTGAGGCAGGGGAAGAGGGAGTGTGTTGGGTGGAGAGACATAAATGTGCAGGCAGGGAGAAGAAGGAAGGGGACGGGTTGAGGGTCTTAGGGGAGGGGGCATATCAGGAAAGGTTTTACCATTGGAAATGTAAATGAAGATGATATTCAATAAAAAATAAATAAATAAATAAATAAATAAACAAAATGGAAATTCTTCCTTATGGTTTATTACCAGTAAAAAAAAAAAATCTTTGAAAAAAACTTTAGAAAAAGAAAATTTGGTACCTATACACAATGAAATTTTTTCAGCTATAAATAAAAACGAAATTTCCAAGCAAATTGAATGACAGAAAATTTGTATTGTTTCCTCTGTTTTATCCAAATGTCACTTTTTTATCTCATATGTGGATCTGAGATTCACCTCTCTAATTCTGTGTGTTCAACATAGAGTACCTGTAAAGGCCAAGAAATGAGAAAGAACCTCTTTGGAGCATTGTAACTTAAGGAATGGGGAGAGTGGAATTTTAATCAGAGGGGTGGTAGACATGGGAGGCAAAGGGTGAAGAGAATTAAAATGAAGGAAATAAGGGAAAGTTACTTGGGAACCTATTATTTTTGTAGTCAGATTATAAAATATATATTTTTAAAAGATTTTGAATGGAGATAGCCTTCAAGACTGTAAAAAGTTGCTCCTTGAAGCACAGACTATTAAACAGAAATCATAATGGGATATTGTCTATTGAGTTGTTGGTCAAGAAAGTCCCAGAAGTCTCCCAAACAATACAGACTTTTGAAATTCCTCTTGGTTGCCTACCAGAAACAGTTAAGACAGTAGTGCTAGAGATACTGTGCACCTTGGCTGCATGAAATAGTAAAATCCAGCTGAAACTGAGCCAGCCTCCTCCCTACTGGCTAGCTTCCATTGTCTTGAAAGTTGTCATGCAGGCTGCCAAGAAGAAAAGGCATCCATGATCATACCTAGTTGTGAATCCTGTGACGTACAAGAGCAAGCTGACAGGGAAGAAGTGCCTACGTGCACAACAGTGGCATTATTAATAGGGAGTGTAACCAACTCCTTTTTGATTAGACTGAGCCTCAGTTCACACAAGGCATTACATGTCTTTAATTTTATAAGCCTGGTCAAACACCCATGTCAGTAGGTATCCTAGGTTTTAAGTGAGGATCCATATTATTGCTTAGCTAAATTGGCCCATCACAGAATCACTTTCTAAATATATGTTAATAGCTATATTTTTAATAGCTATTATATGTCAATAGCTATATATAGCAAATGCTACCCTCAGACTTAATTAAACAACTCTTTTTCCAGTGTACAGTTGTGAATGTACAAACTTATGATGAGAAAATTTGTTGAGAATATGTGATGGATTAGTGCTCAGCTACTCTACGTCATCCTCTAAGGCTCAGGGATCATTGCAGAAGAACGGACAGAAAGTGCTGGAAAGGAAGGAGAAGAGATTAAAAAAAAATGCATTCTTTAGGGCAAGAGACAGCACAGCAATCATGAACTGACAACAGTGCAAATGCCTTTGTTGCCTCTGCATAGGAATGGGCCTCTCAACAGGCTCGAATGGAGGAAAGACTTAGAGAGCTCTGCTCCTCACTGCTGACCCACTTCCTATAGATGGACTCAGGAAACAAGCAGTCCTTGTTTACAGTTATTTACCCACTGGTGACACCACTGATTTCAATGATAGTTTCAATCCAGTGCTCACACAGACATTTCTTGTTAAACTAAATGTGTGACAAAGCAAAACCAAAAGTCAAAAATTTAAGAACAGACTGATAAAGATAAAGGGACATTGAGACGGGAGGGAGATTAGAACGGGTGGTTGGAGAGGGCAATCAGAACAGATTCCTAACATAAATGATATTGTCAAAGAACAAATTAACTTTAAAAAGAAGTAGATGTGTGTATGTGTACAAACAGCTGTCACAGAGAAGCATAAATAACTTCTAACAGTTGAAGGAAATAGCTAATCATTAAGTCAAAATTAAACACCTGATGTGGCACAAGCAATAATGAGGAATGATGGAGTTTTTGAAACACATCTCACTACCTCTAATAAGTTCATTGTCTCTTATGTCTACTAACATAATTTGTACAGCATCTGACTATGAATCCTTGGTGTGATACAAATACCTTGATGCTAGTGGTACAGTGCTGGTGTTTGTTTCCTTTAAAAGAGTTTTTGTTTGTATGTGAAATTCACAATCAAACAGAGAAGTGGGGCTTATTTTTTTCTCTCCTCACCATAATTCTGGAACATATTACAGAACAGTAGCTGAGGCCCATTTCATTAAAAGGAGATGTTGCTCAGGTTATGTGCAAAATATCTAACTAAAACCAAGTGCCCTCTAGTAACAGGAGTATCAGATAAAATGGATAAAGAAATTAAAACTTCTAGCAAGATTAAAGTGTTTTGGTACATGCAGTAAAATAATTAATTGCCTTAAAGTAAATTCTTTCATTAGAAGGCTATTTCCATCTTCTTGAGAGCAATTTAGGCGTACTAGGAAGTACTGCACGCAGGCTGCATATAGCTAAATGATCTGTGTGAGATGACATGTTTGTACAGTGTATGCTGGCGACTCATTAAGAAATGGCATTGTACTCCAGCTCCATCCATTTGTCTAAGAATTTTATGAATTCATTGTTTCTAATGGCTGAATAGTACTCCATTGTGTATATATACCACATTTTTTGTATCCATTCCTCCATTGAGGGACATCTGAGTTCTTTCCAGCTTCTGGCTATTATAAATAGGGCTGGTATGAACATAGTGGAGCATGTATCCTTATTACATGCTGGGGAATCCTCTGGATACAGTCTCAAAAGATTAGTCATGGTATGCACTCACCATGCATATCCACTTATCAATAAGTGGATATTAGCCTAGAAACTTGGAATACCCAAGTCATAATCCACATATCAAATGATGTCCAAGAAGAACGGAGGAGTGGCCCCTGGTTCAGGAAAGGCTCAGTGCAACAGTATAGGGCAATACCAGAACAGGGAAGTGGGAAGGGGTGGACGGGGGAACAGGGGGAGAGAAGAGAGTTTATGGGACTTTCAGGGAGTGGGGAGCCAGGAAAGGGGAAATCATTGGAAATGCAAATAAAAATATACTGAATTAAAAAAAAAGAAATGGCACTGTAGCAACACAGGATAGTAGCAGGAAAATAGTAGTCAAAGCAGATTTTTACTTCATTTTTCTAGAGGAACAGTCTCTAAAGTACAAAAACTCTGCAAGAAGAAGGATTCCCTGGTCGTCTCTGTGGCCAGCACTTCTGGCACAGTAACAATCCATAGGTGTCAAGAAGGCAGTTTCATTCAACACAATGAAGTAGCCACTGGTGGTTCAAACTTAGGCAATCTGCCCTTGAGGAGTCTGTTTTAGGCATATGTAAGCATAACACAATTTAGTGAAACTTTCCTAGTGATAATTAGCTCAATACCCTGTACACAATAAAGCAGAAAAAAAGCTAAGTGAAGATCGGACATGACTACATCAAAACTTTGTAAAATACACATGCCACCTTTCTTTCTTTTTTTTTTTTAGTTGGTATTTTTTTTTATTCAATATAATTTATTTACATTTCAAATGATTTCCCCTTTTCTAGCCCCCCCACTCCCCGATAGTCCCTTCTCTCCCCCTGTCCTCCCTCCCACCCCTTCCCACTTCCCCGTTCTGGTTTTGCCGAATACTGTTTCACTGAGTCTTTCCAGAACCAGGGGCCACTCCTCCTTTCTTCTTGTATCTCATTTGATGTGTGGATTATGTTTTGGGTATTCCAGTTTTCTAGGTTAATAACCACTTATTAGTGAGTGCATACCATGATTCACCTTTTGAGTCTGGGTTACCTCACTTAGTATGATGTTCTCTAGCTCCATCCATTTGCCTAAGAATTTCATGAATTCATTGTTTCTAATGGCTGAATAGTACTCCATTGTGTAGATATACCACATTTTTTGCATCCACTCTTCTGTTGAGGGATACCTGGGTTCTTTCTAGCATCTGGCAATTATATATACACATGCCACCTTTCATAAAAAGCAGTTCTATAGATTGGCTAAGCAAAACACGCTTTTCATAAGGGTCTGAAGGGAGGAGGTTCCAGTGTAGTCTCTGTTCACACAGATAGTGCAAAGCTCCCCAGGCTACTAACCATATCCAATCCCTGCCTCCTGGGTGTTTAGCATGCTATGTATCTCTTCTTTTAAACGAACAACCCCATGTTGGTTATACTCCAGGTTCCCTAGTACTCATCTGTGAGCACAAGAACCCCTGAGCCTCCTACAAGAGTCTATACTGAAAAGGAAAATAGACAGAGACAGGGAAGAAGGAAGACTGAGTGGAGTAACAGGGCATGCACACCAGTCAGGGCTTGAGTTTGCCCTTCACAGGACAATGGCATTTCAAATGAGCATACTAAAGAGAGAATTAGAGGCAGAAATGAAATACACACTGTCCTGCCCAGGTCTTAAGAAGACTATGATCACCAGTCCCAGCCTTTGAACCTCACTCACCCAGGGACTAAAGGAAATAGAAAATATCCATGTACATGTCACTTATCCAACCAACACGCTGTCACAAAGAGACATCTAGAGGAGAAGCCATGTGTGTAAGTCTTCAAGGAAAGGAAGGCACGGTGACTATTCAGAAAAAAAAAATGTTTTTCTAGTTCCCCCAAGCATCCTGCAATTTCACTGAGAAGCACACAACTACTTTACATATTGCAGCCCCTTGGTATTTGGTACCTTGGTACCTTCCTACAACAGAGGGGAGTCAGAACAGACAAAACCTGTTAACACATCCAGCAGACTCCTTTACTTCTGCTTCTCTGGACTGTTTCGTGGCCCCCTCTGAAGGTGCCCTTGAGACATCTCAACCAACACAATGAAAGGTGAAACTACACACAGCAGATTTGTTAAACCAGGTTCACACATTCAGAAGGAAATATCACTCCCCAATAGCACGGCCATTAGCAAACAATATAATATTTATTAAGCACTAGACTGCCTGGAGTACCCTCCTGTAACCAGTAAAGATTAGAAGGTAAAAGCCATAGGAAACATGAATTTTCCTTTTGCAAATTCAGACAGGGAGTTCTTTGTGGTTTCATATATAGGCTGACGTAGCACTGACTCTCAGAGAGGGATCATTTTTCTTGTCACCTCAACGCCCTGCCATTTAAGGCCACAAAGCCCTTGAGAGGTGCCATTCAGGATGTCCTTGCGTGCTCATCTTCCCCTTCTTTGTAAACATCTTTCTTTCAGGAAATGCAAACAATTTGGAGTCCTGTCAGGGTTGTTCAAAGATGTGTAGGCATTAAACATCCAGTACCTGCTCAAAGAATACCTGGCCCTACATGGCACTGGGAGATGTTTACTCTTTGCTGGAATTAAGAAAAATGGAGGAACGAATATGTATGTGACGGCAAGGGAGGTTAATTCAGAAGGGAAGACAATAAAATTAGAAATCATCAAACTGGTTTCTAGACAAGC
The DNA here is from genome assembly GCF_947179515.1 of Apodemus sylvaticus. NCBI lineage: Eukaryota > Metazoa > Chordata > Mammalia > Rodentia > Muridae > Apodemus > Apodemus sylvaticus. The sequence continues at coordinate 69,508,394 of NC_067482.1, read as the reverse complement.
CAACTTATGATGATCAAAAGAATTCTTTCACTGGAGAGTGTGAGGCAAGTGGAACCGTGTCACCAAACAGATCGACTGGTAAGGTAAGGTCGAGCAGATAAAGGAACGCAGGCAATTCTCATAATTGAGAATGGTAGGCTTTTGAAATTGCTCCCTACCCAGTCCCTGTACTAGAGCACTTGACCACAACACTCACTAAGAGGACCATGATAACTGGTCACTGAGGTATCTAGATGGGTCCCCAGGGTTTAGGCAATAAGCTTCCCTTCTCAGACATTCCTTCCTGCAAAAGGAATTTTATTTCTGGTCCATCCTGAATATGCATCCATTTTCCACCATGAGTAGGAATTTTATTTCTGGTCCATCCTGAATAAGTTGTATGCATCCATTTTCCACCATGAATAAACAGTCTGGACAAGCAAGAACTGTTTCCTTCATCAAGGATTGCTGAGGTGGAAAAGCCTTTCCTATACGATGCCTCCTGCAGAAGGTCTATCCACACTCCTTGCACATACCCTGAGCTAAGCCGGATTCCTCACCTCCACCCCCTACCTCCCTTCTACCCCTGCCAGACTCATCTCAGGCCCTTGAGCCCCATTCTCAACTCCTCCTTGTTCCCAGTGGTGTTTGGGTGGCCAGGAGTTTGAGAACCATAGCCTGGGTCCCAGTCTGAATTAGTTCTCACATGGAGAAACACAGGCTGGGACCCCTAACTAAGACTATGTTCCCCATCCCCTAAGCAGCCAGCCTGTGGGTGTGGCCCATGAGCCAGAAACAATCTAGTGCCTCCCTGAGCAGCAGAAAGCAGGAGCATCCTATTACCCTGTGTGGGGAAACAGAGACCCACAGGAGTGTGATCAACTTACCAGAGACTACACTTTGAGAAAACTAGTTCTCCTCTTCCTAGAAGCTCAGATACAATGTTCACTCACACACATCCAAGCCAGAAAAATGAAGATTTGTTTTCTACTTCTGCCTTCTTACACTTCTGTGCATACCTGCTCCATTCTTTAATGCTCTGGCTTCACCTCCTGATCTTTCTCTACATTAGTCATCCTTGACACCAGCGCATCTCAGCTGTATGACTGCAGCACAATCTTAGGGTTTTTTGTTTTTCCCTAATCACACAGTTGATCATAACTATTACCCTCTAAGTAATGCTTTGTCATGTGTTTCAAATGCCACGTGTGTCAAGCTTTTCAGTGCTTCCTTTCCTGCTACAGGACAAAGCCTTTTCTACCAGGCCCTTCATTCAGTTCTACCTGAAAACCATCCTTCAGGCTTCATTTCCCACTCAACCTCACAGTAACTGCTCCAATAATTTCTGGGTGCTTTGCACTTGCCTCTGCCCCTCCTTTGTGCTTCAGAGCCTTTTAAGTATCATATTGAAATGATCTGATTATTCAACTTTACCATAGTTTAAGGCCAACAGGCATGATATGTGTATTCCAATAGCTATGACATCTATCCCAGTGCACCAGCACATTATGGAAATTAATACATACAGAATGAAAATCAACTTTATCTAGCCATACAAGGCAACTCCAGTATCCTGCTAATGACTTTTGAGTTATATTATCAACCATGGAGTAAGCTGAGCTATGCCCCAAATGGTACATTGGTTGCAATATGAAAGGAGAAAGAGATGTCCCTTATTCTGTTATCCATTTCATAGTTATGACCCTGAAAGATAATTTTCCTTTTTTGGAGTTTGACTTGTCTTTCTCAAGTGATCAAGTCTTCTATTCCTGTGCACACACTCTCTATTGCCTAGTACCACGACTGCTATAATCTCCAGAAAAGGCCTTTGTGGTGAAAAAGGAATCTAAACAAATGGAGATTCTTTATAAGTATCAGAGATTGGTTTTTGCCCATGACAGGATCCTAGCATAACTGTCCTCTGAGAGGTTCCACCCAGCAGCCAATGATGCAGAAACAGATGCAGTGACCCACAGCCAACCCTTAGAAGGACCTCAGGAATCTTGTGGAAGAGTTGGGGGATGGATTGAGGGACCATAATAGGAGAGAACTTGACAGAAAGACCAACAGAATAAGCTAACATGGACCCTTGGGAGCGCCCAGAGAATAAACCACCAATAAAGGAAAATGCAAGGGCAGGACCTAGCCCCCCCCCACACACACATATGTCTTCATGTGGGTCCCCTAACAAACTGGAATGGTGGCTTTCTCTGAATCCATTTTCTGCCTGTGGATCCTGTTCTCCTAACTATGCTGCCTTTTCTGTCCTCAGTGAAAAGGGATGTTCCTAGTCCTGCAGAAAATTGATATGCCAGGGTAGGGTGACAGCCAAGGTGGCCTTCCTTTTCTCAGAATAGAAGGGGAGGGCGAAACAGGAGAGGAACTGTGTATGGTGGTGGGAGTTAAGGGAGGGATACTGGGATGTAATAAAAATAAATAAATAAATAAATAAATAAGAGGGCTAATATCAAATATATATAAAGAACTCAAGAAGTTAGACTCCAGAAAACCAAATAAGCCTATTAAAAAATGGGGTACAGAGTTAAACAAAGAATTTTCACCTGAAAAACTTCGGATGGCAGAGAAGCATCTTAAAAAAATGCTCAACTTCATTAGTCATTAGGGAAATGCAAATCAAAACAACCCTAAGATTTCATCTTACACCAGTCAGAATGGCTAAGATTAAAAATTCAGGAGACAGCAGGTGTTGGAGAGGGTGTGAAGAAAGAGGAACACTCCTCCACTGCTGGTGGGGTTGCAAATTGGTACAACCACTCTGGAAAGCAGTCTGGCGGTTCCTCCGAAAACTGGGCACCTCACTTCCAGAAGATCCTGCTATACCACTCCTGGGCATATATCCAGAGGATTCCCCACCATGTAATAAGGATACATGCTCTACTATGTTCATAGCAGCCCTATTTATAATTGCCAGATGCTAGAAAGAACCCAGGTATCCCTCAACAGAAGAGTGGATGCAAAAAATGTGGTATATCTACACAATGGAGTACTATTCAGCCATTAGAAACAATGAATTCATGAAATTCTTAGGCAAATGGATGGAGCTAGAGAACATCATACTAAGTGAGGTAACCCAGACTCAAAAGGTGAATCATGGTATGCACTCACTAATAAGTGGTTATTAACCTAGAAAACTGGAATACCCAAAACATAATCCACACATCAAATGAGATACAAGAAGAAAGGAGGAGTGGCCCCTGGTTCTGGAAAGACTCAGTGAAGCAGTATTCGGCAAAACCAGAACAGGGAAGTGGGAAGGGGTGGGAGGGAGGACAGGGGAAGAGAAGGGGGCTTACGGGACTTTCGGGGAGTGGGGGGGGGGCTGGAAAAGGGGAAATCATTTGAAATGTAAATAAATTATATCGAATAAAAAAATTTAAAAAAAAATGCTCAACTTCATTAGTCATTAGGGAAATGCAAATCAAAACAACCCTGAGATTTCACCTTACACCAGTCAGAATGGCTAAGATTAAAAATTCAGGAGACAGCAGGTATTGGCGAGGATGTGGAGAAAGAGGAACACTCCTCCACTGCTGGTGGGGTTGCAAATTGGTACAACCACTATGGAAATCAGTCTGGCGGTTACTCCAAAAAATGGGCACCTCACTTCTGGAAGATGCTGCTATACCACTCCTGGGCATATACCCAGAGGATTCCCCACCATGTAATAAGGATACATGCTCTACTATGTTCATAGCAGCCCTATTTATAATTGCCAGATGCTGGAAAGAACCCAGGTATCCCTCAACAGAAGAATGGATGCAAAAAATGTGGTATATATACACAATGGAGTACTGTTCAGCCATTAGAAACAATGAATTCATGAAATTCTTAGGCAAATGGATGGAGCTGGAGAACATCATACTAAGTGAGGTAACCAAGTCTCAAAAGATCAATCATGGTATGCACTTACTAATAAGTGGATATTAACCTAGAAAACTCAAATACCCAAAACATAATCCACACATCACATGAGGTACAAGAAGAATGGAGGAGTGGATCCTGGTTCTGGAAGAACTCAGTGAAGCAGTATAGAGCAAAACCAGAACAGGGAAGTGCGAAGGGCTGGGTGGGAGAACAGGGGGAGGGAAGGGGGCTTATGGGACTTTCAGGGAGTGGGGGGCTAGAAAAGGGGAAATCATTTGAAATGTAAATAAAAAAATATATGGAATAAAAAAAGAAGGGGAGGACGAAACAGGAGAGGAACTATGTGTGGGGGTGGGAGTTAAGGGAGGGATATTGGGATGTAATATAAATAAATAAATAAATAAATAAATAATAAATAAATAATGAAAGAATAAAAACAGCTGGAGATTCTGTCTTAAAAAGGGCTTTCATGACTTCCTACAACATATTGTAAAGTTCTTCAACACTAATACCATAGGTTGATTGAAGACTATGTGTTGGAATAGAATCATGGCTCGAATATGGACTGACCACAACCAGGCCAATGCCGTTCCATGTGAGAGAGGCCTATTGTGGGAGAAGGAGGCAAAAGGGAGCACGGGAGATGAAGGAAGAGCTAAGGTCAAGAGGGTCTGCCTTTATTTAGGCTGTGATGTAACCGCTCGCAGATAAACATGGAAGAGAAAGCAGATGGATGCTGGAAATGTATGGCTATTGTCATGGCCGCAGATGTGCGGGTCCCTGTTGAATATGGGTGACATCACCGTCATTGCTGGATTCAGAAGTGACCTGCAACCGTAAAGCTAGTTCCTGATACCAACCCTATTAGGAGAATAAAAAGTGAGCATTTGGTAAAGGAAACAGAACAAATAAATACTATTTGTAGGGTCTAATCCAGTACAGTGGTACTACACTTTAACTTTTTTGTACAATAAATGTCGAGAAAAATCAAATGAATTTGTGAAAAAACTTTATCTCAAGTAGTAAAAGAATGATGAAGAGTAAGATTGGGAACAGGCTTGATTTTTTTTTTCTTCTGGTAGTACACAATGCTAACTTGTGCTGTATTTCACACCCCTAATCACTGTCCACTCAGCATGGCCATCAGTACACTCTCTCTGCCCTGGCTCAGGTCTAAATGTTTTGTGAAGCAAAGCAGTCTATTTTGGATCAAGATAATAGCCTAGGGTTTACTGTGTGTACAAATCAGGGCAGGGAGCCTGTCTCCATTCAATCTTGTTGTTATTCTTGAAGCAGGAAGTTGAACTTCCCCACCTGCAAATGAAACTGGAAACTTTGCCTCCCCTCCTCCAAAAAGGACTAAAGAAAGAGGAGGGGGAGGGGTTTTGACTGGGAGGCCTCTCTAAAAAGTATACAAAATGCCGTTCTTCTTTCAGCTTGGCAAGGCTGAGCTTCCTCTAAAAAGGCAACAGACTTTCAGCGGAATGTCCAAGGACCGCTCATTAAGAGCAAACTCACATCAGTTGTGAAAAGTGGTTCTATTTTGTTTTCCAATCTTCTTGATATTTTGGATTTTAAGAGTTTTCTTCCAAAAATACTTTCCAAGTCAATGTAGCTATTCTCCAGCATCTCAACCAGGGGGACCTCTCATAACTTTGCAAAGAGAAGGCAGTTGTTTGCCTGGCCCAAGGTGTACACTGATTCTTTCATGCAAATATATCTTTCTACTCCTGTGGCCAAGTGCCTCGCTGTTATCGCCATATGTTTGTTCAAGTGGTGAGGAAATATTAAATATCACACGTTCTCAGCAGAGACTGGACAGTAATTATCAACAGATGGCAGCAGTGGGGGTCTGAGAGGACAGAAGAGTCCTCCCACAGGGGGGCCAGTGCTAAGCCTCAGGCCATTCATTGGTCACCAACCTGGGCTCCTCGTGCTCTCTCTCTCTCTCTCTCTCTCTCTCTCTCTCTCTCTCTCTCTCTCTCTCTCTCTCCCCCCCCCCTCACACACACACATAAACACACACACATACACACACACACAGCCTCAATGCTAAAGAACTAAGTCTGAAAGTCTGAGCCCTCAGAGAAGTGATGGGAAATTTACCTGTGGAGTAGGATCAGTCAGTGGTCCTTGAGGAAAAGGAAGCATCACTAAGTTTTGAATGATTGGGGAATGAACAAGACATAGGTTCCTGTAGATGTTATGAATTCAGCAAATATATACTGAAGGCTTGCACTGTTCTGCACAGTGAACAAAGATCATAGAAACATCATGATATTTTTTAACTTGGACTTTAATGGTTTATGTTTTTAATTGAGAATAATGAAGATGGGATGCCTCTGGGAGGGGTTAAGGGAAGAAATGGAGAGAGAATCTGATAAAAAATAAAACACATTACATGAAGTTCCAAGAAGTAAATAAAATATTGCTTTATCTTTAAAGAAGTGATATCTATTCTGGGCTCATAAATAACAACACAATTGTTCTAAAAACAAAAAAAAGATTGTAGGCAATCTGAGGAGGCAGACTGGATCATGTTCTAATGAAGCATCCAGTGGACCTGGAACAGGAACATGAGAGAGGAATTCTTCCAGGAAGCAGAAACTTGAACAATGACCAGGAGGATAGGCAGACCTGCCTGGGCACAGCCACCATTCATTCCTTCCCTGTCTTCATTAAGCCAGTACTTGTGCCAATGGCACTAGAAATGTGAGTTTGGAACACTTAGAAGTATAAAGGTTGCTATTGCAACCATTGTAAATAATGATGATGAAGACAGTGTTTAGTGAGCAAGATTCTCCTTAGATGTCTGTAGAAGCTAAATCCTTATTTAGATATTGCTGCTTCATATATGAACACAACTCTATTCATCCTTTTGCAAAACTGTGCTTCATGGATATGTGAATGACATGGAGTATCATTTCCATAGTTGGAATCTATGGAAATCTCACTGTTCCTTAAAATCACTGCTAGAAAAGAGTACTGAGACCTCCAAAGCAGGCTGCACCAGTGAAATACGCGGTGTGAACTATTTAAATAAGCAGAAACAACACTGACTTTGTTTCCAAATTTGCTTCCTTTGATAGTCTGAAGAGGTAAATTCAACAAAGAGAATTCAAGCTTCTTTTATAAGCCTTCCTGGTCCCAATATTCCCTGTCCTTATAATCTGTAAATTGTTTCTTCTTTGGTTCTTAATATTAGATTTTTTTAAAACTATCTTCCAAGCCTAAAATGTCTGTCTTCTTCCAAATGAGCTGAGGATTTTCTATATTTCAACTACTCATGTACAGTTCAGTCTACTTTCTTCTTGTTGTATCTAAACTGAATTTACTGAATTGATTTTCCTTTTCTATAGTTTTCATCTTCATGTCTGTTCTGTGCTCTGACTTGAGTCCATTCCTCCTCTGTGGATTTACTTCTCTTTGTGGTAGAAAGCTCATCAGGTCTTTCAATAGGATTTGTAAATGGTACATTATATTTAAAAATTTTATTTTCAATTTAAAAAGATTTACAAATGATGAATTTCCTTAACCTGTGCTCCTCAGAGTTTTTAAGTTTCACACTCCTAGTGACTGCTAATTAGCAGTTGGATATGAGTTTACAACTGAGTGTAATTTTCTCTTTAAAGACAGCATTCCTGATCTTCCACCATCTAGTCCCCTCAAGATAAATCCCATTCAGCTTATTCGAATAAGTTATTTTATAGTAATTAGTCCCTGCTGTCTCTGTTGTACAATTGTTTTTTTAACTCCCTAGTCCTCAGTTTTGTTGTGATTGCATTCCTTTCCCTGTGTCTCTCTGATCCAGATCTAACATCGTTCTCCAACTGCTGACAATAATGACCTTTCATCTTTCAAAGTGTCTTCTCTTAGGGTTTATGCTTTTGTTTTTGTATTTCCTTCCACACTTAAGGTAAATTTGCTACTGATACCTTCCAACTAACTGTTTGCATTCCCCCACCTGAAAAATACTTGTCAAGTGCTTAATTTTTATAATTATGACTTTTAACTTGTAATTTCATTTGTCATCTTTTAAAATATGTACATGTTCTTATCTGTTTGACTTCTTATAATTTCTCGCCTCTGCATCGTTTGTCCCTTACTATTTTGTAGATATTCTGGTGGCTCTGTTATTGGTTTTATTTCACACATTGCACATCTCCAACCATGGATCATTTTTATTCCTTTAAGTGGCTCTTACTCTGGTTTTGTGACTATTCTATGGAGCTTGTTTGAATTCAGAGGCAGCAGTGTAGTTTGATTATGGGTGGATGTGAATGATACCCTGCCATCATATTCTTCTGGAGCCTTGCTTTTCCTGCCTCCCTTTGTCCCCTGAAGCTTGGTTATCCTTAAGAAACCCCCAGAGAGAATTGTACCCTATCCGCTGTACTCTGTTTTTCTGGCCCACAACTCTGCCTGCATTCCTGGAGGCCTGCCAACATCAGGGAAAACCTGGTAAGACCCCGCCCTCACAATCCCCCCCACCCCACCTTCCAAGTCTACCTAAAGCACACCAAACAGTTGTAAACTGTAGCCTGTTCCCTGCATTCCATGTTCTGGCTCACAACTCACTCCTTCTGCATTCCCAAAGGTCTGCCAGCACCAATGACAACCAGACGGCTACAGGCCAGCTTAAAAACACAATCAATAAGAGTCAGGACAATATGATACCACCAAGCCCAGCTATCCTACTACAGCAGGCCATCCATATCTTAACACAGATGAAGCACAAGAAAATGGCCTTAAATCCAATCTTACAAAGATGATAGTAGCCTTTAAAGAAGAAATGAATAAATCCTTTAAAGAAATACAGGAAAACATAATCAGACAGGTGAAAGAAATGAATAAAATTGTTCAAGACCTGAGAATGGAAATAGAATGAATAAAGAATTCACAAACTGAGGAAACCTTGAAGATGAAAAACCAGAGGAGAGAACTGAAACTACAAACACAAGCATCACCAACACAATACAAGAGATGAAAGAGAGAATCTCAGGCATAGAAAATATGATGCATAGGTCAAATAAAATGTCAACTCTAAAAAGCCTCTGGCACAAAGCACCCAGAAAACTTGAGACACTATGAAAAGACAAAAACTATAAATAATAAGAATAGAAGAAGGAGAAGATTCCCAGCTCAAAGACCAAGAAAATATTTTCAACAAAATCATAGAAGGAAATTTCCCTAACCTAAAGAAAGAGATGTCTATAAACATACAAGAAGCTTATGGAACACCAAATAGTTTGGACCAAAGATAAAACTCTCCTGCCAAATAAAAATAAAAATAATAAATGTACAGAAAAAAAGGACGAATATTAAAAGACACAATGGGGAAAAGGCCAAGTAATATAAAAAGACGGACCTATTAGAATTACACTCTACTTCTCAACAGTATTTAAAAGCCAGAAGGGCCTGTTTAGATGTCTTGCAGCTTCTAAGAAATGACAGATGCCAGCCTACACTACTATACCCAGAAAAAAACTTTCAGTCGCCATAGATGGAGAAAACAAGATAGTCATCCCGTTACAAATGAAATTTAAACAATATCTATTCATAAAGCCAGCCCTACAGAAGATGCTAGAGGAAAACTTTAACCCAAGCAAATTAGCTACACCCATAAAAACACAGGAAATAAATAATCAAAATCAAAAGTAAGGAAAACATACATGCTACCACCACCACTATCAAAATAACTGGAAGTAACAATCATTGGTCTTTGACATTGCTTAACATCAGTGGACTCACTTCTCAAATAATTAGACACAAACTATCAGAATGGATGTGAAAACATGATCCATCATTCTGTGGCTTATAAGAAATATAACGCAACATTAAAGATAGACAACACTTCAGAGTAAAGAGTTGGAAAAAGATGTTCCAAACAAAAAATCCCAGGAAGTAAGCTTTAGTAGTCATTCTAATATTTAATAAGAATAGACTTCCAACCAAAATTAATCCAAAGAAAGGGAGGACACTTCATAGTGATCAAAGGAAAAATCCACCAAGATGACATCTCAATTCTGACTATTTATGCCCCAAATGCAAGGTTACCCACATTCATAAAAGAAACATTACTAAAGCTTACACCACATATTGAACATTATACATTAATAGTGGGAGATGTTAATGCCACACTCTTACCCAATGTACAGGTCATCCAGATAGAAAGTAAACAGAGAAATAACAGAGGTTATGTCTCAAATGGGCCTAACAGGTATCTAGAGAACATTTCACCCACACAAAAAAAACTATGCCTTCTTCTCAGTATCTCATGCAACCTTCTCCAAAATTAACTATATACTCAGTCACAAAGCAAGCCTCAACAGATACAAGAATATTGAAATAACCTCTTATATCTTATCAAACCATCATGGAGTAAATCAACAACAACAGAAACAACAAAAAGCCTACAAACTCATGGAAACAAAACAGCTCTCTGCTAAATGACCACTGGATCAAAGAAAAAGTAAAGAAAGAAATTAAAGACTTCTATGAAATTAAATGAATTAAATTAAAGAATTAAAGAATTCAGTGAGCACATGCACACCCAAACATATGGGACACAATGAAAACAGTGCTAAGGGAAACATTCATAGCACTAAGTGCCTTCACAAGGAAATTAGTGAGATCACACACAAGGAATTTAACAGCATACATGAAAGCTCTATAACAAAAAGAAGCAAAACCACTTGAAAGAAGTAGACAGCAGAAAATAATCAAATAAAGGCTGGAATCAATGAGAACAATACCAAGAATCAATGAAAGTAAAAGTTGATTCTTTGAGAAAATCAACAAGATAGACAAACCTTTAGCCAAACTAATTTAAAAAACAGAGAAACAATATCCAGAAATTAACAAAATCAGAAATTAAAAGAGGGATAGATACAATAACAGACACCAAAGATGTCCAAAGAATCATTAGTTCTTCAAAAATCCGAATTCTATGATGTTGAAAACCTAAATGAAATAGATAACTTTCTTCCTAGATACCACTTACCAAAGCTGAATCAAGATAAGGTAGACGATGTAAATAGACTTAAATCCCTATGAAAGTAGAAATGGTCATTAAAAGTTTTAAACCACAACCACCACCTGTACAAAAAACAATAAACCAGGGCAGATGGTTGCAGCTCAAATTTTTGCCAGAACTTCAAAGAAGGTATAATACCAATAGTCCTCAAATTATTCTATGAAACTGAAACAGAAGTAACACTACCAAATTCATTTTATGAGGCTAGAGTCACCCTGATATCTAAACCATACAAAGACTCAACTAGAACAAGAATTTCAGACCAACCTCCCTTATGAACATTGATGCAAAAACACTCAATAAAATACTCACAAACTGAATCCAAGAACATATCAAAAACATCATCCATGATGATAAAGTAGGCTTCACACCAGGGATGAAGGAATAGTTCATCATATGAAAACCCGTCAGTGTAGTATACTATATAAACACACTGAAAGGGACAAAACATGATAATCTCATTAAATACAAAAGAAGCCTTTGACAAAATCCAATAGCACCTCATTATAAATGTCTTGGAGAGAACAGGGATACAATGCACATACCTAACAACAATAAAGGCAATATACAGCAAGCTTTTAACAAACATCAATAAAATGACAAATAAAACTTAAACAATTCCACTAAAATCCAGGACAAGACAAGGCTGCCTACTCACTCTGTATCTAATCAATATAGTACTTGAAGTTGTAGCCAGAGCAATAAGACAACTAAAGGAAATGGAGGGGGAAAATTGGAAAGTAAGAAGTCAAAGTTTTGCTGTTTGAAGATAATATGAGAGTATAAGTAAGTCACTCCAAAATTTCTACCAGGGAACTCCTATACTGATAAACACCTTCAGCAAAGTGGTTGCATACATAATTACCTTAAAAAAAGAAAAAAAAAATCTGTGACCTTCCTATAAACAACAAAAGGACTAAGAAACTATGGAGACAATACCCTTCACAATGTCATAAATAATATAAAATATCTTCATATAAATTCTAAACAAGCAAGTGAAAACCCTGTATGACAAGAAATGCAAGTCACCAAAGAAAGAAATTGAAGAAGATACCAGAAAGATTGAAAGATCCCCCATGCTCACTGATCAGTAGGATTAAGATAATAAAAATGACCATCCAGCTAAAAGCAATCTATAGATGCAAAGCAATTCACATCAAAATTCCAACATAATTTTTACAGATCTTAAAAAAACAGTAGTCAACTTCATATAGAAAAACCAAAAAACCCAGGAGAGCAAAAACAATCCTATATAATAATATAACTTCTGGAGGTATCACCATCCCCAATTTCAAACTGTACTACAGAGCACTAGTAATAAAAACTGCATGGCATTGGTATATAAACAGGTTGATTAATGTAATTAAATTGAAGAACTAGAAATAAAGCCACACACCTATGGATACCTGATAGAAAAAGAGGCCAAAATTATACAATGGAAAAAATTTTCAACAAAGATTTGGTCCAACTGTATACATATACCAGATGGCAAATAGATCCATATCTATCACCCTGCACAAAATACATGTTCATGGGTGTCAAAAACCTCAACACAAAACCAGATACAGTAAATCTGATAAAAGAAACAGTGGGTAATAAGTTAAATTGCATTGGCAAAGGAGGCATCTTCATTAATAGAACACAAAGCTCAAATACTAAAATCAAAAATTAATAAATGGAATCTCACAACACTGAAAAGCTTCTGTAAGACAAAGGACACCTGAAAAAATGGCAGCCTACAGAATAAGAAAATATTTTTACCAATTCCACATCTAACAGAGGACTGATATCCAAAATATAAAAAGGACTCAAGAAATTGGACATCAACAAATCAAATAACCCAATTAAAAATGGGGTACAGAGCTAAACAGAGAATTCTCAACAGAAAAATATCTCTATTGGTTGAGAAACACTTAAAAAAAAGTTCAACATTCTTAATCAATAGGAAAATGCAAATAAAGACAACTCTGAGATTCCATCTTATACCCTTCAGAATGGCTAAGGTCAAAAGTTCAAGCAACAGCATATGCTGGCAAGGTTGAGGGGCAATGGAACACTTGCTGGTAGGAAAACAAACTAGTGCAGCCACTCTGGAAATCAATTCAGCAGTTTCTCAGAAAGCTGGGAATAGATTTATCTCAAGACCTAGCTGGTATATACCATGTCTGGGCATATACCAAGAAGAAACTCCACCATACCACAAGGACACTTGTTCAACTATGTTCATAGCAGTTTTATTCATGATAGCCAGAAAATGGAAAGAGCCTAGATATCCCCCAACTGAATAATGGATAAAGAAATGTAGTACATTTACAAACATGGTATGTATTCACTTATCAGTAGATATTAGTCATAAAGTACAGGATAGCTATGATTCAAACTAGAAACCCAAGAATCTAAATAGTAAGGAAACCCCAAGGGGGATGTTTCCACCTCACTGAGAGGGGGGGGGGAAATAGATTAGACATTGGGAGTGAATGGAAGGAGGTGACTTGGTAGGGGAGAGGATGCAGATAAGAACTGGAGAGATGAGGTAGAGGTGGACTGAGGGACAGAGTACTGGGAGAGACAACTGGATTGTGGGCATCCAATCCATCTGGGATGAGCTAGAAACCTAGATCAAGAGAAACTCCCAGGACTCTATGAGGGCAACCTTAACTAAGATTTCTATTAATAAATTATATGGAGCCTGAACTGGCCATCTCCAGTAACTAGGAAAGACTTCTAATGGCAGAATTGAGACACCCAGCCAGCCATATAATCTTAAACCCGTTGTTTGCCCTGCCTATAAGATGTGCAGGAGTAAAAAGATGAATCAGAATTTGAGGAAAAGGTGAATCAATGACTGTCCCCACTTGAGACCATGCTATGTGAGGGATGCCACCCCTGACACTGTTAAGAACATTCTCCTATACTTGCAGCAGGAGCCTCTCATAACTCTCATCAGAGAGGTTTTACCCAGCAATGGATGGAAATTGATGCAGAGACCCACAGCCAAACATTAAATGGAGATTGGGGAATCCTGTGGAATTGGAGGAGGAAGAATTGAAGAAGTCAGAGAGGTCAAGGTACCACAGGGAAATCTGTAGAATCAACCAACCTGGGCCTCTATGGGTTCATGGAGACTGAACTGCCAACCAGACAAGATGCATGAGATGAACCTAGGGCCTCTGCACATATATAGCAGTTGTGCAGCTAATTCTTAATGTGGAACTTCTAAAGTGACAGCAGAGGCTTTCTCTGTCTACATTGCCTGCCTTTGGATCCCTTTACCCCAACTAAACTGCCTTGTCTGCCCTCAATAGAAGATGTGCCTAGTCTTACTGGAACGTCCTGTACCAAGGCTGTTTAATATCCATGGGAAGTATGCCCTTTTTTGAGAAGAGGAGGAGGAGAAATGTAGTGGGAGAGGTGAGAGAGAGGAACTGGGAGAAGAGAAGGAAGCAGTAGAGATGCAAAGTAAATAAATAACTTAGTCAAAAAGAGAAGAGAAGGAGGAGGAGAAGGAAGGAAGGAAGGAAAGAAGGAAGGAAGGAAAGAAGGAAGGAAAGAAAGAAAGAGGGAGAGAAAGAGAGAGAAGGAGGGAGGGAAGGAAAGAAAGAAAGAGAGAGAGAGAAAGAAAGAAAGAAAGAAAGAAAGAAAGAAAGAAAGAAAGAAAGAAAGAAAGAAAGAAAGAAAGAAAGAAAGAAAGAAAGAAAGAAAGAAAGAAAGAAAGAAAGGAAGAAAGAAAGAAAGAAAGAAAGAAAGAAAAAAGAAAAGGAAAAGGAAAAAGAAAAAGAGGAAGAACTCTGAGTTGGAGATTTTTCCTGTCTCTGTTTGCATATGTTTCAACTTCACAGGAATGATCTGACTAGCAATCAGAGACAAACATCCCAGAGCCAGATGAGCTGGATCAGGGTCACTACCACTTACCACCAAGGACTGAGCAGTGCAACTTGTCTGTCCTCTCAGAACCTTAGAGGTCTGCTGCCTGGTAAGCTCTCACCTTCTTGTGTCTTTTCATCCACCGAACTGCAGAAATGCCAGACCAGTTTTAAGTAGTGTATGGTCCCCTTTCTTTCACTACATTTCACCTGTTATTTCCATAGCTGGAAAGTGGTAGAGTTGTGTGCCTAACAAGCCAGCAGCCTCCTGCCTCTCCACAACAAGACATCCAGTCCCAACAAGGCCTATGCTCATTCTTTCTTGAAATGTCTTTCCTAGAGTTTACCCTCCTAATTCCTCAAGATGTAGCTAATGTCCCTTCTGTCTCAAGACCATTCCTGCAACAGCCTCCACCGTCCTCCATCTCGTTCCCTTCACCTTCTTTCCTACAAAGCAGCAAGAGCTTCTCAAGGCTTGGGTTGACTTCAACTCAAGTTTCCTCTTAGGCTTCATCTTTAAGGTGCTCAGGCAGTGTTTAGGGAATGAGCAATTAATGAATGCTTTATTTGCTCAGCTTTTTAGAAAGCTCAAATGTTCAGAGCCTTGCTTTCACTGTCCTAAAATCTTTTAGCAATGTTTGAAAAGAGTAAAGTGAAAACAACTTTTCTCTTAAAGTCATCCCAAATTCCTAAACTTTTACTCTAATGTCCCAAAAACATGCAGAGATTTTGTAGTGTCTCCCAGGTCCATGAAACCCAAAGCAGTGTGTTCTCCTTGCCATTTCGAAAGATAAATAGGATTTGTAAAGGAATTATGCAAACGTTCCCTGGAAAATCGAAAGACTTTTTAAAAACCCACAGGCAAACCTCAGGAAAGCCAAAATCAACTAGTTTCATTTTACATGCAGAACTTTCTACACCTCACTATAAAATAATGTGGATGATTAAATCTTACCAAAATGTAAAAAAAAAAAAAAATCAAAGAAATGTATACCAAGGAATATTAGATGCATACATGGGTGTGCAAATGTAGTGCATGCATTCATGAAAAAGAACATCAACTTTGTGTAAACTAAAAAATAAATGTAGGAGTATGCAATCTGAGCCAATAATATTTTTTTTAAGTGACTAACACGTATTTTCCAAAGGCAAAGATTACTTAGAGCTTATCCCAAACATCTTGGTTCTCAAACAACTTGAATTTGAATCCATCTTGGAATGCCCTCCCCATCATAGACAAGATTAGGCCTGGATTAAATTCATCCTCTCCTGGGAAGCCTTCTGCTCCTCCTGATATATTCTTTGACTTTGCCATGCCTCCTTTGGAGAGTGTTATCCAAAGTATTTTTTTACGTTTCTTTCCTTCAACAAACTGTGGGCCATCCAAGACTATGTCTTCAAGGGCCAAGTATGTTCATCTTTGAATCCCAGTCTATTCCTCTGCCTTGATAAATGATAAAGAAGTAAATTTTGAGTGAATGAATTAAACTACAGCCATGAGCAGAAATGCACTGCAGTGCATTTTCGGTTGCTGCATGAGGCTACAGACAGCTCCTACGTTCTCCAGATGGTCCTCTACAAACACAACTGGGACGCCGCACATGCATCGCCAGCTTTCTGCATGAATAGCTTGGTCCTCCTGAAACTGCAGTAGGGAAGCTCCTCCCTTACAAAGTCACCCATTTTATACCAGCAAATAAACACTCAAATGACATGTTTTTCTATTAAAAACTCATGGGCCTTAAATTTCTTTTTAATCACAGGCTTTAGTATTATTACACGTGTTCCATTAACAGGCATATCCAATGAATTCCCTTTCATAAACACTAGTAAGTTCAGTGCAAACCAGCCAGGTGATTAATTTATAATTCTTGACACGTTAGGTGGGGGTGGGCTGGAGGGAGGAGCAACACATAGGTCCTAGGATGGGGCCTTTCATGCAAATGCTGTGGACACACACAGAGAAGGACACACACATGCACACACACACACACACACACCCCACCACCACCACCACCACCACCACCCATGAACATCCACTATGCTGAGTTGGCATTGGATCCCAATCTGACAAACCAATGCCTGAAGGCAAATAACACAGACTAAACTGTTGCAGGTTCCTTTTCCCATAAAAATAATAATAATGAGTAAAAGTAGTTGGAGCTTGGCCAGAGCGTAATGCAACACGATTTCTAAAATCAGCATCCTCCTTCCTCCCACACACGATCTCCGCAACTGCTCCATCAGTTCTCTGATGCCTTTCTAGGCAGGCTACTTACCTACCTCAAACAGGATATCATTCAATGGTTACTTGAATCAGCATTAGGCCTTCTCCCAAATTCCCACCTCCAGATGTAGCTTCTTTATGATAACTACCATGACATTCCATGCCCTCCTTCATGAGACTAGAAATGGAGAAAGAAAGAAAGAAAGAGAGAGAGAGAGAGAGAGAAAGAAAGAAAGAAAGAAAGAAAGAAAGAAAGAAAGAAAGAAAGAAAGAAAGAAGATAATTGCATCAAGCCACTAATATTTTCTCAGTTACAGAAACATCACAAATTACTTTGCATATTCTCAACTATTTTATGGAGAGGGAAACCGAGGCATTGTTATAGAAACTGGCCATCCCTTGTTCTAGAACTGGCATTTGAACTCAGGTAACTACCCTGGTTCTATGAGTTTACGCTACAAGCATGGACCCAGGAAAGGGGCAAGAGCTCTTATTCAAACACATTCACTGAGAGCAGAAAGCTAGGGAAGAGCAGCAAAGAGTCTGAGAAGTGGAAACAACAGCTATTGAATGAGAAGGTGCCCAGTTATTCTGTGTCTAGTACAAGTCACATGCTTTATTTTGATACAGATGGTGCATGGAATTTTCTGTTCATTAAATTTCTCAATATAACTTTACAGTAAGAATGCTTGTCTCATATTTCATATGGTCCCAAGCGTGCTACAAAAGGGAATTAAGCCACCCAGCAACACTACATGAAACTAATTAATTGGCAAAATTCATGATTCTTACAAGTATTACAGTTCTATGGGTTGGGTGTGAGGAGTAGATGAAGGAAATGGACCTCAAAGAAAACTGTAGGAGCAAGGAAGGAAGCCTCTATTCATATAACTCCTGTGAAGACCAGGAATGGAGTGCCTATAGTTGTTACTCCATCCACAATTCTGCTAATACAGGAAGGTAGAATCTTTGCCCATATGTTATAAAGTAAATGGTGAGATAGGAAGGCAAGTACATTTCAAGACTTGACAACCTGCTTGAAGCAGTAGAAGAAATCACAGAGTACTTTCAAGTACTCTGTACTGTAGATTTTCAAGCTTTCGTGTGAATCTGGACGCTTGTCTGTGCATGTGGATGCCAGAGGCTGATGTTGAGTGTCTCCCTCCATTATTCTTGATGTGACTTTTTTTTTTTTGAAGCAAGATCTCTCACTAGACCAGGAGCTCACCTTTCGGCCTGACATGCTGATCAGTGAGTCTACTGGAGAATGCATGCGATGTGGTCTCAGAACCCAAAAGATAGAAGAGAATAAAATCCCACAAGTTAACAATAAGAATATGCACTTGCACTGAATAAATACATGTTTTGAGCTCTTAACATTTAGTTCTAAAGTCAATGATTGTAAACCAATTATGGTGTCTGTGTTGGTCAGCATCCTGTCATTACAATAAATAACCAAGATAGAAAAGCAGAGACACAGATATTGCATCCAGAAAGGTTTGTGTGAGCTCTAATTTTCACAGCCTTGATAAGCTGCTTTTATTGACTTCTGTCTGTGGTGATGCTGTCTGTCATGACAGAAATAAATGATGAGCAAAGCTACTCACTTCAAGACTAGACAACAAAAAGATCCAGGATATACAGTGTCCCAAAGTCTCTCCCAAGGGCAGAGTTTTTGAGTCCTAAGGGCCTCCACTAAGCCCCACTTCCTAAAGAGTCTATCATCTTTCAATAGTACTACCACCCTAGGAACTCAGCCTTTATCACATGAGTTGAAGAACATTCAAGGTCTGGTATTTAGAAACAATTGGATCACACGTTGGAAATATGAACTACCACTTCCATGGATCAAGAGTAAAGGGCAATAGTAGATTATCTCAACAGAATACTTGCTACATGTTAGACATGTTACATGTGTGTTGATTTTGCTCAACAAAGAATATATTACTGTACGTTAGTCTCACATTTACAGGTACGGAAATGAACATGTAAAGAGAGCTTCATTGCTGTAGCAGCTTAAAGCAGCTTGTATTAGATAACTCTGTGTATCCCAAATTATGGGACCATCTGACCCTTTTGCTTAGAATCTCTCAGAACTGTCAGTCTAGATGCTAGGCAATATACTTATCCAAGGCTGGTCCAGGAAAAAATTTGCTTTAAAAGTCATGAATGAAGCATTCAGTAATATCATTTCCTCATCACATTGGCTTGCCTACAAATCTATCCACAGCCTACACAGAAGGTGCAGATGATCCCACCTATATGAGAATGTTCATAGGCTCCGAAACGTTAAGAGGTGACATAAATCACAATGTGAAGGTCAACAGCCAGACGGCAAAGACCAATGGTACTGGAGCTGGTACCTTCAGGTGGAGGTGCATGGAATATCTGAAAATAAATAGGACTTGTAATCATAAGGACACGATGCTGATGAAAGGATCTTATCATGGAAGTGGACGTGCAGCAAAGCACTCAAGAAGAACTCATCAAGAGTCCAAGAAAATGCCAGGTTCAAGATAGCCAAATAAGACTCGGTAATGCTGTCTGTGGGTATAAATCATACAGAGGTCAAGGTAAAGCCTTTCATAATCTAGTAGCCAAGAGCCCAAGAGCACTCAAGGATATGACTGTGTCTGTATATATAAACTCCTATCTAGTGTTGCCTCAAGACTTGTCCTTGAACTACTTAATGCTGCAAGTACAAAAATCTGAGAGGTAAACTGGCATCACATTCACGAGTCTTAGACAGTGCTCCAGGGTACCACAACATGCCAGGGACATCTTGACTGATGTAAAGATTTTATGTTTGCCACAGGAAACAATGGCACACACTCAACCAATGGAGCAAAACAGTCTTTGTTCCAAGTGCCGAGGTATTCAGAAGAAGGAACTGAATCTTGCAAAAATCTTTGAAAGTTTGGAAAGGACTTTGCTATTCTAAGGACTATCGGGAACATTGCTACTACATGTTCTCACTTTACTATATGCATGGGACTTTGGAGAGAATTGAGAAAACACATAAACACACCTGAAGACTTTAACCAAAGTTTTCACTTGCTTAAAAGAAATACTTAATATAATGAAAAATATAGTACACAGTCGAAACTTGATTTCTTCCTACATACTGCTATAACAGGCAATATGTATTGATGTCTCAAGGCAATCTATTGGCTATTCTGGAATGTCAACAGAGGACAAACTGATGATTCTGTCACTGTAGCAGATACATTATCTAGTATTTCATTTTTCTTCAACATTTTATACATTCTCCAGGCCCACCGTACCTTAGTTCTAAATGGTAAGTGTACACGTATCCATTTTTAATTGCAAAAAAGTAGTCAATACATTCATGAGAAATTTAACAAAATATGCTTAGTGATAGATGCCAGCCTAAAAATTGCCATAAGGGTGATGAAAATATCCAAAGGAGGCTGGGCTAACCTATGATTAAATGTATTTTTTAATTATTTTTTATTCGATACATGTTTTATTTACATTTCAAATGATTTCCCCTCTCCTGGCTCCCTACTCCCCGAAATTCCCATAAGACCTCTTCCATCCCCCTGTTCTCCCATTCACCCCTTCCTACTTCCCTGTTCTGGTATTGTCCTATACTGCTGCACTGAGCCTTTCTAGAATCAGGGGCCACTCCTCCGAACTTCTTGGACATCATTTGATACGTGGATTATGACTTGGGTATTCCAAGTTTCTAGGCTAATATCCACTTATCAGTGAGTGCACACCATGACTGATCTTTTGAGACTGGGTTACCTCACTTAGTATGATGTTCTCCAGCTCCATACATTTGCCTAAAACCAGACACTGAAACTTATCTCCATGTACTAAACTTCACCCCAAGTGGATCAAGGACCTCCATGTAAAACCAGACACACTGAAACTAATAGAAAAGAAACTGGGGAAGACCCTTGAGGACATGGGCACAGGGGGAAAGTTCCTGAACAGATCACCAATAGCTTATGCTCTAAGATCAAGAATTGACAAATGGGACCTCATAAAATTACAAAGTTTCTGTAAGGCAAAGGACACTGTTTTTTTTTTTTTATTTTTTTTTTATTCGATATAATTTATTTACATTTCAAATGATTTCCCCTTTTCTAGCCCCCCCACTCCCCGAAAGTCCCGTAAGCCCCCTTCTCTTCCCCTGTCCTCCCTCCCACCCCTTCCCACTTCCCCCTTCTGGTTTTGCCGAATACTGTTTCACTGAGTCTTTCCAGAACCAGGGACCATTCCTCCTTTCTTCTTGTATCTCATTTGATGTGTGGATTATGTTTTGGGTATTCCAGTTTTCTAGGTTAATAACCACTTATTAGTGAGTGCATACCATGATTCACCTTTTGAGTCTGGGTTACCTCACTTAGTATGATGTTCTCTAGCTCCATCCATTTGCCTAAGAATTTCGTGAATTCATTGTTTCTAATGGCTGAATAGTACTCCATTGTGTAGATATACCACATTTTTTGCATCCACTCTTCTGTTGAGGGATACCTGGGTTCTTTCCAGCATCTGGCAATTATAAATAGGGCTGCTATGAACATAGTAGAGCATGTATCCTTATTACATGGTGGGGAATCCTCTGGATATATGCCCAGGAGTGGTATAGCAGGATCTTCTGGAAGTGAGGTGCCCAGTTTTCGGAGGAACCGCCAGACTGCTTTCCAGAGTGGTTGTACCAATTTGCAACCCCACCAGCAGTGGAGGAGTGTTCCTCTTTCTCCACACCCTCTCCAACACCTGCTGTCTCCTGAATTTTTAATCTTAGCCATTTTGACTGGTTAAAAGGACAAAACAGCAACCATCAAATTGGGAAAGGATATTCACCAACCCCACATCTGATAGAGGGCTAATATCCAATATATACAAAGAACTCAAGAAGTTAGACCCCAGGGAACCAAATAACCCTATTAAAAATGGGGTACAGATCTAAACAAAGAATTTTCACCTGAAGAAATTCGGATGGCCGAGAGGCACCTTAAGAAGTGCACAACATCATTAGTCATTAGTGAAATGCAGATCAAAACAACCCTGAGATTTCACCTTACACCAATCAGAATGGCTAAGGTCAAAAACTCAGGAGACAGCAGGTGTTGGCGAGGATGTGGAGAAAGAGGAACACTCCTCCACTGCTGGTGGGACTGTAAGATGGTACAACCACTTTGGAAATCAGTCTGGAGGGTCCTCAGAAAACTGGACATGAGACTTCCAGAGGACCCTGCTATACCTCTCCTGGGCATATACCCAAAGGACTCCCCGGCATGCAATAAAGACACATGCTCCATTATGTTCATAGCAGCTTTATTTATAATAGCCAGAAGCTGGAAAGAACCCAGATGCCCCTCAAAGGAGGAATGGATACAGAAAATGTGGTATATTTACACAATGGAATACTACTCAGCAATTAGAAACAATGAATTCACAATTTTTTTTTAAATTTTTTTATTCGATATAATTTATTTACATTTCAAATGATTTCCCCTTTTCTAGCCCCCCATTCCCTGAGAGTCCCGTAAGCCCCCTTCTCTTCCCCTGTCCTCCCACGCACCCCTTCCCACTTCCCCGTTCTGGTTTTGCCGAATACTGCTTCACTGAGTCTTTCCAGAACCAGGGGCCACTCCTCCTTTCTTCTTGTACCTCATTTGATGTGTGGATTATGTTTGGGGTATTCCAGTTTTCTAGGTTAATATCCACTTATTAGTGAGTGCATACCATGATTCACCTTTTGAGTCTGGGTTACCTCACTTAGTGTGAAGTTCTCTAGCTCCATCCATTTGCCTAAGAATTTCATGGAATTCACAAAATTTTTAGGCAAATGGTTTGATCTGGAAAATATCATCCTAAGCAAGGTAACCCAATCACAAAAGAATACACATGGAATGCAATCTCTGATAAGTGGATATTAATTAGCCCAGAAGTCCTGAATACCCAAGGCACAAATTGCATAACAAATGACGCCCATGAAGAAATATGGAGAGGGTCCTGATCCTGGAAAGGATTGATCTAGCATTGGAAGGAAATATAAGGACAGAGAAAAAGGAAGGAGGTGATTGGAGAAGGGATGGAGAGAAGAAGGTATATGGGACATATGGGGAGGGGGGATCCGGGAAAGGGGAAATCATTTGGAATGTAAACAAAGAATATAGAAAATAAAAATATTAAAAAAAATAAAGGCAATATTTGTACCTTAGTCCTTCCAAAGGCTGTAGAGTCAAGGAACCATGGTCTGAAAGCTAAATAAATCTTACTTTTTCTTTTAATTTGTTTATTTCATCTGTTTAGTATGATCCAAAATGTTGATCAACAGAAAATAAGCAGAGTAAGTTTGCCTTAAACAAACTTAATAAGGCCTTTAGAACTGGATGCAGGAGGATGTAAGTTCTAGAAAGGCTAGTATTGTGATTAAGCTTAACTGTGAGTTTGGTGGTTGTTTAAAAGATCAGAACCCTAAGAGACATGTGAAAAGTTACCAATGTGACCCTGAACTTTTGGGTGAGTATGACCTTGGGGAATCCAGGCTAAAGGACATCCTTGTCACACCAGGGCAAAGAATCTGAATGTGTTGTGTCTGTACCCTGAGACCTTGCAGGAGACTGAATATAAAGGTATGTGCTGGTTGATTTGACAGAAGAAATTCCAGCATAGCATTCAGGCAGAAACAGTATTAGTTCCTTTCAGACAAACTTACTGTAACACTCAGGAATAGAGAGTGGCAGGGTAGGAAATTTGGACACTATGCAGTACAATCAGAAATGAAGAAAGTTATCCCCAGTATAGACAGATGCTAGAGGGCTGAGGCTAGAGTGAGTAGGCAGTTGAGGGAGCACCCTCTTAGAGGCAACGAAAAGGGTAGGAGGTTGGGATGGGGTGTTTGCAGAGGGGAGACCAAGAAGGGGAACATCTGAAATGTAAATAAATAAAATAGCCAATAAAAAAGAAATGAAAGTTTAATGGTAGTTCCAATAAGGGTATAGTTCATAAAGAGATTAGCACCACTGGGGGAAGGGGAAGGAAGCTAAGTATTTTATACAAGACCAAAAACAAAGATGACTCAAGAACAGCTCACAAATCAGCAAGACCAGAATGACTGAAGCAATATGATTTAAGTGTGCACTTGCTCCAAAGACTTTCCTGTGAAGGGAGAGAAAGCATGACATGATGCATAGACCCACTTAGGGAGTTGCTTCCCAAAGATTCTGTCCTGTGTTTAGCTGTCAAAGGACTCAGGGACCATTTCAGGCCAAATACCACTCATGATCATTGTATTAGCTATACCTTGTTGTCAACTTGACTATATCTGGAATGAACTACAATCTAGAATTGGAAGGCTCACCTATGATCCTAATCTGGAAGCTCAGAGGTATAAGTTTCTGACCTGGATCTTGGCATGGAGATCTTGAAGCATAGTGGCTATGAATTCCAGAAGATTAAGACAATGAGATCCCCAAGTTCAAGATCATCTAGGATTAAAGGCATGGAAGCACAAGCCTTTAATGTGGGCCACACCCTCTGCTGGAGACCTATAGCCTTTAATCTGGGCTATACCCTCTGCTGGAGAGCTATATAAGGTCATTGGAAGAAGAAAGACTTACTCTTCCTTGCCTGTTTGCCTTGTGGTACTGAGCAACTGCTAGATCCTTAGACTTCCATCCACAGCTGCTGCTGACCATTATTGGAGAGTTGGACTATAGACTGTAAGTCATGGACAAATTCCCTAACTATATAGAGACTGTCCATATTTTTTGCGACTCTAGAGAAACCAAACTAATACAAGCATGATGCTGCCTTTGCAGACCTTTGCAAAGCAAGTCATAGAGTCATAAGGGCTTCTACCAAGCCTTCTAAGGAACGCCTGAGAGAGCAGAAACTTACACAGTAAGTTTTTAGGAAAGGCTTCTGACAGGTTGATGGTAGAGCTGTAATAGTGAAAACCATGTTTCATTGAAAGCCCCAGGACACTAGAGATACCAGAACTGTGGAGTACCTGCTGAGGAAAGTGGCAGGTAGTAAGTAAGGAATCAGGGGTGCTCTAGGGAGCAGTTTTGATGTCCTTAACCAGCAAGACCAAAAGAGTTGCTCACACCCCTTCAATCCCACATTTGATCACAGTGTGAACCTAGTGTGTTTCTGGAACTTTAGGATTAATGGTTTCCCTGCTGAGATTCTATCTTACTTTCATCCAATTCTGTTTTTCCATATCTCTATTCCTCCTTTTTGCAACGGGCCTGGTCACTCTGAGTCACTACATATTCAAAGTATGTGACAGCTAACTTTTATCTGTTTACATAGGGACTCATATTTAATTTAGCTTGAATCTCAGAGAAAACTCTGAAATCAGATGTGGGGCTACAGAGCCATTTCAAGTCCAACCTGCGCTAGTTTCATCAAAACCATAGAGAAAAGGAAGAGCTAGAGAATTTTTTTCAGTTGATATAGTGCTTGTCTAGCAGTACATGGGGGCCTTAAACTCAAAAATCGAAGACCACAGCAAAAAGAAGGGGGGAGAATTAATTAATTAATTAAAAAGAAACAAGGAAAACAAACACCAAAACCATAGCAAAATTCCTTGGGGGCATCTCAGGAATAAGCCAGATTTTACCTTTAGTGAGTTTCCGTGGATACAATTTTCTGAAATGCTTTTCCATGAGAAGACAGAGCTTTTGGGTACCCTTCTCACATAGTTCTACCTAGAGAAGTTTGACAGCAGTTCAGAGTCATGGAACAGAATTATACTGCATGGTAAAGAATGGCTCTCCCATAATGCAGGTTATTAAATAGAGTCACAGTGCAAGGCATGTGGTGTCTCTCTAGGAGCTATTGTCCCAAAACAACATAGACGATGGCCATTTCCTTGGGTATTCTCCATAACGACATACCAAGACCCCCTTTCTGAAGACAACACACACTTTCTCTGTGGAAAATAGAGAAACCATTCTCAAACTGAGCAGGAATCTTCCTCCATGGTGGCTAGTTTTCATCGTACCAGAAAGTATACGCAGGCTCATGGGGAAGAAAACACATCAGTCTTACTCAGTGCTGGAGTCTGAATACTACAATATGAATCTGCCTGGCAAGACATACCCAGGGATGCTTTGGAACTATGGAATAAGGTTTCTGATTGAATGTGAGGCCTACTCTACAGTGGAGAATTTTACCCCTAATACTGTAATCCTGATCAAAAATAGCTGTGGAGGTCACAAGCCCTTGGGGGACTTGGGGGGAAACTGCTATTATTTTGCTAGATGTTGTGAGGTCAACTCACTTTCTCACTTTTTATGTTTTTTACCCATAAGTGTGGGTTGCTTTCACATTTGGTCAGAGGAACTTCTTTTGCACTGGGAAGCAGTCACTGGAATGGAGTCTAATTAGTCAAAGCCCTCAGAATAAGTCTGCGTGCTCAGCCCTACGCGGACTCTGTCTCCTTCAATCCTCTGTCTTTTGCATTCCTTCTTTCTCCTCTGTTGCAACATTCTCTGAGCCTCATTGTGAGATGCTTCCTTCGGGACATGGCATGACTGTTGAAATCATGAACTCACAAACAGCTGTGCTTGTGCACACAACTGTGCTTGTGCACACAGTCTCCACAAGATCAAAAGCAGCCAAAGTCTCATTGGAGATGGGAGCGATAATCTCTAGGCCCCACCCCTTCTTCCCCCCTCACCTTTCCCCCTTCATCATGCTTTTACTTTTTCTTTTTTTTCCTTTTTTTTTTTTTTAATAATTTTCTATATTCTTTGTTTACATTCCAAATGACTTTTCCCTTTCCCGGCTCCCCCCTCCCTATAAGTCCCATAAGCCCTCTTCCCTCTGCCTGTTCCCCAATCAACCCCCTCCCACTTCTGTCCTGGTACTCCCCTACAATGCTGCATCAAGCCTTTCCAGGACCAGGGCCCTCTCCTTCCTTCTTCTTGGGAATCATCTGATATGTGAGTTGTCTTGGGAATTCAGAGGCTCCCGGCAGGGGATAATTGTGGAGGAAGCGAGGATCATTCTTCTTTGAGGATGTGACCACTGGTAAGTTTCCCGATGCTCCAGTGGATGACCCCACTCCATGCACAAGATTTAGTGGGTTTCAAAATAAATAAATAAATAAACACCAAGTTGGGAAAACGGTATGCTAGGATGATATGGGTGGAAATTAAAGCGATGTATGGTAGGTCTGATAACACTCCACAGCATGAAGTATAAAATTCTCCAAATATAAGGAAAACATTTAAAGTGCAAGCGTATGTTCAGTGACCAATGACATAAACACACACATAAAAAGCTTTGTAAAGAAGATGCATAGCTGGGGTTCATCTGGGAAAAGGTGGAAGAGACGGAGCAATGGAAGGAAGCAAGAGCTGGCTGTCCCCTTTAGCCAGCACAGCCCCAGGCCCTCGCCGGCTTCCCGTTCTGACCTATCCGGTCCAGAGCCCTGAACGGTGGCCTCAACGGTCACATTCGTGTTTGTCTGGCTGCTCGTTAAAGCTGATCGGATTCCGTGGTAGCGCTCTGCTCCCTAGGTTCATCCAATGCGTTTCTGGAGTTCTAGGAGAAAGAAAGGCATGTCTTCAGGATCAAGTGGCAAGCCGGTACTGGAAGCTGGGAGAAGAAAGAGCCCTTTGTCAATGGGTGTCACCCGCGGACACAATCTTATTTTCAGTCAATCAATTCATATACAGTAAAAAGCCCCTAATGCGGCTCCTCATTAGCCCAGGGCTATAAAGAAGCTGGGTCTCGGGCTGCCCTAAACCCCAGAATGGCTGGCACCTCCACCCGCCGATTATCAAATTGGCTGGCATTAATCATTTTAACGACCAAACTGTGCTTTTTTTTTCCTTCTCTCCCTTAATTTTAAAAATGAATTTTTTAAAAGACAGAGAAAGGGATCCTCACAGCGATTGTTAGTATAAAGAAAACAAGGCAGTTTAGTAAAATCCCAAAGTTTTGAGTGAAAAAGTTAAGAGAAAGGGAAAAAAATAATAAGTCTGAATCACTTTTGTCAGCCATTTAAGCTGTGACCAGCAAGGCCCACTACTGTCAAGAGGGGTCCTTGCACGGAGGCCTGCCTCAGGGAGCAGGGGGAAACCATCAATGGCCCCTTTATTTGTGAAAGATGGATTATTTTAAATAAATTACAGAGCACTTTCACTGAATAAACAGCCCTCTGCGGCTGTGGGGCGTTGCACATGCTTAATTGAGCCACAGAAAATCTTAAATGACTCTAGAGCTGGGGACGGACCGGCCTTGGGGTCCACCGATGGGACCTGAGCCTGAGTGAGTTTCAGACTGAAGGGCAAAGCCTTGGAGAGGGAAACAGCAAGTTTAATCCAGAGTGTACACTTAGGAGCTTTCGGAAAACCGCAGGCGTGGAGGATGCCCAGCGCTGCACAAGGCTGCCTCACAAGCGAGCCATCTGCGCGTCACTGTTATTTGTGTTTGATATGTTAAATTCTCCCAGCATTTCTGGCCCGGAATCCCACTCACACATTGCAAAGATTCTTTGGCCTAAGTAAGAAAACTTCAGCCTTTTTGGCTCAACCTCACCATCAACACCCCCCTGAATCCGTGATCCCCAAAACACTCACACACATCCCCTGGGAGAATTCCCAACTCTCATTTCTTTAGCCATAAGTTCTAGTGTAAGAATTCTACCTGAACGATTCTTTTTAATCCTTTCTTAAGACATCACAACGCCGACAGACCTTGTTTTAGAAACAGGTAAACTAGATTTGTTATTTGCAGAACCCACGACGCAGGCAGGAGTCTGTGGAAGGTTGCGATAAAAAAAAAAAAAAAAAAAAAAAAACTTTTTTTGAAACCTTTTTCTGGGAGCAAAGAACCCAGCATCCTGTGAGAGATGAACAGCTATAAACCGAAGCAAATTAAGTCTGGAGAACAGGTATTGCTATGCTTGGGGAAGTAAATGGGTCGTCCACTGCTATTGTTTCCCCAAATTAAGCTGCAAAAGCAGGTACTGCCAGCCAGGGTGGACATCAATTAAGAAATCATAAGAGAAACAAGCAAAAATTGAAAAAGATGAATATGGTCAGGTCTCACAAAAATCATAGAATCTGGGGTTCCCTCCTGAGATTTTTCAACACAGTACTTTAATAAGAGACTTATCACCCTCCCCCCAAAATGTAGCTGTGAAATTCTTCCCCAAAGGTGACACAATTAATTGCACTTGCAGTTAACACAATTAAACCGTGGCTGAAAGACTGGCTGACACCTCATAAATCTCAGACATTCAGAGGGATAATCAAGTTGATCAATCATTGGCTTGAACCACCTGAGAAAGTCTATAAAAGCCCAGAGCCGTGGGAAATGATGAGTAACTGCTGGCCCAGCATTCCCTTTAGAGGCCACAATTTATTTGAATCCTCTCTAATTTTGCATGTAATTCACGCCTCTTGAATTTTGCATATACTTTTGAAGGTTACATCACCTTCAACCTGTGCAGTACATTCAAGGGTATATGGAAACAACATGCATGTCAACTTCAGGCTCATGATTTTATTTCCATGAATAAGTAGGGGTGGGAAAATAAGACCTACACCTAAGGAAGAAAATGAATCCTATCATATAATTGCCAATTGGGAACTGCAGAGTCTATAATATCAGCAGTCTCCAATAAGTTACATAGCATCCCTGCGAAATAGGTTCCTTAAATTCAAAAGAGAGATTGCTATCAAATTAAGCCATTGTTTGGGCAATGCGGAGAAATACAGGGAGGTCCCCAATGGTAGATACCCTGGGAAGAAAGGATAAAAGAATGTGTCATAGAGACACAAACCATATTCTAGGGAACGGTAAAATCACCAGCTTGCTTTCAGTTCACACTTGAATGTGGAGCTTAGGACTTTGTGAACAAATAGCACGTGTGTGTGTGTGTGTGTGTGTGTGTGTGTGTTGGGAGTAATAGTATCAATGCTGATTATGCCAAGAGTCTTGTGTACAAGAGTAGACAAAGTGGTGTGGGGACATAGATATGCGGATTTGTTTTTCATATAAAGATGTAAGAATGGATATAAAAACTATGACATGGACAGTGGACTTACAGTATGATTACAGATGGGCCAAACAACAGGAGGACGTGAACTCTAACCCTAAGTCTACAGTGTTCTTGGAGACACAAGGTACTTACATTCTATTATAGTTCAGTTTGAACCTAATAAACAGTCTTAAACCATGAGTCTTAGAACTGGTACAGCCCTGTGCACAAAGCATAGCAGTGAGAAATTCATCAGAGTAAGAAAGGTACTAGGAATTGAATGGGAAATGTCTCTAGTTTGGTCCCCATCTGGTAGCATATTCTAGGAGGCTGTGAAGCCTTAAAGAGACAGAATCTGATTGATGGAAGTGAGGAGATACAGGAAAGGCTTTCAGCCCAAATCTCCATGCACCTGATGCACCAACGAGTAGACAAGCATCTACCACACGTTCCTGCTGCTGTGAGTTCTGCCATACTTTCCATACTATGAAAACCTGAGCTTAAATAAATCTCTCCTCCTTGAACTTGATCTTGCGCAACCCCAAAAATAGCTAATATGCACTGGCTCTGGATATAAGATTCCTTAAAGAAGGAAATGGCATTTGGGCAGAAAGGACATCATGGACAAGAACATAGAGGCATGGGATTGAATGTCGCATGTGGGAAACAGATGATTTTATTGTGCTTGAATTTCAAGTTATAAAACAGAAAAATGAAGCTGGAGAAGTGATAGACATCAAATCAAAACTATTCAGCCTCATATCAAAGAATTACAGTTTTATTCTATGAGTCATGAGGAAGTCAGTGGTATTCAATAAGCCAAATACTAAACATTATTAATATATTACATACATGGCTATGTACATATATGTATGCCAGTATATATGTATACATATTATACACACACACACACATACGGCACATATGCCGGTACCTACAGATACATGCATAGATTTAGATAGATAAAGAAGGAGGGAAAGAGTGGAGGAGAGGGACAGAGAAAGATTGAATTGAAGCATGCTGAATAGGAAGGGATGCTCTCATAGAAATGATCAATACATAGTTACATAAATAGTTCTAACTTACAAGGAATTAGTTATGAAGAGAGATGAATTTTGAAGTTACTGCATAGATGTAACTAGTAATGATTCAAATGGCTGACATGCTCTAGAGAAGGTACAAAGTGATAAGAAGGGACTCAGGCTCTTGTCCAGAACTCATACTGGTCACACAAGTCAGACCAGAAAAGATGAAAGGTAGGAAGATCTCTCTGTAGTGGTATTAGCCCAGGAAGGGAAGTGGGCAGAACTCAGTCACAAGTCAAGAGCTAACAGAAACTACTCAGACAAACCGCCCACCATTACAGACAGACTCAGAAGAAAGCAAGCTGCCAGGAAGGAACCACATGCACTGCAGAAAATACACACCCTCATGGAGAACCAGCATTTACCTGGAAAAACAAGGCTAGACTTCCCATTAAAATAATCTAAGATGAGACAGACTTTCCTGTGCAACTTAAGGTTCATTTCACAAATGTCATTGACAATCTACAGTGGGCAAGTTTTCACATCAGGAAAAGTTGTCCTATGAGTTTGGTTTGCCATGGCCTTGAAGGAGAGGGCAGAGCCAGCTGTGCAAATCAGATGACAGCAGGTCATTATACTAGGAGGAAATGCCAGAGCTTGACCAAGAAGAGGTAAGAATGTGTATGCTATTTGGATGGACAACTAGAAGCCTAAACTGTCATGTAGAAAAGCTGAAATTAGGAGTAAGAGGAAACAGGATAGGATAGGCTGGAATGAGCGAAGGGCCTTGAAAGTCAGGTGGAAAATGTGTTTACTGACTCAGCCTTAATTTGGAGAGACAGTTTGGAACCTTTGCTCCGTGCACTCTGAGCTGGCTCATAGACATCCCTTCATTCCTTCATACATTCATTCATCCACCCAGTGGTGAGTACAACTGGAGACCTGAAGAACTAAGAAACTTAGGAGATCTGAACAAGTAGCTCACTCTCCTTTCCTGCAGAATTGGAGTGCCAGTCCAGGTGGGCTCTTTGTTAAAGGGAGAATTGTAAAGCCTGGGACAACAACATAATCTGTTGTCAGGAAGATTCTCTGTGACTGGGTTTCTCTACAGGATGGCTGCTACATCTTTTTGATTTAACAAGATCTGCTTCCACTGTGACCCCATTTCTTCTATGATCTACCAAACAATGCAGAGCAAGAGGGGTAGTAGGTGTCCTTTCTGTCCCTTGTCAATGCTTCTGACCATTATCCACTTCTTCTTAGAAGTCCAATGCTCCTTAGACATCTGTGCCAGTAGAACACACTGTCTGAGCTGCTTAGTTTCGACCATCAACTTGACACAACCTGGAATGGGGGGGGGGGAGAATCTTATTTTTTATTTATTTTTTATTTTATTTTACGTGCAGTAGTGTTTTTTTTTTTCCTGCATTTGTCTGTGTGATGGTTTTGAATTGCCTGGAACCAAAGTTACAGACAGTTGTGAGATATCATGTGGGTGCTGGGAATTAAGCTAGTCCACTGGATGAGCAGCCAGTGCTTTTAACCACTGAGTTATCTACCAAATCCTAAAAATCAAGAGTCTTAATGAGGAATTACTTAGATCAGGTGGCCATGTGAGAAATGTCTGTGAGGCTAATAGGTAGATATTAGCCTAGAAAACTGGAATACCCAAAACATAATGCACACATCAAATGAGGTACAAGAAGAACGGAGGAGTGGCCCCTGGTTCTGGAAAGACTCAGTGAAGCAGTATTCGGCAAAACCAGAACGGGGAAGTGGGAAGGGGTGGGTGGGAGAACAGAGGGAGGGAAGGGGGCTTATGGGACTTTCAGGGAGTGGGGGACCAGAAAAGGGGAAATCATTTGAAATGTAAATAAAAAATATATCGAATGAAATAAAAAAGAAAAAATTAAAAAAAATGTCTGTGAGGGAATGTCTTTATTATTAATTGATGTAGGAAGATCTGACCTATTATGGGTTGTAGCCTGTCACGGGCTAGATTGTTTAAGAGGAGAGAAATCCAGCTGAGCAATGAGCAAGCAAGCAGAACCCGTGTTTAGTCCCACTTTTCTCTTGACGATGGATGTTGTCGGATTCTTACCTGTTTGAGCTCATGCCATGATTTCCTCTCCGCGATGGACTGTAACCTGGAAATGCAAGCTGAATAAAACCTTTTCTATATTTCTTTGTGTCCAGGCATTTGTCCCAGCAACAGAAATGAAACGAGGGCATCCCCTTAATCTCCTCTTGAAGATGTCACCAATAAACCCCTGAGACAATCTCCAACACTCCTTTGTAAAACTTGCTTCTAGCACTCTCTCCTACACACATATATGTGAAGATCAATGGCCTCTTATACCAGCACTCTAATTCTCTGGCCTCTTCTCCTTGGATCTTGATCATCCTCCAGGATGGTTGACCATCCTGTGGTCAGCCAAGGATGGTTGACACACTGCCCTGATCAGTTATGGTGTCAGTTTACTTAGCTCTCTGCCTTTCTCTGTCTATCAGCTCTCTCTGTCCCGGAACTGTCCTCCAGAAATTCTTCTCACTATCCTTGGCTCCCTTCTCACCTGGCATGGGTGTCCCAGGCTCCATCAGATGCTCTGCCCATCATTCCTGTCCACTCTATTCTACTCACCTAGAGAACCCCAGCCTCCACTAAACTGAATACAGCTTCTGCAACTAAACAATTGATTATGGCTAGAGAAAAACTCATCATAGAGTTGGATTCCACTTGAAACAGATGAAAGACACCCATTTAGAAGGACACATCTGACACAAGCATTTTCCCCTGCTGTCTGAAAGTCTATTCACCCACACAGCCTGCCTCTCTCTTTCAAAGTCCTAAGCATCTCTCCCTCGTGACATTCACTGTCCTTGTATTCTGTTTCACTGAGAGAGTAGAACAGCACAAGACAATGTGAATGTGATCTTACTCCACAGCCTGCTACCGAGGAATAGCTTAGCTTTCAACTCCCTCTGTGATTTTGGATGAGCAGCTTATCAAAATGAATAAACAACCTCCCAAAAGCACATCAATAAAACCCTGACAGCAATTGCCACATGCATTCATCTGCTAGTACATACACTAAAAGATTCTTCCTCTACTGTGATTGGTGTGGTGGTGCTACAAGCTGGGATATGCTAATTTTGAAGACATTTCTCCTGTGAGATGGAGAGGACAAGGGTCCTGTTCAGACAGAGGAAGGATAGGGTAGAAATACATAGACTGCTGTGGTTTTGTAGATACAAGTTGGGGTTAGTTTAACTGGATTATTTCTGGGAAGATGGCAGGATAGGGTAAAGTGGGTCTGGGCTGATAAAGGTTAAAGTCCTAGGAAAATGTGGAATGCACACACATTCAAATCAAGATATTTTTGTTTGTTTGTTTTTCTGCTCCAAGGTTGGAATTCAGGGCCTTTGTTACTCCTGAGTGATGGTTTTTCCACACAGTTTGTCTATCTGTGCGCCATGCAGGTCACCTGTTTGCCCACTGCGTGGGCTGCAAGGATGCAGCGGAGATGCAGGCCACAATGAGGTCACACCAGGCCAAACAGTTCCATGTGGGGCTTTATTTGAGATGGGGAAAAGATGCAGCAGGCGGGAAGAAGGAAGGAAAAGAAAGAGAGAGAGAGGAGAAACGCCACCCAATTATATATGGGTGATGACATAAATTACAGGTAAAGGTGGGCCATTGAATTCTGGGTATATGGTGCCTGTTGCCTTGGCAACGGGCTTATAGTCCCACTGTGCTAATTGTCACCTATATGACGTCACAGGTCTTGCAGGTCTCGGTACTAACACTGAGAATCTCCAGAGAAAAGCCAATTCCACCTTTTTGGGCCAGATCTTTTTGGTGAGGACCACTCCTGACCAAACAGAAGTTGCAAATGTTTGTTTATAAAGCCAAACCTTTAGGCCACCATATTTCCCCATGAGGCTTTTGTTGTATTCCAAGAACTACAACTCCCAGGTTACCTGGTCCTTGGGCCGGTGGATATTACAGATTAATGTTGAGTAGTACACACAGGCCTTGCACATGCAAGGCAAGCACCTTAGCCCTATGCTACATCACTAGCACTTTGGGTTTTGAGACATGATCTTTTTGTAGCCTATGCTGATCTTGAACTTTATAGCCCTATTACCTCAGCTTCCCTGGGACTGAAATTCTAGGCACACACTTCCACACCAAGAAAGCTTGCTTCATTTTAGCCTCAGCTGAACCACTTATGACCAGCTGGCAACTTCAGGAGAGTGTTCCCCTTGGTGGACAGGAGTTGGGTTGTTCATGTTCAGTTTGTGTCATTTTATCAGCTTCTAGAATATTGCCTGGAAATACAAAAAGAGAATTAGTAACATGGCTTGGGAACTGGGCTGGGTACTTTTATGTAAACTTGACACAAGCTGGAGTCATCTTGGAGGAGGGAACCTCAATTATAAGAATGCCTCCATAGGATCAGGTCATGGGCAAGCCTATATAGTATATTTTCTTAGTTAGTGATTGATGTAGACAGTCCTAGCCCATTAGAGTGGTGCCACTGGTGGTCCTGGGTTCTATAAGAAAGTAATGCTGAACAAGCTATACGAAGTAAGCCAGTAAGCAACACTCCTCCATGGCCTCTGCATCATCTGCCTCCAGAATCCTGCCCTGTAGGAGTTCCTGTCCTGACTTCCTTTGATGAACAACGATATGGAACTACAAACCAAATAAACCCTTTCCTTACCAACTTGCTTTTTGATAATGGTGTTTTGTCATCCTAACTGGAATGGGGCTGAAAGTCTGATTGTGGAACGGACTCCTCTTGTAACTTTTAAGAGCTCTGTGACTCGAGGGAAGCCACTAACTTATCTCTCCTTTCATTTCCCCCTATGTAATACTAGACAATACTTTTCTTGCCAGACTAAGGAGTAAACTGGAGCATATGTGACATTATTGCACTGCCTGAAACCCATTGGTGATTGATAGCTATTGATATCACTATTTCAGGTCAATCTCATGATACTTTCTTTTTTGTCAGACAGTCATTGCTTTCATAAGCCCTGACTCTAGAAATTTAAAGGACTTATAAGTCCTATAAGTAAATCAGGCCTGTGGCATAGTAGGTTCCTTTACACCAGCTTCTCTTATCATCTTTTTCATCTTAGTCAAAAGACACCAGCTTAGATCACTCTTGCTCTGGTTTTCCCATAACAAAACAAATTCCTTCATCTCTTGTGTTGAAGGATCCCTGCTGATCTCTGCCTTTTTTCCTTTCCTTTGCTGCCTTGCCTGGGCCTCTCTAGGAGGGGTCCTGTCTTCTCTTCTGCTCTGGGCTCTAAGATTTCTGTTTTCATTTTCCTGACTGCTAGATGAAGTGGTCCTCAGGTGAGAAAGCCCCAGAGACAGAAAAACCAGCAGGAATCCCATTAAAGCACAGAGCATCCTGCAGGCAAGTCTTCCTGGCTCGCTCTCTGCCTCTCTCACCATCGCCCACCATCAAAGTTGATCATAACAGCACAGGACTATAAAGTTGTCTTTCATAGCACACATTACCTGGCTCTCTAACGAGGTTCTGGGTGTCCTAAAGAAAAGTACACGGTGAAGGAAGTTGGTAGGTAGGAAGGACAGTGGGGTGGAGTGGAAAGATCTTTACCCAGCCCATGAAGCAGCACTCAAGAATTATTCCAACCTGAGGAAAGGGTCTTCCCACTTGGGCCTCAGTTTCCTCCTCTGTAAAACCATAGTCTAAGTATACATTACTTGGTTCTCCTTTCCATCCACTGGATGCTTAAAAATACTATTTGGCACCATATGGAATGTGTAGAACGCCTGCTCACTCCATGTCTTGCTATGGACTCATTTATTCCTACCCAGGCTGAGTTTGCTCTTCTTGCCTATTTGTTGCTATTTTGGGGATGGGACCAGACACACTATTACTAACTACACTCCAGCTTTAAGCAACAGAATGTCAGCCAGGGGTAACTGTGTGATCTCAGATTGCTTTGAAAGACACTGAAACACTCAGAGTGATTGTATAATTTATTTACTCAACACACAGCCTATCAAAATTGTTAGTAAACCTTGATTAGCATATAGTAGGTGCTTAAACATCTGTTAAACTCAATGTATTTGGAAGATTGAGAAATAGATTCTTTTAAGAATAGAAGCCAAATGAAAAACCCTCCATTGATCAAGTCTATATTCCAATTAGAAGATCCAGGAAATACATAAATAAAAAAATCTGTTTTCTGGATTATGATGAACATTGGAAAAATAAGAAAGATAAGAAAAAATATAAACAGTGTTTTGCATCCACTTGATCAGGAGAAGATCCATTAGTAAGATGACATCTGAGCAGAGTCTAGGAAGATATGAAAGAGCAGCCAAAATGGCAGGTAAGGATATAGCTGGTCAAATATGAATGACATAAAGTATAAAGACCTCAAAGCAGATGTCAAGTTGGTAAGCTTAGGCATCAGCCAGATGTCTGTGCAATTGTAGTCAATCAGGCCAGTTAAACAGTAGATGATGATGATGCCAGAGGTCAGTGGGTATGCAGATTGTGGTATTTGACTTGAACATTAATGGAGACTGGAATCTAGACAGCAGAGCATTTAGAGCAGAGAAAACATATAGAGTATGATATATATATATATACATATATATGTTGTATGTATATATATCATATATATATGAATTATTTACTTTATATATATGAGTACACTATAGCTGTCTTCATACACATCAGAAGAAGGCATTAGATCCCATAACAGATGGCTGTGAGCCACCATGTGGTTTGCTGGGAGTTGAACTCAGGATATTTGGAAGAGCATTCAATGCTCTTAACCACTGAGCCATCTCTCTAGCCAGAGTATGATATATTTTTAAAGACCAATTGGCCAAAGAGAGAAAGAGGATGGTGTGTAGATCAACTAGAACAGTAATGAAAAAAGTCCAGGAAGGAATGATGCTTTGTTTTCCATTTCATGATCGAGTTTAGGATGTGTACTCAGATTTAACCTATTCAGTACCAGCCACCCATTATGACCACTTCTTCCAGCACTGGCAACCCTCAATTCAACTAGATCTTCACTTCTTTGTAAAGATTAACTCACATTTCCATGTGGCAACCAAACTCTTGGCAAAGGTTACTTTAAAAATGCCACCTGATAAAATAATGCCTATGCCATACAGATTAGCCAACATCCATTAAGGATAAAGTCCCATCCCCATCTCTAAGGTCACAAGGTCAAATCATTTGGAACATCTTCCAGGTCCTCAAGCCAAACAGTTTCTTATTTCATTCCCTTGGCTAATGAAGTTGGGGTGTTGGGTTGAATGAGATGGGATTAAGGAAGGATGTGTTTTATTTTACACTGGTAAGAAAGAGACAAATGTGTTTAAATGATGAAAAATACCAGTTGTAACAAGAAGATGTTGGAGAAACCATCATAGAAGTGGCAAGTAAATGAGAACGAGGTTGTGGTACTCCAGAAAGTGGGTGAGGAAGAAGGCCAGATAGCACACAAGGGCATGGGCTGCATGAAAAGGTATCCTGTTCTGTGATGGTGGCTTTTATAAGAATGAGACTAAGGGGGGGGAAGAGGTTTAAGAACAGAAGAAAAAATTAAATCTTTGCTAGTTAAAAGACAAAAACCTGAATAGGAGCTAAGTAGATGGCTTAGTAATCAAGAGAGCTTGC
This sequence comes from Apodemus sylvaticus, assembly GCF_947179515.1. Taxonomy (NCBI): domain Eukaryota; kingdom Metazoa; phylum Chordata; class Mammalia; order Rodentia; family Muridae; genus Apodemus; species Apodemus sylvaticus. The sequence goes on along the minus strand of NC_067482.1, from coordinate 69,469,706 downwards.
TAATCTTCAAGAGAAACTAAGTTCAGTTCCTAACACTTGTATGGAAAGGTTGACAGTGCTTGTAACTCCAGATCCAGGGGATCTGATGCATTGTTCTGGCTTCTGGAGACATCCATACACACTTGGTATGCAGAGATATACAAATTTAAACACACATACACACACACACACACACACACATAGACACACATACACATATAGAGACAGAGAGACAGAGACAGAGAGCTGGAGAGATGGCTCATCAGTTAAAAGAACTGGTTGGTCTTCCGGAGAATCTGGGTTTGGGTTTGGTTGCCAGCACCCACACAGCTACTCACAATCACCTGTAACTATAATTCCAGAGGATCAGATGTCTTCCTCTAGCCAACACACACACACACACACACACACACACACACACACGTATATTGTACAGAAACTGTGGCTATCCTGTGACTCAACCAAATCATTCATTCCTGGCTATGCACCCAATGGCATTTAAGTCAGCACATTCGTCAGAGGTGCTTATGTGTGTCTTCTGCTACAGTGCTCCCATTAGCCAAGAAATGAAACCAAACTAGATAACTATCAGCAGAGGAGTAAAGAAAGAAAATATGGCATATACACATGATGGTATTTAATTCATCCTTAAAGAAGAATGACATTTGACACAGGAAAACAACTAAAACATGTAATCATCATATTGCCTGGAATATGCCAGGCTTAAGGACAGGTTTTACTCATTTTCTGTTATTTGTCAAGCTTTTATACATATGTGAATGACAAGACAGTAGATGAGGAGGAAAGATATCTGAGAGAAAGGCAATTAAGGAACAAGAGAGGAATGGAATACCATGTGTTTTCTTCCATATGCAAAATCTAGACTATGTGTGTGTTGGAAGGTACAAGAAGACAACAGAAGGGAGATCACTGAGAGGAAAGAAGGGACTAGCAAGGAAGCAGAGACTGGAGAAGGTAGTAGAGGAAGAGTAGAAGTACAATAGCACACACACACACAAATGCACATGAAACTTTCATGATGAAAGCCATTATTGTTGCACACTAAGTATATATTTGTGATTAATTTTGTGGTAATAAATTAGTAATAAAGAAGCTCACAGTAATGACAGCACTTTTCAGAAGACTTGAAGTTCTCATTTATTATGTGTGACTTTGAGATATAAAATCTCATAAAAAGCTCAGGGTTTAGAAGAGGGGATTTGACTTTGTTTTTGTAGGAAGTGGCAGTCGTGGATCATTTGGGAGCCTGCCTGATAGCATCCAAGCTGTGTCTCTGGAAGACATATATGGAAGAAACACAGTTCTGAGATGGCTTCTTTCGTTGACATGTAAAACATCAGGACAAAGGTAGAAATAGAGATTAAATAATAAAAGACAAAGATGTCTATACTGAAGAAGCCTTAGGAAATAGTGTGGTGGGCAGCTTTTTTGCTGCTTTGAGCAATCTGTCTAGACTCTAGTAGAAGTGGCTGAGACAAAAACAAGACACAGGCATAGACCTGCGCCTAGGACAAAGGCGTGGAAGCCTGAGTAGGACTGAGAATAACAGGAACAGAGAGAAGAGAGCAGACACGAGAGCTTTTTACTGATGGAGACACAATGGGACCTGAAAGCCAAAGCAAGCATGGTCATCCCCACAGAGCATGCTTCCCACATTATTAGTCAAGCACTATTGAACACTGTTCAGACATTAAGAGTTCAGGTCAACACAAAGACATCTGATTCCAACTAAAACCAAGCAGCTATTTATGTCTTAAAAGAAGAAATTCAGACACCAAGAAGGGAAATTAACCTTTCCCTCACAGAAGCCATAAACAGCATCCAAATGTGGAAGAGAATGAACCCACCGGCCATGTGTTTAAAAGAAACATGATATCATTGGCTGGCTGAGACAAGACCCAACCGGGAAGCAGGCTCCAGTATTAAAATTCTAACACATGGGTCTCTTGGAAAATTAAAAATAGACTCAGTGGGATAGAAAGATTTTATCTAAATAGATGAGACAGGGAGAGAAATGATCTATTGAGCTACAACTGAGAAGGCAGCTGAGATCAGGGTGACCGAAATGGAAACAGCCACCAGAGGAAAGGTTATTGGCCCCCACAGAGAGATAACTCAAAGGAGATCCACAATTGCTCCTGAGGATAGAAGTGGGAAAACAAGAATATGGCCCGACAGGGAGTATCATTTTCTCTAAGTGAGACTGTAAGAATCCAGGCTTCCCCCTAGAAGCCCCTAAAGTGCTGCTGCCTTCAGTCCCCTGCCTCAGTTCTCAGTTCTGCAAGGAAACTCTGACTACCTGAGACAAGGAACATAAATGCCCTGAGAACTTCAGGAACCTCGTTTCCATGGTAAGGGCAGCCATGACCACTTCATAGAACTGAAAATGCAGTCAGACAACAAGTGCAGAGACTACAGAGCCTTCTCTACTTGATTTTGGCTTTTAATTGGTTTAAGCCACATAGAATGAGATTGATTGATTCTCACTTGCTAGACTTTCTTACATCTGATGCTGCAACTGCCAAATCACCTTGAGAACCAAATCTTCTCTAGGGAATGACCCCTGATAGGAGCCCTTAAGTCACACAAATTAGTGCTATGTGGGAAGCATGAATCATCTCTCTTTAAGCCACTAGACACCTTACTGCTACAAACTACCCTTTTCCCCCACAGTAGAAAGCTTCTTGAAAGAGAAGAATATCTTCATTATTTTCATGACCTGGATAACATCTGGAGGGATGCCAGGTACAATGTAAAGTGCTGTTTAGTGGCTAGGATTTCTCTAGCTCTATTAGTGAATTCAACTGAGGAAAGCATCCTCAACAGTATGCCTAGCATGAGGTAGATATGCTATCCTTATTCCTGAAGCAAACGATTAATCAGAAATTGAAATGAGCCAGGATCATAAGAGAAAAGTTTTCTTATCCCTTTGGCATGGCATAACATATATGTGCATGTTGAATCTATTATATGCTCAGATATTGCTTACAAACGGTGCATACACACATATATGTTGTGCCTAGGCATATACATACATACATATACAAACATAGCATACATAAGCAATAGCAGAACATATCATATATGCATCAATACACATATATGCTCATATATAGAAAATCATTTCACCCCGACCCAAAAGTCAATAACTTCCTCATTCATTAGCTTTATAAACACTTTAACTGAAATAATAAAGCCCCAAAGAACTGAATGATATATGAAAAAAAATAACTTGTTCTTTGTCACAGTCCTCTACTGTGACATGCAGATATTTCTACCATGTACAATTTATAGTCTTTTTCTGAAGTAAGTACATTAATTGTCTCCATCTTGCAGACAAAGAAAATGTCACCCAGAAGAGTAATTTGTCTGTAGCCACACAATGGAAGCCCTCAGTTCTATCCTTGGCCTCTTTCTTCATGGAATTTAAACTAAAACTTTCCAAACTATCAAAGAGAGAAACCTCAATAGATAACTTTCTTTCTGCTTCAGGTCTCTATTTTGGATGTCCTCTGTCTCTTCCAACTTGATGTGTCATGGTCCTAATAGTTTTAGAAGTAAGGGGACTAGAAACTTGAAACAGCCCTTTGAAGGGCTGGCTTGGAGCCACTACAGGGGAAGCTACAGGTGAGATACTATTTCAACGATCAGTCACACACAGAAGCCGATACTGGCCACAGATCACGAACTCTCACCAGCTAGTTTCCTTAATGACTTACTAAATTTCCTCTAATCCTCCCCAAAAGTCACACTCTCTGGAAGGCTCTGCATCTCCAGGTCCAGCACACACCATCATTACCAATATTCCTGGCCTGAAACCAAGTTCTGGTTCTCAGGGTTGCATTTAAGCAGGCCTGCATGACTCCAAATAACCGGAAGCACAGGAAGTAGTCAAATCTTAGTCCAGCGTACAGCGGAGGGACAGCCAGAACCCAAGGAGCCTTCCATACTGCATTTCCTGGATCCCCGTGCCTCTGAAAAGGGAGATTTTTGCTTCCACTCGAATGAAACATTAAGTGAGGAGTGTCAGGAACAGTGTTGCCAAGGTCCAGAGGTCCACTGAGCCCTCCTCCCTCTCAAACCACATACGCACTGCTCTCTCCACTCCCACTCTCTGGTCTGATCCATCCCAGCATAACTACTTTAGAGATAGAAAAAAAGCATTAAAATACTTAGGAAAAATAAATACTACCCAAATTTCTGTTTCTCCCCCCCCCCACACACACACACAATAATGTTTAAATCTTAAGTTCCAAGGTAAAAATCTCGGAAGATAGTGCATTTGGGAAGATCACTGCCCTCGGAAATGGGGTCCCAGAAAACCACATAAGGCTGAAATAAAAAATCTCTATCTCAAAACTGGACTCTTGCCAAACAAATCTGCTGATTGTGAGCTTTCTAGCCTCCTCCTAGAAAGGAAGTGGAAGGTTGATATAGACGATCCCTCCCCCTCGGAGTATTCAGAGTTATTCATACTCACACTTTGATGAGTTAGAAGAGACTTCCCTAACCACCACCCACTGCAAAATGAAACCCCTCTGACCAAAACTGAGAGCAGCACAAATCTATAGGCATAAACACAAATATATAGAATGCAGTTTAGCAGCATGACTACTGAGCCAAACAACAATTTTCTGTTGTTTTTAAGCCACCCACTCTGAGTGCACTGCTGCAGAAGAGCAAATGGGCTGAGACACAGGACCCGTAGCCAGTCCAAGGGGGAACCAGAAATGCAAACTCCTTACAGTTAATCAGTGCCCAGCTTTCCAAGAGACACTATCCTGACTTGAAAAACAATGAAAGCTGAATCTTCTTAATGCTGGCTACTTATTTTTGTCCAGGTTTCATTTGCCATGGTAAAGGTTGTCTACATGCAAATTATCTTTTCCCAAAAAGTCCTTGGTGTGCAGTCAAAGGAAATAGCATCACTCAACATCAGCACCAATGAGCCACTGAAGAAAGATAAGGATTTTCAGCTACATAATCCTCAAAACTTTATATTTGACCCCTTCCCCTTTGAAATAAGGAATAAAATATATGTGAGAGAATTTTTCCTTGCCTGGGAAACTCTCTATCCAACAGTCCCCATCCAGGGATCTCCTATTTCCATTCAGACTGTCACCAGGTGACCTAATGGAAGGACATGTCCAGATGCAGCTGGTTTGCATTTTACCCTTTGCATCCACACCTCCTTACTTGTTGTATTGCGGTTTTACGATTCTGTGAAGCACCCTAGCAAGCAAATCATATACTTAATAACCTCATGTTTCACAAATATGCTGTCCCTTTAAAGCAGTACATTCTTAGATCATTCTCACTGAATGCAAGAATCTAATCAATGTTACATAGAAGTCCCACTTCTGCTACTTCCAAGCTGTGTGGCCTTAGTTAGGCCACTTAACATTCTGGAACGCTTTCATACACAACAATGACCTTCAAAGTCATTATGGAGACCACAGATGGTGTATATGCACTTCCTGGGAGGTACTGGCAAAGAGAGACTAGCATTCTTCTCTACTAAACCATAAGCTCTTTGTACACAACTGTGTCATCAGCAACTTGCACAGTACTCGGTAACTGTTTGAAGTAGTAACCACTGTTTAACAGAGAGACTGAGTTAGTGAATAAACACTAATCAACATGTGCAGTCATCAAGGACTTTAACATCCATCATATTTGACTTTCTAGCCGATCAGAATGGATCCTGAAGAGTAGTAACCTTTTTGTTTGCCAGGTAGAAAGGCTTGGTTAGGCGGACACATTTTCATCTTTTACTATGTATGCATGCCTCTGATGTCACCCAGCATGGGGCACATTATTTCATTCTTTTCACAAACATTTCTTGTAGGTCTCCCTTATAGGATGAGGTAAGCTCTCAATTCTGAACGATTAGAGGAAGCCCTGCTCCTGTGGTAATCATTTTAGCTAAAGACATAAGCAGGTAAGCAATGATTGGAGAAGTACGCTACAGAGGGAGAGTACCCAGGGAACTGGACTGTGCACATGGAGGGCTGCAGTGGCCTTGAATGAGTAAGTGTTGGGAGAGGGTGGGAGAGTGGGAGGGAGGGAGAGAGGGAGGGAGAGGGGAGGGAGGGAGGAAGAGAGGGAGGGAGGGAGGGAGGGAGGGAAGGGCAAAGGTAGTTTTCAACATCCTGGGTAAGTTGCCTCCTAAGACTTCCTGTAAAACTTCATTCACCTTAAAGCTCTTTGTCACCAATGCTTATTCATGGATTCCAGGAAGTATAAAGAAGCCAAGACTCAAACCCAAGTCTGTCATATACCATTGGCAAGTACCTCCACCCTGAGACACTCCTATGCCTCAGGTGCACCAGGAACAGGAATGAAGTCATCACTGATGGGGCTGTTGTGAGATGCAATACTAGGACACATGGCAAAAAGCACTCAGCGGAGGCAGTCAAAATGACATCTTCAAAATAATATACATGAAATGGCACAAGGTAAAAAGAAGAAAAATCTTCATTATTTAAGAATCCATTTATAGCCCTTTACTGGGCAAGGCTATGGGCTCAGGATTGTTCTGGAAGATGAATGGAGATGGGAGATTGGGGTGGGGAATGGCTGGGCATAGGTAAGATTCATCATCTCCTTGAATCTCTGTCACACAAGACCAGAAACAACCTGGATTCCTTTAGCATGGAAAAAATAAGAGCTGAGAGAAGACCTCCAAACATTCCTTAGACCAGACCAACTGCTTATGGTCACAGCTTACAGGAAAATCTGTACTTTCTACCAACTACTATGGTGGAATTCAGCCATATTACTAAAACCCACAAAACAATTTCCACTTTGGTGTGGGAAGCATGGGGAACATTCCCCTGCAGGTTTTCAGGACACTAAGCATCACAGAAAGTATTTCCTCTCAACATCCTATAAACTAATTATAGATAGATCAAGAAGCAGTCATCCTGAACCAAATAAACACCTTCACATGAGCCAGGCCTCCTCAAACTATCACACACTAAAACCTATTCATTGGCCTCTCAATAAGCAGTTCCCAAACACCTACTAATAATAGCCACCCCTAATGAGGGCTTACCAATGCCAGGTCCTTATGGAAACCCCTAGCATCCCTGTGGGAGCAGAAACTATGATTATCTCCATTTGACGGATGAGAAAACCAGACCATAGTGCCAGTCACCTCCCTCAGCCCAGCTAGGAAGTAGAAGCCTTAGCCTTATACAGTTCAGTGTTTGCCTCCCCAGGCCAGACATTGAACTGTGCTTTTTCTGGGAAGTGTTTGCTGGCTGTTGAAAACAATGCAGATTTGAACATGTGAATAGTAAAATGCCTAACATTGGTTTATCTATCTGTGTCTGGTTCCCAGCTGGTGGTGCTGTTTGGAAGGTTGTGAACCTGTAAGACATGTAAGTGCATCTGTCATAGAAAGCAATAGCTGTTTTTGGCTCTGGTCTGAGCAATCTGCCTGCTGATCTAATAATATATATCAAGCAAGCCCCATGTGCCCACCATGATGAGTTCCACCAAACCTCCCCCATTATGATGGACAGTGAATCAGAATAAATCTTCCTTTCAGTTGATCCTATCAGGTAGCGAGAAGGAATCAGTACAGTGCCTGCCACAAATATGGCAGAACCAATCATGCCAAGATTGATGAGGAAATACTGAGCATGCACTTGTATGAGGTAGAGATCAGTCCTTTCCTCCTGACACCACCACTAGCCTAGCTGCTCCACCAGGTAAGAAAGGCAGGGGTGTAGAAACAGGAAGAATTAGTCTAGTCAAGCAGACCAGAAATAAGGCGTGGAGCCTGAGTTCATGCTCAACTCTGTTCTTAAAATCACAAGATTTCCTCTTCACTTGCCAGCTGTAGGTATACACAGTGGCCAGCAGCATCGTTAAGCCCCCTTGGACACATCTGAGACCATGTCTTTGTCTACCTGGAAGGACCAGCAAGGCTTCAGAGAGAACACAGAAAAGAAAGGGGATTGGGAGCAAGCATGAGATCCGGAAGAGATTGAAGAAGCATTTGCCAAACAGAAAATATTTACAGCCTGTTCACAGGCACACTCCACTGTGGAATGATCACATGCTCAGAAGCAAAATCTTGTTGAAGATACTTAACTTTCAATTTGAGAGTGAGGCATAGGGGTTAGGACATTTGGGAGGAAACTTATTGAGGGCCCATCACAATATCTCTATACTCAAAGCCAATGAGGGCTGACTTAGCTACTTATCAGGTTCAAAACCTCTGAATATTGGACTTTGAAATAGTGGGAAGTGCTGGAATCTTTAAAACTGATCTTAGAAGAAGGAAATTGGAATGAGATACTTGGGCTCCATCCCCCATTCCCCATACCCTCCTCCTTTTTGTATTCTCTCTCTGCCTCTCTCTCTGTCTCTCTCTCTTCTCTTTCCCTCCTGAATGATTTTATATTTGTATATATATACATATATATATATATATATATATATATATATATATATACCATCTCTATCATGTTTCCACCATGATGTGCTGAGCTGACACAGACCCAAAGTGACAAATCCAAATGACCAGGACTGGAAGTGCTGAAACTCAAGCCAAACCTCAAATGTTTTTTTTTTTTCCTTATTGGCTTGATAATCTCAGTTATTTTGTTACAGCAACCTAGTGCTAACTAATATACCCTAGGTTTTTCACACTCTAGACACCAGGCTAAAAAGTTGGTAAAAAATGCCCTTTGAGAATACAAAGACTATAAGGATAAAGAAGAGTAAGGTCCCGGCCAGACAAATGCCCTCACCCCACCCCTAGAATTTTAACTTTCTTACTCCACCCACTTTCCTCTATCTAGTGTTACTACCAAGTGATGAAAGTATTCTATCTTTGGATAGTGTATTTAAACCTCGAAATCAATATTCATTTCTTTAGAAACTTCCTAAATACATTCTATAGTAGCTGTATATTTCACACATATGTTTGTTTAAGGTTGTATCTGGTTCTTTTTTTATTGGCTATGAGGTTTTCAACTTTGCTCAGTAATAATAATGCATAGGCCTATGGCAAACTATAGATACCTACACCTTTACCTTGAATAATTCCTTTGAATAAGTTCACAGTAATAAGATTATTATATCAAAGTATATGAGTGCTTTATGAGTTATGATACACATTGTCAATATGCAGTGGTGTGCACCAAAAACACTGTTGCCAGCAATACGAAGATGATAGTTGACCACAACAATCTATCAATGCAGGGTATGCTGTTTGCTGTCTTAGAACAGTGAGAACAAATGTTGCCTATTCCTCTATCTAGTGTAAGGTTGCTCATATTGTCTTTTGTACATATACTTCCTAGTATTCTGATTTAATTTTAATTTGTGTGTAGAGTTTTTCAAAATACGCTGAAAAGCCTTATACTGTATTAACTGCCTATGCTAGTTAATTCATTAATTTAATTATACTCATTATATCAGCAAACATTTGATGATAACTCACAATATTTCATTCTGCTACCTGTGAGGACTCTCAAATAGAAAGGCCATGGCTTGAAGACACTCAGAAACTGAGGACTGGTCATGGGGAGCCGACATCAAAAGTGGCAATGAGATCTAGGAGACATTTTCTTCATATAGACAGTGGGCTTTTTTTCATTGAATACTGAATTCTCTCATAGGCTTAATACTCCCTAATAGAAAGAAAGAAAGACATGTGTTCCTATCTGACTTTCCCCTTACTACATCCTCCTGTCTACTAGTTGCTCATGATCATTGAAGGAGCTATAGTATAGGAAGGTAGAAGGCAAGCTGCAGGTGAAGTTTCAGCAACACAGCTGTTGATGAACAGCATTTTAAACTGTCTCCAGAAAATAAATAATTCAGTAGATACAGATCTCGGGAGGCAGAGCAGGTATTGTGATCAACGACTGTCAGCGAGCTCCAAGGCTCTTTCACCCTCACATAGCACTATCTGGATGGTAGGATATGAAAGGAGACCCACAGGCCAGGTATTTTAAGGTTTGCAGCTTGCTTCTCCCCAAATACCATCCTTTGTCCCTTCATTACACATTTGACAAAATTCAAAACAGGAAAACATATGTGTTATCCTTTCAGAGGGGTCCTTTCCTTTTTTTTTTCCAACAGGAGCAGACAAAATTAAGAAGGAAGTCCACAAATCAAACTACAAAGAAGTACAAGTCTTTGCCATCATGATCAATTGTAAACTGGAAACCCTAGTAACAGAGGGATTCAGGTCGCTCCAATCTTTGTAGTTTCTGGACAGGTCAATGAAGACCAAGCCAACAAAGACCAGGCCAATGCTGGGGCGCCACAACCAAACCGCAAAAACTTTTGCCAGCCAAATCAACCACATCTGACCCTGCCATTGATCCAAACACGTGCAACCAGTCCAAAAGACAGAGTGCCGAGGTAGGGACAAAGAATAGAAAAGAAAAGGAGTGAGCCAGAGGTAGCCAGTGAGCAAATTTGCCATGAGTGTAATGGACACAAGAAAACATAATAGATAATGAGAAGCTAGCTGGGAGGGGAGGAGGAAGAAAAACAAGTTGGTGAAAAATAAACATTGTCTAAAAGCACAACAAAAGATTTTTTAGAGTTTGTTTTACCTAGAATTAATGACAGGAAAACCCCATAAATGCGGCACAGAATGTTTAATGCCCCATTGAAGGCCAACATTCTGCCATTCATCTGTCCTTGCAGGTGTATTATTTCTAGCCCCCAGGATGAAAAGAAAAGTCGTTGCCCATGGCTTTTATAGTACTTAAAAATACATATTTCCATGGCTTTATAGCCATAGGTCATACTTTCTTCCAGAACCCACAATAACTAATCATGTTACTGCCACCGAGTCTAGGACTTTGGATTAATACTTGGCTGACAGGAGCGTTTGCTTCCATCCTATGAGTGATCCTTACTTTAACGACCCCTACAGTTAGTGATTTCTCCTAAATATTTATTTCTCCCTCAGGGAAAGATTTCTCTAAGAACTTGCTAGCTGCCCAGCATATTCACAACTCTTGATCTGTTTTTCTTCTATTTGTCCACTTAGAGTTTTTGCTGGAATCAATTTTACTAATTTCCTTCTGAAAATTAGCAAGTCAGAGTAAATCTTTCCTGTCTCCCTCACATTCCCCTCTGCTTTCTTGGTTTTTTTTTTTTTCTCTCAACTTTAGTTCACTAGAGCCTAGACTTGCACAACTTTCTCTCCAGAATGGCTCTTCAGTTAAACAACTGGTAAGATGTAAGAAAGGAACAAAAAGGAAAGACAGAAAAGGGAGGGAGGAGGGATAAAGGAAAGAAGGGAGAGAAGAAGAGACGAAAAGACTGAAACAAAAATTTGCAAGTTTTTTGATTCGGACATTGCAGTTATCAATATGCCCATCATTTTTCTAAATGATGCTTCTTGTGACATTTGTAACACATTTTTCAATAAAAGACATCATCACCATAACACTTTATCTCTCCCACCTCCCATCAAATTGACAGCTAGGCAAAGCTTCCAGTATTCTCAGCTTTCTTGGAAGATCCATGTCCAATCCATTAAATTAATTCAACCACGGTCCAAGTCCAATTTCAAAGCTGGCAAGAACTTTGGAGTGTGTATGCATCCAGGAGCAGAGGTGCGTGCGTTACTCAGACTTCAGCATCTACAAGTGTCTTCCCAGAAAAACAAATGTGCTAGACCACGTCATCAGCAGGAGCCTTCCGATTGTCACAGTTGCAAATTGATAATTTTCATTATATTTTATGAGAAACCAATATCCACCCACTATCCATGAACTGTACTTACAAGTTAAACAGTAATAAAATTCAATTATATTTTAAAAACTAAACGCTTTATTAGCTGTACATTCTTTTTCCAGAAGCCCAAGCCTGGAGATTCACTTTGTGAGGCATTCTCTGGGCTTGTTTCCTCATTGGCTGATCTGATGGCAACCAGTTTGTTAACTGACTTTTAGCGTTTGTTTTCACAACAACCTTGAGACTCCTTAGAGCAAATTGCAATGGGCAAAAGCATACTCTTTAACTGGCAGCCAGGAAGCCCAGATCACAGCCCAAGAGGAAAGGCCAACTCCTTAATTCCAGGCTGATGATGGGACAGAAGTCATGCTGAGGTTAAGTGACTTATGCAACTGCATGTAGCTAGCCAGCATCTGAGACAGGATCCTGGACTTGTCTCTTCACAGCACTCAGCTCTCCCAGCCACTGTCCTTCTCTGAATGTTTTTAGTCTGGCGTGGTCCACAGATAAAGGAAACTGTGGTTTTCGCATCATGGCGGAAGCTATTTTTTTCACGGTGAATAATAAAAGCAGAGTGACCCATTTTGGAGCTTCCAAAGGCTCCCATTCCAGCCTGCATTGTTTATTTCTTGGGCTTTCAACAGGTTTTATTTGGAGATGTGAGTCTTTAACACGTTTGCATAGCTCTGCATTTCATTTCAGGGCTCTCTGTCAGAACCATTCATTTCCACCCCGCCACCGGCTAAGCTGTTGAAAAAGAAAACTGTCTTGAGGCCAGTCCAGCCCTACAGTTTAAAAGCTGGCAGGGTCTGTCTTCCTTTTCCCCTTGGGAGGATTAATTTGCTTCTTTTTTATTCTCAATGTTTTATGATACCAAATAAAGGATATAATGGTGCCATTGAGAGTTGAGAAACTGCGGAAGATAAATAGTCTATGTGGGAACTGCTTAAAATGAGAATCGGAGTTTTCGAAGGAGGCAGGCGTAGAGACGGGTTTTTATCATGTGAGTGAGGCCTATTAATGATAAAGGAAATTTCCTCCTTCTAATGAGTCTCACCTTTATAGACCAGAGGGAGGACGGACGGCTCCATTTGTGTCATAAACGTAAAGAAGCTGAAATCGCACTCCCAGGAATGTAATGTTTAATTCTAAAGTTGGGGAAGCAGCCATGAAAAAAAAGCATACGTTATTTCTGGACAAGCAAGATGGAGTGTGGATTTTTCATCTTGGTTTCATTGCCTGAACACTGACACCTTTGAGCAATGTGCTAAAGTCATTGCAAGAAACTACTTGACCAAGGAGAAGTCATTTGAATAAATTCTTTTGGTCATGTTAACCTTGATTAGCTTCTGTCTTGGTAGGAGCCACCTGTGGCATGATCCATTTGAACCAGGGCTCCTAGAGCCCAACGCATCATCAAAGGGTCTTTATTAAGGGCCGGCTGGCACTTTACAAAGTAAACTGGGCAAATGTTACTAACCTCCTGAAGCTCATAATTAAGACCAGTGAAGTAAACATTTACTGACAAGGCACTGTGTGCAAAGCACTGTGAGAAGCAGGGACAACTCAGTCACGACTCCTACTATTCTGGGTCTCTCACGACTCCTATTATTCTGTGTCTTCCCATAAGTGACAAAGAAAAACATGTGCCCTAACTGAATTATGTTAGTACCATGAAGCTGGAACCCCAGGACTGGTTCATTCTACCAGCAAATGTCTCATAGTTCTAGCTACATTTGAACTCAAGAGATTTCAATCAAATGATGTGTTCATATCTGATCATTTCAGCCCTGCTTAAACACTCAAGGCTATCCATTGCATCTTTGACATAGAACTTTTACCATGACCTTTGGAGCCTTGATTGTAGCTGTTTGTAGTTCTTTGACATTATCTCCTATATATACCCCATATATTTTTCCTTCTATGATTTCTAGACTTCTGCTGTCTCTCAGCTTCTCTTGCCAAAGGACCTGCCACCTCTCCAAATGGAACATTTACCTCCAGGCCAAGGGTTCTCCTCATCATTCTAATCATTGCTCGCTCCTAAGAGGCCTTCCTTCAGATCCTAGGTTAAATCTCTCCACCGTGACTCTGGTTGCCATCACCTTACGTCCTCACGTCCTTACGTAATAAATGGCACTCAAAAAGGAATGGTCTCATTAGTCTACTTTCATGTCACCTGTCACCTTCCCACCCTAACCTTAGCTTATAAAGTCCAGGGCAGAGGATTTTCAGAGTTGCTTATTGCTGCATCTAAAGCACCAGGGCAGGTTCAGGTTCCTGGTTATTATTAATAAAAAGAATGAATGTATGAAAAAGAAAAGAGAAGTCATTTTAGCCCTGTGGGTGGCTCTAGATGATGATCAAAGGCACAAAGGCAAGGTTAGTATAAAGAAAGCACTGGAGGAGGGAACTAACTGGTAAGAGTTAGGGGTAGACTATAGTCTTTAAAGCTAAAATCACTTTTCTAAATTTTGGAGACTTGGCTCCTAAGGGGGAAAAAGTTTAATAAGGTAAATTACATTGTTTCCAGATCTCTCCAATTTTGCACTATTTGTTTTATTTTTAAAACATTCTTAACAGATCTTGCCTCAAGTTTATTTGTAAAAAACAGCATAAGACACAGGTCCAGAGCCGTTTCTATGAAGCCTTCATGGGGGCCTGGGCACCTTTGGGAGCCTGAGCTGGAGCTGAAGCCTGGGCCTTAGCGAGAGCTTTGACCTCTTCCTTGATTTGAACCTTGGGCTTTGGTTGGCAGAACACTTGGCCATGTATCTTTGAATCGTCTTCCCAAGCTTTGGGTGAGCCATGAAAGCCAGGTGGCTCAGTTTGCACCTGGGCCCTTTGGCATCTTGGACTTGATGGCCTGAGGCTTCACAAGGGCCTTGATGGCCTCTGTGCGCACACTCACTGCCTTTGCATTGTTGGCCTGCATCTTCTTCAGGCCTTTTTCATTGTGCTTCTTAGCAAAGCACATGTTCCTCAGGAACTTGGGGTCAACCCCCTTAAGAGATTCATATCTTTGTGACCGGGGTTTCTTGATGCCATTTCTGTGCCAATTGTCGGACTAGTTGTGTGTGGTGTGGTTCTTGGACTTGGTGATGTCTGCATGGTAACCTGTAGCTCCTGCAGTGCCTGGAACTGAAAGAGAAAGAGCTGATAATTTTGTCGTATAAGCTATTTTTGCTAGTTTATGCTATTCCTTGTGTAGTACTTGGGATTGAAGTGAGGTCCTCTTATATGTTTTTTTTTTTGATATAATTTATTTACATTTCAAATGATTTCCCCTTTTCTAGCCCCCCCCCCACTCCCCGAAAGTCCCGTAAGCCCCCTTCTCTTCCCCTGTCCTCCCTCCCACCCCTTCCCAGTTCCCCGTTCTGGTTTTGCCAAATACTGTTTCACTGAGTCTTTCCAGAACCAGGGACCACTCCTGCTTTCTTCTTGTATCTCATTTGATGTGTGGATTATGTTTTGGGTATTCCAGTTTTCTAGGTTAATAACCACTTATTAGTGAGTGCATACCATGATTCACCTTTTGAGTCTGGGTTACCTCACTTAGTATGATGTTCTCTAGCTCCATCCATTTGCCTAAGAATTTCATGAATTCATTGTTTCTAATGGCTGAATAGTACTCCATTGTGTAGATATACCACATTTTTTGTATCCACTCTTCTGTTGAGGGATACCTGGGTTCTTTCCAGCATCTGGCAATTATAAATAGGGCTGCTATGAACATAGTAGAGCATGTATCCTTATTACATGGTGGGGAATCCTCTGGGTATATGCCCAGGAGTGGTATAGCAGGATCTTCTGGAAGTGAGGTGCCCAGTTTTCGGAGGAACCGCCAGACTGCTTTCCAGAGTGGTTGTACCAATTTGCAACCCCACCAGCAGTGGAGGAGTGTTCCTCTTTCTCCGCACCCTCTCCAACACCTGCTGTCTCCTGAATTTTTAATCTTAGCCATTCTGACTGGTGTAAGATGAAATCTTAGGGTTGTTTTGATTTGCATTTCCCTAATGACTAATGAAGTGGAGCATTTTTTAAGATGCTTCTCCGCCATCCGAAGTTCTTCAGGTGAGAATTCTTTGTTTAACTCTGTACCCCATTTTTTAATAGGGTTGTTCGGTTTTCTGGAGTCTAACTTCTTGAGTTCTTTATATATATTGGATATTAGCCCTCTATCTGATGTAGGATTGGTGAAGATCTTTTCCCAATTTGTTGGTTGCCGATCTGTCCTCTTGATGGTGTCCTTTGCCTTACAGAAACTCTGTAACCTTATGAGGTCCCATTTGTCAATTCTTGCTCTTAGAGCATACGCTATTGGTGTTCTGTTCAGAAACTTTCTCCCTGTACCGATGTCCTCAAGGGTCTTCCCCAGTTTCTTTTCTATTAGCTTCAGAGTGTCTGGCTTTATGTGGAGGTCCTTGATCCATTTGGATTTGAGCTTAGTACAAGGAGACAAGGATGGATCAATTCGCATTCTTCTGCATGCTGACCTCCAGTTGAACCAGCACCATTTGTTGAAAAGGCTATCTTTTTTCCATTGGATGTTTTCAGCTTCTTTGTCGAGGATCAAGTGGCCATAGGTGTGTGGGTTCATTTCTGGATCTTCAATCCTGTTCCATTGATCCTCCTGCCTGTCACTGTACCAATACCATGCAGTTTTTAACACTATTGCTCTGTAGTATTGCTTGAGGTCAGGGATACTGATTCCCCCAGATTTTCTTTTGTTGCTGAGAATAGTTTTAGCTATCCTGGGTTTTTTGTTGTTCCAGATGAATTTGATAATTGCTCTTTCTAACTCTGTGAAGAATTGAGTTGGGATTTTGATGGGTATTGCATTGAATCTGTATAGTGCTTTAGGCAAAATGGCCATTTTAACTATATTGATTCTACCGATCCATGAGCATGGGAGGTTTTCCCATTTTTTGAGGTCTTCTTCCATTTCCTTCTTCAGAGTCTTGAAGTTCTTGCCATACAGATCTTTCGCATGTTTGGTAAGAGTCACCCCAAGATACTTTATACTGTTTGTGGCTATTGTGAAGGGGGTCATTTCCCTAATTTCTTTCTCAGCCTGCTTATCCTTTGAGTATAGGAAGGCCACTGATTTGCTTGAGTTGATTTTGTAACCTGCCACTTTGCTGAAGTTGTTTATCAGCTGTAGGAGCTCTCTAGTGGAGTTCTTTGGGTCACTTAGGTAGACGATCATGTCGTCTGCAAATAATGATAGTTTGACTTCCTCCTTTCCAATTTGTATCCCTTTGACCTCCTTATGTTGTCGAATTGCCCGAGCTAGTACCTCAAGTACAATATTGAAAAGATAAGGAGAAAGGGGGCAGCCTTGTCTGGTCCCTGATTTCAGTGGGATTGCTTCAAGTTTCTCTCCGTTTAGTTTGATGCTGGCTACCGGTTTGCTGTATATTGCTTTTACTATGTTTAGGTATGGGCCTTGAATTCCTGTTCTCTCCAAGACTTTAAGCATGAAAGGATGCTGAATTTTGTCAAATGCTTTTTCAGCATCCAATGAAATGACCATGTGGTTTTGTTCTTTGAGTTTGTTTATGTAGTGGATTGTATTGATGGATTTCCGTATATTGAACCAACCCTGCATTCCCGGGATAAAGCCTACTTGATCATGGTGGATGATCGTTTTGATGTGTTCTTGGATTCGGTTGGCAAGAATTTTGTTGAGTATTTTTGCATCGATGTTCATAAGGGAAATTGGTCTGAAGTTCTCTTTCTTTGTTGGATCTTTGTGTGGCTTTGGTATCAGCGTAATTGTGGCTTCGTAGAAGGAATTGGGTAGTGTTCCTTCTGTTTCTATTTTGTGGAATAGTTTGAAGAGTATTGGTGTTAACTCTTCTTTGAAGGTCTGGTAGAATTCTGCACTGAAACCATCTGGTCCTGTGCTTTTTTTGGTTGGAAGACTTTCTATGACTCCTTCTATTTCTTTAGGCTTTATGGGACTGTTTAGATGGTCTAGTTGGTCCTGATTTAATTTTGGTATTTGGTATCTGTCAAGGAAATTGTCCATTTCCTCCAGATTCTCCAGTTGTGTTGAGTACAGGCTCTTGTAGTAGGATCTGATGATTTTTTGGATTTCCTCAGTTTCCGTTGTTATGTCTCCCTTTTCATTTCTAAGTTTGTTAATTTGGATACTTTCTCTGTGCCCTTTGGTCAGTCTGGCTAAGGGTTTATCTATCTTGTTGATTTTCTCAAAGAACCAGCTCCTAGTTTTGTTGATTTTTTGTATGGTTCTCTTTGTTTCTACTTGATTGATTTCGGCCCTGAGTTTGATGATTTCCTGCCTTCTACTCCTCCTGGGTGAAATAGCTTCTTTTTGTTCTAGGGCTTTCAGGTGTGTCATTAAGTTGGTAATGTATGCTCTCTCCATTTTCTTTTTGGAGGCACTCAGGGCTATGAGTTTTCCTCTTAGCACTGCTTTCATTGTGTCCCATAGATTTGGGTATGTTGTGTTTTCATTTTCATTGTGTTCTAAAAAGTCTTTAATTTCTTTCTTTATTTCTTCCTTGACCAAGGTGTCATTGAGTAGAGTATTGTTCAATTTCCACGTGTATGTGGGTTTTCTGTTGTTTCTGTTGCTATTGAAGACCACTTTTATTCCATAGTGATCAGATAGGAGGCATGGGATTAGTTCTATCTTTTTATATTTGTTGAGGTCTGTCTTGTGACCAATTATATGGTCGATTTTGGAGAAGGTACCATGAGGTGCTGAAAAAAAGGTATATTCTTTTGTTTTAGGATAGAATGTTCTATATATATCAGTTAAGTCTAATTGGTCCAAAGCTTCAATTAGTTTCATTGTGTCCTTGTTTAGTTTCTGTTTTCCTGATCGGTCCATTGAGGAAAGTGCAGTGTTGAAGTCACCCACAATTATTGTGTTAGGTGTAATGTGTGCTTTGAGTTTTAATAAAGTTTCTTTTATGAAAGAGGGTGCCCTTGCATTTGGAGCATAGATGTTCAGGATTGAGAGTTCTTCTTGTTGTATTTTTCCTTTGACCAGCAAGAAGTGTCCCTCAGAGTCTCTTTTGATGACTTTGGGTTGAAAGTCAATTTTATCTGATATTAAAATGGCTACTCCAGCTTGTTTCCTGAGACCATTTGCTTGTAAAATTGTCTTCCAGCCTTTTACTCTAAGGTAGTGTTTGTCTTTGACCCTGAGGTGTGTTTCCTGTAAGCAGCAAAATGTAGGGTCCTGTTTACGTATCCAGTCAGTTAGTCTGTGTCTTTTTATTGGGGCATTGAGTCCATTGATGTTAAGAGATATTAAGGAATAGTGATTGTTACTTCCTATCATTTTTGACGTTATTTTTTAAATTTGATTGCTTAACTTCTTTTGGGTTTGATGAAAGGTTACTATCTTGCTTTTTTCAGGGTGGAGTTTCCCTCCTTGTATTGGTGTTGTCCTCCTATTATCCTTTTTAGGGCCGGGTTTGTGGATAGATATTGGGTGAACTTGGTTTTGTCGTGAAATATCTTAGTTTCTCCATCTATGGTGATTGAGAGTTTTGCTGGATATAGTAGTTTTGGTTGGCATTTGTGTTCTCTTAGAGTCTGCATGAGATCTGCCCAGGACCTTCTAGCCTTCATAGTCTCAGGTGAAAAGTCTGCTGTGATTCTGATAGGTCTTCCTTTATATGTTACTTGGCCTTTTTCTCTTACTGCCTTTAGTATTCTTTCTTTGTTTAGAACATTTGGTGTTTTGATTATTATGTGACGGGAAGTATTTCTGTTCTGGTCCAGTCTGTTTGGAGTTCTGTAGGCTTCTTGTATATTCATGGGCATCTCTCTCTTTAGGTTAGGGAAGTTTTCTTCCATAATTTTATTGAAGATATTTGCTGGCCCTTTAAGTTGTAAATCTTCACTCTCATCTATGCCTATAATCCTTAGGTTTGGTCTTCTCATTGTGTCCTGGATTTCCTGGATATTTTGGGTTACAAGCTTTTTGCACTTTGCATTTTCTTTAACTGTTGAGTCCATGGTTTCTATGGAATCTTCAGCATCTGAGATTCTTTCTTCTATCTCTTGTATTCTGTTGTTGATATTTGCATCTCTGTCCCCTGATTTCTTCCCAAGGCTTTCTATCTCCAAAGTTGTCTCCCTTTGAGTTTTCTTAGTTGTTTCTACTTCTGATTTTAGATCCTGGATGGTTTTGCTTAGCTCCTTCCCTTGCATGTTTGTGTTTTCCTGTAATTCTTTAAGAGATTTTTGTGTTTCCTCTTTCATGAGCTCAGCCTGTTGACCAAAGTTCTCCTGTATTTCTTTAAGAGATTTTTGTGTTTCGTCTTTCATGACCTCAGCCTGTTGAGCAAAGTTCTCCTGTATTTCTTTAAGTGTTTTTTGCATTTCCTCCTTGTTGGCTTTTGTATTCTCCTGGATTTCTTTCAATGATTTTTGTGTTTCCCTTGCAAGGGCTTCTAACTTTTGATCCATTTTCTCCTCAATGTCCTTCATGTGTTCCTGTACCAGCATCATGACCAGTGATTTTAAATCCAAATCTTGTTTTACTGGTGTGATGGGGTATCCAGGACTTGCTGGTAGAGGAGAATTTGGTTCAGATGTTGCCATATTGCCTTGATTTCTGTTAGTGACGTTTCTGCGTTTGCCTTTTGCCATCTAGCTCTCACTGGTGTTACTTGGTCTTGTCAGTGCTGGACTCACCAGTGCAAGCTGCCCCTTCCCCGTTGGCCTCTGGTGCACAGCTTACACTCTGCACTGCCTATAGACAGGGTGCTGTTGTCCAGGCTGTTCAGATCCCGAAGCAGGCACCTGAAGGCTCCCGCTGGGGCTCGCAGGATTTATTGGAGCACAGCGACTTCTCCCAGCTGGCCGCCCGGAAGCCCCCACTAGCCTCTTGAGGGACCTGGAGATGTGGCGGCCACCCAG
Organism: Apodemus sylvaticus; assembly: GCF_947179515.1. NCBI lineage: Eukaryota > Metazoa > Chordata > Mammalia > Rodentia > Muridae > Apodemus > Apodemus sylvaticus. The sequence continues at coordinate 69,449,078 of NC_067482.1, read as the reverse complement.
GCTGATCTGAAGCGGAGAGAGTTGAGCTGGGGGCTTCTGCCTGAGGCCTTGCCCCAGATTGTGTCTGTGGACCAGGTGGAACCCGTGTGCACCCCCAGGGAGCTCCGAAGGTGAATGTTGCTGTGACCTCCCCTGTGCTCCGCTCACTCCGCTGGGCAGCCGATTTCCCCAACCGGGCTGGCGCACACTAGTTTAGCCTTGTCGCCTGGGCCCTGAGTCCAGGCAAACGCCTGGGAGGCCAAGGTCCGAGCAAAGTTCCCCTAGGTCTATGTCTGTTATTTGGGTCCGCCAGGTGACCCGGATGGCGGGCGTGCGCGTCCGCGCTCCGCGAAAGCACCGGGAGAGTCTGTTGTGCTAATAACCTCCTGGGCTGGTTGACACACAGATGGCCCACCAAGCCGCCCAGTTCTTGGGGTCAGTCCTGTGCCTTTTGGGGCCTAGACCCCCGTTTTGTTAGCCTCAGGCTACGCTTGTTAGCAGTCTCTGCCCTCCCGAGCACTCTGGCTCCTGTAGGCAAAATGGCGGCGCGTGCACCGGCCGGGGCAAAAAAAAAAACTCCTGGCTGGGTTGGTGCCCCACTGGCCACTCGAACAGCCCAGGGCCTGGGTGCAGGCCAACGCCCGTCTGGCTCAGACCCCTGCGGTGTTGGGCCTAGGATTATGTTTGTGTACCTCAGTCTGACCGATCTCTGGAGCCCGGGATCAAGATGGCGGTGAGTCTCTCCTGACTGGCGGGCAGCCGAGTTCTGAAGTGGCTTCCGTGCAGCGAAAGGCTCCGCAGAACCGCAGTTGCTTGCCGCCCAGCTGGTCAGCGAAGGTCAGTGGTCGTGGGCGCAGGGCCTAACTGGACCCTGTGTCGCCTTGGTTCCACCGCTGATGGCCCTTCAGCTGGAGCAGCCACTGCTACCGGTCCTCTTATATGTTAGACAAGCATTCTGTTCTATGTTGCTATGTCCCCAGCTGAAGTTTATACTACTGATAAAAACCCATGTATCACATTATAGTTTTGTCTCTGACACAATCAGAAGCTTGTGACAAATGTAGGTCCCTCTAGTTTCAGATCTCTTGGGTTATGTTTTACAATATCCTCACAGGAGAAAGAGACATTCCATATTCATGGGAAGCCCTGCAATCCCGTCATGCCGTGCTAAGTGTGGGCTATCAGAAGTAACTCTACAGTGTGTGATTTCTGTCCTCTGCACAGTATTGGACAATCCCATAGCTAAGTGTATCCTAAAATGTCAGCCACCGCATTTGAGGGCAGCCAGCCATCTCTGGTGGGCCCTCCAAAGGTGGGGATGTTATCAGAAGACCATCGAAGAGCACTTAATGGACCTCCACTCCTAAATAAACACTTTAGGGGGACATGGGGCAAAGCCTACGACCTGGTTGTTTGTGTGTTCCTGTCAGACTAGTCCATTTCACGGGCCTGCAATTTTGAATTGACTTCCTGCAGCGTGAGATTGCACAGATCTACCCTTGTGGGCACTAGTTGCTAAGATGGGAATGGTTTAATGAATCTCAAGTCAGATTTTGTATATAAAGTCCACATCCCTGGGAGATGGCAGGCCTCTGCTCAGCACAAGACAATTTATCTTCCCTGGGTTAGACCCTGAACTTCTGCTCACTCACCCCTTTTCACACCAATAACAATGTTATCTCATTCCCTAAAGGGCCCTCGGGTCTTATTTGAGGCCCTTTAAAGCCCAGAGCTGAGAGTCTGAATGACACTTTAATTGCACTGGCTGTGATGAGGGGCCAGATCAACTCTTTTAGGGCAATGTGAACAATTTCATAAAGACGGGCTACATCAAGAAGAATGTCCTGTCATTGCCCTGGACACTGAAATCCAAATGCCTGGCTGACCAACCAAAAACACTGCATTGTGTCACCTCAGTCACACAGTCAAACTAGCTTGGAGAGACCCAACTTGTTTTCAAGCCACTGTCTGAGACACCTGATTTGGCATATTTGGATTTATTAAACTTTCATGAAATGTCTAGAATTCCAAGGGGGTAGCCCAGAGTTCGATGATGCTCTGCCAATCCAGGAAGTCTAGGGTTTAAGGAGTGTTTGATTTAATACAACTCATTTTTCTTCCCTGGCTACCAACAAATCCTTTTCCTCCTGCCCCAAGAAGCAGTGAAACAGCTTCTTTTCATTGTATATACTTAAGGTGAGCTGCGTATTGCTTTGACTAAAGAAGTCAGACAAAGCCACACAACCATCATGACTTCTCAGTAATCCTCAACACAGACATGGTAAATATGGTCTACTCTCTAGATCTCTGGACTGATTTACTATCTTAACAAATTGTGGTATTTTATTAATCACTGGAACAGTTCATACTCTTTCATTACTACCTCATCTGTTGTGGAGAACTATGATTAGTGATCCATTTTCCTTTTTTCTTTCATTAACTAATTAATTTACTTGATGTCAGGATCCCAGCTTCCCCTCTCTCCTTTAGTCCCAGTCCTATCCTCTCATATCCGCTTCCCCATCTCCCTTCCCTTTCTCCTCACAGAAGAGTAGCCCTCCCATGCTATCAACCAGCCTTGGCATATCAACTTGCACTAGTACTAGGCCCATATTCTCCTATCGAGCCAAGACAAGGCAGCCCAGTTGGGGAAAGGGGTCCAAAGACAGGCAAAAGAGTCAGAGACAGCCCCTGCTCCTGATGTTAGGGATCCCACATGAAGACCCAGCTTCATATCAGTTACATATGCGTAGGGGACCTAGGTTCTACCCATGCATGCTCTCTACTTTGTGGTTTAATCTTAGTGAGTCCCTCTGGGCTCAGGTTAGACGATTCTATAGGTTTTCTTGTGGAGTCCTCAACATCACTGCCTTCTTCAATACTTCGAGCCCCTCCTCCATAGGATTTTCCAAATTCTGCCTAATGTGGGTCTCTGCATCTGTTTTCATCAGCTGCTGGGAAAAGCCACTCAGATGACACTTATGCTAGGTTCCTATCTACAAGAACAGCAGAATATCATTTTTCATTAATATTTTTATTGGATAATTTCTTTATTTACATATCAAATGTTATCCCCTTCCCCAGTTTTCTTTAATTAATTTATTTGTTTACTTTATGTCCCAATTGCAGACTCCTCTCCTTCTCCTCAAAGAAGGGGAAGCCACTCCTGGGCACCACCCCACCCTGAAACATCCAGTTGAGGCATGAATAAGCACATTCTCTTCCACTGAGGCCCAACCAATCAGTCAAGTTATAGGAAGGGGTTCCAATGTCAGGTAACATTCAGAGACAGCTCCCTCTCCCTATGGCTGGCTAGGGGACCTACATGAGATCAAGCTGCACATCTGCTACAAAAGTGTAGGTGGCCTAGGTCCAGCCCCTACATGCTCTTTGGTTGGTGGTTAAGTTTCTGTGAGTCTCCATTGGCCCAGTATAGTTGACTTTATAGGTTTCCATTTTTATTTTATTTATCTATATTCCAGCCCTTACTCCCCTCCCATACCTCCTCAGTTCCTCACTTCATTCCCCCCTTGCCTCCAAGAGGGTGACCCCTGTGCCCCATCACCCTCCTAAGTATCCCCCTTCCCTGGGACCTCAAGTCTCTCAATGATTAGGTGCATCTTCTCCCACTGAGTCCAGACCTCATATATATGCCATATATGTGCTGATGACCTCAGATCCAGCCTGTGAATGCCAACTGGTTGGTAGCGCAGTCTTTGGGACCTTTGGGGGTTCCAGGTTACTTGAGACTCCTCATCTTCCTGTGGAGTGGCCCTTCAACTTAATCAATCCTTCTCCTAATTCAACCATACGGGTCCAATGCTTTGGTGTAAGTATCTGCATCAATCTCAGACAGCTGCTGGTATGGCCTCTCAGAGGACAGCTGTGATAGGATCCTGTCTGTAAACACATCATAGCATCAGTAAAAGATCTGCCAGATCTTTGTGCCTTCCCACCCCCATGAAATAGGTTCTAAGTTGAGCCAATCACTGGAGAGCCTTACCTTCAGTCTCTTCTCCATTTTTGTCCTTTTAGATGTGAACAAGTCTGGGTCAGTAATTTTGACTGTGGGTTGGTAACTCTGTCCCTCCACTTGGGTCCTTGTCTCTCTATTGCAGGTGGACTCTTCAAGTTCCCTCTCCCCATTGTTGGGCATTTTGGCTAAGATCACCCCCATTGAGTCCTGAGAGTCACCTCCAATGGTTCTGGGCCTTTTTAGAGGCTCCCCGAGCCTCCCACCCACAGAAGTTTTATATTTCCATTAATTTCTCTTGGTCCTCTAGATTTCTCCCCTGTTCCCCCAACCCTCCGGGACCCTGTTCCACTTTCCCCCCTCCCATCTCCTAGCCAGTTCCCTCCCTCCCTCTGCCTCCCATAATTATTTTGTTTCCCCTCCTATATGGTATTGAAGCATCCTCACTTGGGCTTTCATGCTTAAAATTTCTTATGGTCTACAGGTTGTATCCTGGATATTCTGTACTTTGTCTAGTACCCACTTATCAGTGAGTACATACCATGCATATTCTTTTGGGTATAGGTTACCTCATTCAGAATATTTTCTAGTTAAATCCATTTTTCTGCAAAATTCATGATCTCATTTTAATAGCTAAATACTATTCCACTGTGTAAATGAACCACAATTTCTGTAGCCATTCTTTGGTTGAGGGACATTTGGGTTGTTTCCAGCTTCTCACTATTACAAATAAGGATACTAAAAACATAGTGGACCATGTGTCCTTTTGGTTTGATGGAGTATCTTTTGGGTTTATTCCCAGGAGTAGTATAGCTGGGTCTTCAGGTAGAACTATTTCCAATTTTCAGAGGAATCTCCAGAGTGCTTTTTCCACTTTGCATTCCCAGCAGCAAGGATGAGTGTTTGTCTTTCTCCACATCCTCACCAGCACATACGGTCCCTTGAGTTTTGTTTTTTTTTTTTTTTCAGTCAGGCATGGAGAATTTATTAAGTATAGACCTCAGGACTGGTCAGCCAGGGCCATGGCCCAGACTCAGGAACTGAACCATGACCCCAAGTTAAGATCCTACAGGTTTTTTTTTTTTTTTTATTCGATATAATTTATTTACATTTCAAATGATTTCCCCTTTTCTAGCCCCCCCCACTCCCCAAAAGTCCCGCAAGCCCCCTTCTCTTCCCCTGTCCTCCCACCCACCCCTTCCCACTTCCCCGTTCTGGTTTTGCTGAATACTGTTTCACTGAGTCTTTCCAGAACCAGGGGCCACTCCTCCTTTCTTCTTGTACCTCATTTGATGTGTGGATTATGTTTTGGGAATTCCAGTTTTCTGGGTTAATATCCACTTATTAGTGAGTGCATACCATGATTCACCTTTTGAGTCTGGGTTACCTCACTTAGTATGATATTCTCTAGCTCCATCCATTTGCCTAAGAATTTCATGAATTCATTGTTTCTAATGGCTGAATAGTACTCCATTGTGTAGATATACCACATTTTTTGCATCCACTCTTCTGTTGAGGGATACCTGGGTTCTTTCCAGCATCTGGCAATTACAAATAGGGCTGCTATGAACATAGTAGAACATGTATCCTTATTAAATGGTGGGGAGTCTTCTGGGTATATGCCCAGGAGTGGTATAGCAGGATCTTCTGGAAGTAAGGTGCCCAGTTTTCGGAGGAACCGCCAGACTGATTTCCAGAGTGGTTGTACCAATTTGCAACCCCACCAGCAGTGGAGGAGTGTTCCTCTTTCTCCACACCCTCTCCAACACCTGCTGTCTCCTGAATTTTTAATCTTAGCCATTCTGACTGGTGTAAGATGAAATCTTAGGGTTGTTTTGATTTGCATTTCCCTAATGACTAATGAAGTTGAGCATTTTTTAAGATGCTTCTCCGCCATCCGAAGTTCTTCAGGTGAGAATTCTTTGTTTAACTCTGTACCCCATTTTTTAATAGGGTTGTTTGGTTTTCTGGAGTCTAACTTCTTGAGTTCTTTATATATATTGGATATTAGCCCTCTATCTGATGTAGGATTGGTGAAGATCTTTTCCCAATTTGTTGGTTGCCGATTTGTCCCCTTGATGGTGTCCTTTGCCTTACAGAAACTTTGTAATTTTATGAGGTCCCATTTGTCAATTCTTGCTCTTAGAGCATACGCTATTGGTGTTCTGTTCAGAAACTTTCTCCCTGTACCGATGTCCTCAAGGGTCTTCCCCAGTTTTTTTTCTATTAGCTTCAGAGTGTCTGGCTTTATGTGGAGGTCCTTGATCCATTTGGATTTGAGCTTAGTACAAGGAGACAAGGATGGATCAATTCGCATTCTTCTGCATGCTGACCTCCAGTTGAACCAGCACCATTTGTTGAAAAGGCTATCTTTTTTCCATTGGATGTTTTCAGCCTCTTTGTCGAGGATCAAGTGGCCATAGGTGTGTGGGTTCATTTCTGGATCTTCAATCCTGTTCCATTGATCCTCCTGCCTGTCACTGTACCAATACCATGCAGTTTTTAACACTATTGCTCTGTAGTATTGCTTGAGGTCAGGGATACTGATTCCCCCAGATTTCCTTTTGTTGCTGAGAATAGTTTTAGCTATCCTGGGTTTTTTGTTGTTCCAGATGAATTTGATAATTGCTCTTTCTAACTCTGTGAAGAATTGAGTTGGGATTTTGATGGATATTGCATTGAATCTGTATAGTGCTTTAGGCAAAATGGCCATTTTAACTATATTGATTCTACCGATCCATGAGCATGGGAGGTTTTCCCATTTTTTGAGGTCTTCTTCCATTTCCTTCTTCAGAGTCTTGAAGTTCTTGTCATACAGATCTTTCACATGTTTGGTAAGAGTCACCCCAAGATACTTTATACTGTTTGTGGCTATTGTGAAGGGGGTCATTTCCCTAATTTCTTTCTCAGACTGCTTATCCTTTGAGTATAGGAAGGCCACTGATTTGCTTGAGTTGACTTTATAACCTGCCACTTTGCTGAAGTTGTTTATCAGCTGTAGGAGCTCTCTAGTGGAGTTCTTTGGGTCACTTAGGTAGACGATCATGTCGTCTGCAAATAATGATAGTTTGACTTCTTCCTTTCCAATTTGTATCCCTTTGACCTCCTTATGTTGTCGAATTGCCCGAGCTAGTACCTCAAGTACAATATTGAAAAGATAAGGAGAAAGGGGGCAGCCTTGTCTGGTCCCTGATTTCAGTGGGATTGCTTCAAGTTTCTCTCCATTTAGTTTGATGCTGGCTACCGGTTTGCTGTATATTGCTTTTACTATGTTTAGGTATGGGCCTTGAATTCCTGTTCTCTCCAAGACTTTAAGCATGAAGGGATGCTGAATTTTGTCAAATGCTTTTTCAGCATCCAATGAAATGACCATGTGGTTTTGTTCTTTGAGTTTGTTTATGTAGTGGATTGTATTGATGGATTTCCGTATATTGAACCAACCCTACATTCCCGGGATAAAGCCTACTTGATCATGGTGGATGATCGTTTTGATGTGTTCTTGGATTCGGTTGGCAAGAATTTTATTGAGTATTTTTGCATCGATGTTCATAAGGGAAATTGGTCTGAAGTTCTCTTTCTTTGTTGGATCTTTGTGTGGCTTTGGTATCAGCGTAATTGTGGCTTCGTAGAAGGAATTGGGTAGTGTTCCTTCTGTTTCTATTTTGTGGAATAGTTTGAAGAGTATTGGTGTTAACTCTTCTTTGAAGGTCTGGTAGAATTCTGCACTGAAACCATCTGGTCCTGTGCTTTTTTTGGTTGGAAGACTTTCTATGACTCCTTCTATTTCTTTAGGCATTATGGGACTGTTTAGATGGTCTAGTTGGTCCTGATTTAATTTTGGTATTTGGTATCTGTCAAGGAAATTGTCCATTTCCTCCAGATTCTCCAGTTGTGTTGAGTATAGGCTCTTGTAGTAGGATCTGATGATTTTTTTGGATTTCCTCAGTTTCCGTTGTTATATCTCCCTTTTCATTTCTAAGTTTGTTAATTTGGATACTTTCTCTGTGCCCTTTGGTCATTCTGGCTAAGGGTTTATCTATCTTGTTGATTTTCTCAAAGAACCAGCTCCTGGTATTGTTGATTTTTTGTATGGTTCTCTTTGTTTCTACTTGATTGATTTCGGCCCTGAGTTTGATGATTTCCTGCCTTCTACTCCTCCTGGGCGAAATAGCTTCTTTTTGTTCCAGGGCTTTCAGGTGTGTCATTAAGCTGGTAATGTATGCTCTCTCCATTTTCTTTTTGGAGGCACTCAGGGCTATGAGTTTTCCTCTTAGCACTGCTTTCATTGTGTCCCATAGATTTGGGTATGTTGTGTTTTCATTTTCATTGTGTTCTAAAAAGTCTTTAATTTCTTTCTTTATTTCTTCCTTGACCAAGGTATCATTGAGTAGAGTATTGTTCAGTTTCCACGTGTATGTGGGCTTTCTGTTGTTTCTGTTGCTATTGAAGACCACTTTTACTCCATAGTGATCAGATAGGAGGCATGGGATTAGTTCGATCTTCTTATATTTGTTGAGGTCTGTCTTGTGACCAATTATATGGTCGATTTTGGAGAAGGTACCATGAGGTGCTGAGAAAAAGGTATATTCTTTTGTTTTAGGATAGAATGTTCTATATATATCTGTTAAATCTAATTGGTCCAAAGCTTCAATTAGTTTCATTGTGTCCCTGTTTAGTTTCTGTTTTCCTGATCGGTCCATTGAGGAAAGTGCAGTGTTGAAGTCACCCACAATTATTGTGTTAGGTGCAATGTGTGCTTTTAGTTTTAATAAAGTTTCTTTTACGAAAGAGGGTGCCCTTGCATTTGGGGCATAGATGTTCAGGATTGACAGTTCTTCTTTTTGTATTTTTCCTTTGACCAGCAAGAAGTGTCCCTCAGGGTCTCTTTTGATGACTTTAGGTTGAAAGTCAATTTTATCTGATATTAAAATGGCTACTCCAGCTTGTTTCCTGACACCATTTGCTTGTAAAATTGTCTTCCAGCCTTTTACTCTAAGGTAGTGTTTGTCTTTGACCCTGAGGTGTGTTTCCTGTAAGCAGCAAAATGTAGGGTCCTGTTTACGTATCCATTCAGTTAGTCTGTGTCTCTTTATTGGGGCATTAAGTCCATTGATGTTAAGAGATATTAAGGAATAGTGATTGTTACTTCCTATCATTTTTGACGTTATTTTTTAAATTTGAATGCTTAACTTCTTTTGGGTTTGATGAAAGGTTACTATCTTGCTTTTTCCAGGGTGAAGTTTCCCTCCTTGTATTGGTGTTGTCCTCCTATTATCCTTTTTAGGGCCGGGTTTGTGGATAGATATTGGGTAAACTTGGTTTTGTCATGAAATACCTTAGTTTCTCCATCTATGGTGATTGAGAGTTTTGCTGGATATAGTAGTTTTGGTTGGCATTTGTGTTCTCTTAGAGTCTGCATGAGATCTGCCCAGGACCTTCTAGCCTTCATAGTCTCAGGTGAAAAGTCTGCTGTGATTCTGATAGGTCTTCCTTTATATGTTACTTGGCCTTTTTCTCTTACTGCCTTTAGTATTCTTTCTTTGTTTAGAACATTTGGTGTTTTGATTATTATGTGACGGGAAGTTTTTCTGTTCTGGTCCAGTCTGATTGGAGTTCTGTAGGCTTCTTGTATATTCATGGGCATCTCTCTCTTTAGGTTAGGGAAGTTTTCTTCCATAATTTTATTGAAGATATTTGCTGGCCCTTTAAGTTGTAAATCTTCACTCTCATCTATGCCTATAATCCTTAGGTTTGGTCTTCTCATTGTGTCCTGGATTTCCTGGATATTTTGGGTTACAAGCTTTTTGCATTTTGCATTTTCTTTAACTGTTGAGTCCATGGTTTCTATGGAATCTTCAGCATCTGAGATTCTTTCTTCTATCTCTTGTATTCTGTTGTTGATATTTGTATCTCTGTCCCCTGATTTCTTCCCAAGGCTTTCTATCTCCAAAGTTGTCTCCCTTTGAGTTTTCTTAGTTGTTTCTACTTCTGATTTTAGATCCTGGATGGTTTTGCTTAGCTCCTTCACTTGCATGTTTGTGTTTTCCTGTAATTCTTTAAGAGATTTTTGTGTTCCCTCTTTCATGAGCTCAGCCTGTTGACCAAAGTTCTCCTGTATTTCTTTAAGAGATTTTTGTGTTTCGTCTTTCATGACCTCAGCCTGTTGAGCAAAGTTCTCCTGTATTTCTTTAAGTGTTTTTTGCATTTCCTCCTTGTTGGCTTTTGTATTCTCCTGGATTTCTTTCAATGATTTTTGTGTTTCCCTTGCAAGGGCTTCTAACTTTTGATCCATTTTCTCCTGAATTTCTTTATGTATGACCTTCATGTGTTCCTGTACCAGCATCATGACCAGTGATTTTAAATCCAAATCTTGTTTTACTGGTGTGATGGGGTATCCAGGACATGTTGGTAGAGGAGAATTGGGTTCAGATGTTGCCATATTGCCTTGATTTCTGTTAGTGACGTTCCTGCGTTTGCCTTTTGCCATCTAGATCTCACTGGTGTTAGTTTATCTTGTCAGTGCTGGACTCACCAGTGCAAGCTGCCCCTTCCCAGTTGGCCTCTGGTGCACAGCTTACCTCCTGCACTGCTTGTAGACAGTGTGCTGCTGCCCAGGCTGTTCCGATCCCAAAGCAGGCACCCGAAGGCTCCCGCTGGGGCCCGCTGGATTCACTGGAGCACACTGACTTCTCCCAGCTGGCCGCCCGGAAGCCCAGCTAGCCACTTGCAGGACTTGGAGATGTAATGCTGCCGCCCAGACTGATCTGGATCCAGAAGCGGAGAGAGTAGAGCTAAGGGCTTCTGCCTGAGGCCTTGCCCCAGATTGTGTCTGTGGAGCAGATGGAGCCAGTGTGCACTCCCAGGGAGTGCCGACGGTGTATGCTACTGTGACCTCCCCTGTGTTCCGCTCACTCCGCTGGGCAGCCGATCTGCCAACCGGGCTGTCGCACACAAGGTTAGCCTGGCCGCCCAGTCCCTGAGTCCAGGCAAAAGCCTGGGAGGCCAAGGTCCGAGCAAAGTTCCCCTAGGGCTATGACTGTTAATTGGGTCTGCCAGGTGACTAGGATGGTGGGCGTGCGCGCCCGCGCTCCCTGAAAGCGCCGGGAGAGTCTGCTTTGCTAACAATCACCTGGGCGGGTTGACTCACAGATGGCCCACCAAGCCGCCCAGTTCTTGGGGTCAGTCCTGTGCCTTTTGGGGCCTGGACCCCCGCTTTGTTAGCCTTAGGCTATGCCTGTTACAGGTCTGCCCGCCTGAGCTCTCTGTTGTCCTGCAGGCAAAATGGCGGCGGCGCGCTCGCAGGCCTGGGCAAAAAACCTCCTGGTTGGGTTGGCCCCCGATGGCCCCCCGACCCGCCCAGGGCCTGGGTGCAGGCCAACGCCCGTCGGGCTCAGACCACCGCGGTGTTGGCCTCGGATTATGTTTGTGTACCTCAGTCTGTCCGATTCCTGGAGTACAGAACCAAGATGGATGCTCCTCTCCTGACTGGTGGGAGGCCGAGTTCTGAAGTGGCCTCTGTGCAGGAAAGGCGCCGCACAACTGCAGCTGCTTGCTGCCCGGCTGGTCAGCGAAGGTCAGTGGTCGTGGGCGCAGGGCCTAACTGGTCCCTGTGACGCCTTGGTTCCACTGCTGATGGCCCTTCAGCTGGAGCAGCCACTGCTGCCGCTGCCGCCGCCGCCGCCGCTGCCGCCGCCGCCGCCGCTGCCGCCGCCGCCGCCGCTGCCGCCGCCGCCGCCACCACCGATCACCAAGTTTTTGATGCTAACCATTCTGGTTGGCATAAGTGGAATCTCAGGGTCATTTTGGTTTGCACATCCCTGGTGACTAAGGATGCTGGACATTTTTTAGGTGCTTCTCTGCCATTGAAGATTCCTCTGCTGAGAATTCTCTGTAGCATTGTTTAATTGAGTTATTTAGTTTTTGGAGATTAACTTCTTGAGTTATTTATATATTTAAAATATTAGCACTCTATTGGACATAGAGTCAGTTAAGGTTTTTTTTTGTCCTATGTATAGGTTGCCGATTTGCCCTATTGACAGTGTCTTTTGCTTACAGAAGGTTTTCAGTTTCATGAGGACTACTTATCAATTTTTGATCTTAGAACCTGAGCCATTTGTGTTCTGTTCAGGAAATTTCCCCCTGTGCCAATGAGTCTGAGGCTCTTTTCTACTTTCTCTTCTACTAGATTCAGTGTATTTGGTTTTATGTTGAGGTCCTAGATTCACTTAGACTTGAGCTTTCTGCAAGTTGATAAATATGGCTGTATTTTCATTCTTCTACATGCAGACTTCCAGTTAAACTTCCACCATTTACTAAAGATGCTTTCTTTTTTACATGTATTTTTTTCTTCTTTGTCAAAGAATAAGTGTCCATGGTGCACGCATTTATTTTTGGGTTTTCAATTCTATTCCACTGATCAACCTGTCTGTCTCTGTACCACTACCATGTGTTCTTCACTGCTATTGCTTTGTAGTATAGCTTGAGATCAGGGATGGTGATTCTTCCAGAACTTTTATTGTTCATAATAATTTTGGATATCCTGAGCTTTTGTTTTTCCATAAGAAGTTGAGAATAGCTCTTTTCATGTCTTTTCTCTGCAAAGAATTGTGTTGGAGTTTGGAAGAGGATTGCATTGAGTCTGTAGATTTCTTTTGGTAAGATGGCCATTTTGACTATGTTAATCCTACCATTCTAATCATGGGAGATCTTTCTATTTTCTTAGGTCTTCTTTGATTTCTTTCTTCAGAGACTTGAAGTTCTTGTCATACAGAGCTTTTACCTGAGCTATACCAAGATATTTTATATTATTTGTGGCTATTGTGAAGGGTGTTGTTTCCCTAATCTTTCTCAGCCTGTTTATCATTTGTATAAAGGAAGATGACTAATTTGTCTAATTTTATATCCTGCCACTTTGCTGAAGCTGTTTTTCAGCTGGAGGAGTTCTCTGTTACAGTTTTGGGGGTCACTTGAGTATACTATCATATCATCCGCAAATAGTGATATCTTGACTTATTCCTTTCCAATTTGCATCCCTTTGATCTCCTTTTATTGTCTAATTGCTCAAGCTAGAACTTAAAGTACTATATTGAATAGGCAGGGAGAGAGTGGGCAGTCTTGTTCCTGTTTTTAGTGGAATTGCTTCTAGTTTTTCTATATTTAATTTGATGTTGACTGTTTGGTATATATTTCTTTTATGATGTTTAGTTATGTGACATTAATTCCTGGCGTCTCCAAGACTTTTAACATAAATAGGGTTTGTATTTTGGCAAAAGGCTTTGCAATGGCAAAAGGATGATCATATGACTTTTTTCCTTGAGTTTGTTGATATTGTGTATTACATTCATGGATTTTTGTATATTGAACCATCCCTGCATCCCTTGGATGAAGCCTACTTGACCTTGATAAATGATGGTTTTGGTATGTTCTTGGATTTGATTTTCAAGAATTTTATTGAGTATTTTTGCATCAATAATCATAAGTGAAATTGTCCTAAAGTTCTTTTTTGTATTGGGTTTTTGTGTGGTTTAGGTCTCAGCATAACTGTGGTTTCATAAAATGAATAAGGTATTATTAGTAGGTCTACTTTGAAAGTCTGATAAAAATTGTGCATTAAAACCATCTATCTCTGGGCTTTTGTTGTTGTTGTTGTTGTTGTTGTTGTTGTTGTTTGGGAGACTTTTAACTACTTCTTCGATTTCCTTAGGGGTTATAAGACTGTTTAGATAGTTTATCTGATCCTGATTTAATGTTAGTGCCTGAAAATTTGTCTAGAAAAATTTCAATTTCTTGCTTGTGTAGTAAGATCTGATGATTGTTTTAACTTTCTTAATTTCTGTTGTTATGTCTCATTTTTTATTTCTGATTTTGTTAATTCAGATACTCACTCTGTGCCCTTTAGTTTGGTTTAAGATTTATCTGTCTTGTAGATTTTCTCAAAGAACCAGCTTTTGGTTTAGTTGATTCTTTGTATGGTTACCTTTATTTCAAATTGACTGATTTCAGCCCTGAGTTTGACTATGCCCTGCCATCTACTCCTCCTAGATGTGTTTACTTTTTTCTGTTCTAGAGCTTTCCTGTATGCTGTTAAGTTGCTAGTATGGGATCTCTCCAATTTCTTTATGAAGGTACTCACTGCTATGAATTTTCCTCTTAATACTGCTTTCAATGTGTCCTATTAGTTTGGGTATGCTGTGTCTTCATTTACATTGGGTTCTATAAAATATGTGTTTTCTTTTTTTATTTCTTCCCTGACGATGTTATCATTGAGTAGAGAGTTGTTTGGTTTCTATGAATATTTGGGCTTTCTGCTGTTTTTGTTGTTATTGAAGACCACCCTCAGTCAGTGACAATCTGATAGGATGCATGTGATTATTTCAGTCTTCTTGTATCTGCTGAGGCTTGTTTTGTGTCTGATTATATGGACAATTTTGGAGAAGGTTCCGAGGGTACTGAGAAGAAGGCATATTGTCTTGTTTTGGGGTGAAATATTCTGTAGATATCTTTCAGGTCTATTTGATCCATAACCTCTGTTATTTTCATTATTTCTCTCTTTAGTTTCTGTTTCAATGACCAGACTGTTGGTGAGAGTAGGGTGTTGGTCTCCCTCTATTAATGTGTAAGCTTCTATGTGTGACTTAAGCTTTAGTAATATTTCTTTTACTAATGTGGGTGTCTTTGCATTTGGGGTATACATGATCAGAACTGAGATGTCATCTTGGCATTTTTTTCCTTTGATAAGTATGAAATATCCTTCTCTATCTCTTTGATTAAATTTGGTTGGAGTCTATTGTGTATTAGATATTAGAATAGCTACTCCAGCTTATATGTGTCTGTTTGCTTGGACAAGGGTTGCACTGAGAGTTTTGCTAGGTATAGCAGTCTAGATTAGCATCTGTGGTTTTTTAGAAGCTGCAAGATGTCTCTCCAGGCCCTTCTAGCTTTTAGAGTCTCTTTTGAGAAGTCTGGTGCAATTCTGATAGGTCTGCCTTTGTATGTTAACTTGCAGCTTTAATATTCTTTGTTCTATAGACTTAGTGTTTTGATTATTATGTGGTAGGAACATTTTCTTTTCTCCTCCAATCTAATTGGTGTTCTATAAGCTTGTTGTATGTTTGTAAGCTTCTCTTTCATTCATTTAGGGAAAATTTCTGACTTGCTGAAAATATTTTCTGCATTTTGGAGCTTGGATTCTACCTTCTACTCCTATCATTCTTACTTAGGTCTTTTCATAGTATCCTAGATTTTCTAGATGTTTGTGTCAGGAAATTTTAGATTTAATATTTTCTTTGACTGATGTATCAAGTTCTCCTATTGTACTCATTCCAATTTTCTCTTACTTCATAGAGACCCCCATCCCACCCCCAGAGAAAATGAGTAGTGAGGCTTTCTAGTAGGAACTCCCAACTGCTAATATGTGTAACTTCATGCCTTAAGGGAATGAGCCTTTATTTGCTTTGGTGAGCTTGGCCTATGGTTTTGGTTTTTATTTTTGTTTTTGATTTGTTTTGTTGTTTGGGTTGTTTCCTCTCTTCTCCACAGAATGAGTGAAAATTCTAATGTATGGGGAAAAGGTAGACCTGCCCAGATATCAAGATATCAAATATCTATCTACATGATCTAAGCATTTCTCTCTTCATCTCTACTTCTAAGACAGGAATGTTTCTCACACTATAAAGAACAGTAAGTAGCATATAATAAAAAGCATCTTTCAGGGAGTGAAAGGAAATTGAGGGGGTTCAGATTCACTAAATGACATTTCCCCCCAATTATGCAAATTCTAGACTGTTCAATCCTACTCTACAAATTAGGAAAAAAAATCAAAGAAGTCAGATATTATATGTATTTGAAAACTGCAATATTTTTTTGTTTTGTTTTATTTTATTTTTTATTTTATTCGATTATTTTTAGTTACGTTTCAAATGATTTCCCCTTTTCTGGTCCCACACTCCCTGAAAGTCACATAAGCCCCCTTCCCTCCCCCTGTTCTCCCACCCACCCTGTCTCACTTCCCTGTTCTGGTTTTGCCTTATACTGCTACACTGAGTCTTTTCCAGAACCAGGGGCCACTCCTCTGTTCTTCTTGTACCTCATTTGATATGTGGGTTATGTTTTGGCTATTCCAGTTTTCCAGGCTAATATCCACTTATTAGTGAGTGCATACCATGATTGATCTTTTGAGACTGGGTTACCTCACTTAGTATGATGTTCTCCAGCTCCATCCATTTGCCTAAGAATTTCATGAATTGATTGTTTCTAATGGCTGAATAGTACTCCATTGTGTATATATACCACATTTTTTGCATCCATTCTTCTGTTGAGGGATACCTGGGTTCTTTCCAGCTTCTGGCTATTATAAATAGGGCTGCTACGAACATAGTGGAACATATATCCTTATTACATGTTGGGGAATCCTCTGGGTATATGCCCAGGAGTGGTATAGCAGGATCTTTCTGAAGTGATATGCCCAGTTTTCTGAGGAACCGCCAGACTGATTTCCAGAGTGGTTGTACCAATTTGCAACCCCACCAGCAGTGGAGGAGTGTTCCTCTTTCTCTACATCCTCGCCAACACCTGCTGTCTCCTGAGTTTTTAATCTTAGCCATTCTGACTGGTGTAAGGTGAAATCTCAGGGTTGTTTTGATTTGCATTTCCCTGATGATTAGTGAAGTTGAGCATTTTTTTAAGATGTTTCTCCGCCATCTGAAGTTCTTCGGGTGAGAATTCTTTGTTTCACTCTGTACCCCATTTTTAATAGGGTTATTTGGTTTTCTGGGGTCTAACTTCTTGAGTTCTTTGTATATATTAAATATTAGCCCTCTATCTGATGTAGGGTTGTTGAAGATCTTTTCCCAATTTGTTGGTTGCCGATTTGTCTTTTTGATGGTGTCCTTTGCTTTACAGAAACTTTGTAATTTTATGAGGTCCCATTTGTCAATTCTTGATCTTAGAGCATAAGCTATTGGTGTTCTGTTCAGGAACTTTCCCCCTGTACCGATGTCCTCAAGGGTCTTCCCCAGTTTCTTTTCTATTAGCTTCAGAGTGTCTGGCTTTATGTGGAGGTCCTTGATCCATTTGGAGTTGAGCTTAGTACAAGGAGACAAGGATGGATCAATTTTTGCAAATTTTTAAATTTAGCAGTTGTGTAGATCAGTATACAAATGCTGCCTTAGATTAGGACAAGATTAGGACACAGATTTAAATTAGTTTTTAAGATACATTTTCTGATGTTACAGAGTTCTCATGTAAAGTTCCATGTTCTGGTACATTTAGAAATCATATGTGAGCAAGCTTCCCACTTGACCATCAAACCACACTATGGTACTTAGTGAATTTCTAAGAGGGAATCTACAAGGTAAACTTTTCAAAATGTCTGTGGCCATGAAGACCCTTCCTATAGACAACCTTCACCAGCAGTTTCTGAGATCCTGAACATACTGTAAAATGCTGGCCCCATCAAAGGGATCTCAGAACCTGCTTGTCTTGGTTAGGGTTAAAATTGCTGTGAAGAGACACCATGATCAACGCAACTTTTATAAGGTCAAAATTTAATTGGTGCTGGTTTGGAGATTCATAGGTTCAGTCCATTATCATCAAGGCAGGAGCATGGCAGTATGTGGGCAGGTATGGCATAGGAGGAGCTAAGAGTTCTTCATCTTAGCTGAAGGCTGCTAGAAGAAGACTGGTTTCCAGGCAGTTAGGGCAAGGATCTTTTTTTTTTCTATATTCTTTGTTTACATTCCAAATGATTTCCCCTTTCCCGGTTCCCCCCTCCCCATATGTCCCATAAGCCCTCTTCTCTACACCCATTCCCCAATCACCCCCCTCCCATTTCTCTGTCCTGGTACTCTCCTACAATGCTGGATCAAGCCTTTCCAGGATCAGGGCCTTCTCCTTCCTTCTTCTTAGGAATCATTTAATATGCTAATTGTGTCTTGAGTATTCTAAGCTTTTGGGCTAATTAATATCCACTTATCAGTGATTGCATTCCATGTGTTTTCTTTTGTGATTGGGTTACTTCACTTAGGATGATATTTTCCAGTTCCAACCATTTGCCTAAAAATTTCATGAGTTCATTGTTTTTAATTGCTGAGTAGTATTCCATTGTGTGAATATACGACATTTTCTGTATCCATTCCTCCATTGAGGGACATCTGGGTTCTTTCCAGCTTCTGGCTATTATAAATAAGGCTGCTATGAACATAGTGGAGCATGTGTCCTTATTGCCTGCCAGGGAATCCTCTGGGTATATGCCCAGGAGTGGTATAGCAAGGTCCTCTGACTAAGGTTAAAACTCAGGAGACAGCAGGTGTTGGTGAGGATGTGGAGAAAGAGGAACACTCCTCCACTGCTGGTGGGATTGCAAGATGGTACAACCACTCTGGAAATCAATCTGGCGGCTCCTCAGAAAACTGAGTAGGACAAGGATCTTTAAGCCCACACCCACAGTGACACATTTCCTCCAACAAGGCCACACCTACTCCAAAAAGGCCATACCTCCTAATAATGCTATTCCCTGGATCAAGCATATTCAAACCATCACACTGCCCCAGCTACTTAAATTTCTGGCTTTGAGCCAGAGTCAAAACATAATCTTTTGTGGTCTACACTAGGCTCAGCCCAGCTCACCAGGAGACTACACTGAGACATGGAAAACAAGTCCTTTCTGATGCTGAGGTGTCTGACTGCTGGGTCTTGCCAGGTCTCCTTTGAAGACCTCTCAGTCTGACCATGTTGCTCTTTCCTTCTTTTCACAATAAGCATTAGGGGTGAGGAAAGCAAAGATCTGAACATAACCTTTCTTCTTTCCTTTTTTCTGTACAATGTTCTATTTTGCAGTCAGCCTCTGCTTCAAACAAGGTTTTGCACAAAGAAGTTCTTCTCAAGATGCCTTCTTTAAAATGTAGTATTGATAGCGCACGCTGTGTGTGTGTGTGTGTGTGTGTGTGTGTGTGTGTGTGTGTTTCAGTGTGTACACTGTACATGGGTATGTGTGGGTACACAGGTGGAAGATATCAGTGTCTTTATCACTTTCTACTTTGCTTTTTATTATTTCCTTTATTTCTTGAGATTATAATATAATTATACTCTTTCCCTCTTCCCTTCTGTCCCTCCAAAGCCTCTCTGTACACCCCTCCTTGCTCACTTTCTAATTCATGGCCTCTTTTTTGTTAATTATTGTTACATATATACTTGCACATAGATATAGATGCCTAAATAAAACCTGTTTGTACTGTATAATGTTAAATATACATTATAAACATATAGTTCTGATCATTTGGTATTAGATAGCCAGTTGTTAGTCTCTTCCTTTTGAGATAAAGTGTCTCATAAAAACCCTTGTTCCATTAATCAGCTAGACTTACTTTTTATTGAGCTTCAAGGGTCCCATCTTCTCCTCCTCACCCCAGTGCTAGAGCTACAAATATGGATCCCCATGCCTTGATTTTTATATGGGTGCTGGGCCATTTCCACAGACAAAAGGCAAATATTGGCAATAGCTGGGTATACATTTCATTGTCACTATCAACTGGGAGTCATTTTGCTCACAGCAGCTAGTCAATGTTGTCTAATACTGTCATCTCTAGTAGAAGCCAGGGCGTTAGTGAAGCATTCTACAATGCACAAAGTCCACAGAACCAAAATCTCTCCATCTCCATTGCAAACCATACTGAGTTTAAGAAACCTTCCCCAGGAAAGCACAAAGGTGTAGACACATCTGTAAGTAGCTAATGTTACTTTCTCTTTTTTAATATTTACTTATTTATTATATGTAAGTATACTGTAGCTGTCTTCAGACACTCCAGAAGAGGGAGTCAGATCTCCTTACGGATGGTTGTGAGCCACCATGTGGTTACTGGGACTTGAACTCAGGACCTTTGGAAGGGCAGTCAGTACTCTTAACCACTGAGCCATCTCTCTAGCCCCCTCATGTCTTTCTAAAGCTGAAAAGACCACTTCCCTCCCCCCACATTCTCAGGTCATCAACTCTTGCATCAGCATGAAACAGTCACTGATCGGTGGCTGAAACCCTCTAGGACTTTATTTCCGCGATGAAATGTTGTGAAAATTTCATCTACAGACTAAAAATACCTTTGCACACAGTATGACTTTATAAACTATAAGCAATGCAAGAACAGGAAACCAAGCATGGGAGAGTCAACAAAAGCTTCACTTCATTTGCATGGAATCCCGTGATTCCAGTCTCTGGTGTCTACTCAGGGCAAAGATTCCATCTGAACTGTTGGCGGAAAGTCTCATTTTCCTGGGACTGAAGTAAAAGTTGAAAACCTCTCTAAGAAGTTCTAGAGGCCACAAAGTACCTCCGTTGAAGACTAGTCCTCAACATAAAGAACACTGTGCTTCTGTTCTAAAATTGGCCCCGTCACCTTGAATTATCCCTACTTCTTGTCTTGACACAACACTGAAAGCCTGCTACACAGAGATGGTTGCATCAAAGCCTCACTGGTATGAGATGGGGCATATTTTAAAATGACCCACCTGAGAAATAAGTCTTCAACCCTCTAAAGGAATGTTATTTTAAAGATGGAAATGAGTCCCAGAATATCCTGCAGTCCAATGTTTCTCAATAATTCTCCTGTGATAAATTCTCCCCATTTGTGAAGATCTGATCTTGGGGAAAGCATATGCGTCATACAACCATAATGGAGAGAATATTAAAATACAAACAAGAGAGAGTCTGGGACCATTGATACCTTTGATCCTGGCTTCCAGGTCGTTACCAAAGCAAGCATGGTTACTGTGGAATGGAGATGAAGGACCAATTGAGCAAACAGCTTCCACAGACAGTTGCTAGAGACAGGCTTTTCCATATCACACAGACACTCTGCTGCCTTTGTGTTTGAAATGTTGGAAGGCAGGTGGGAAGGCTTTCTGCCCTGAACGACTTTCAATGTAATAATACTTAATACTACATTTTGAAACCGTTTCCTCTTTTTCTGAATATTTTCTTGGGACTGTAACCCATTTGTTCATAAAATTGGTTGAAAGTGACATTTTGAAAAGTCCAACAAACATTGCAGCAGACTCTGTTTTCAAGGAATATAAAATGGAGCTCTGTCTGACACCTTGAGTGTGCTTATGAAAACAGAACGTCACATCTCAGAGGGTTATTCCTGATAGGTTTTTATAAAGCTAAAATAAAATAAAATAAACAGACCTCTCCAGGCAAACAGCCTCTTTGTACTCTGGTTTCCATGGAAACACTGGCAATTGTACTTTTCAGGGGATAGTCTTTCTCACGTAGTTGTTAAAAGTCTGGTTGGTTCAGCTCAATTGAAGTATTCAGAAAATACTCTTCATCTTCATGAAGAAGTCAAGTGACAGTCTGAAGGAGCACCCCTTCTCCATGCACAGGTGGAAAAGAAAGGACAGATAACTATGCAGGCTCACATATAAGCTTTATACAGAAAGCCCTGTTTTATCACATGCCATGCTGTTATGTTTATTCTCTTTATACAATGCTCTTATTTTGGCAGTCCCTTAGTTATAGAGCAAAAAAGAGAAGGGGGACAAGAATGTAATTATATTATAATCTCAAAAATAAAAGAAATTGTTTAAAAGATACCAAGTATGAATTTAGAATCTTGCTCACAAAGGAATTTCAATAACAAGATCTACTCTCCAGGAGGATGAGTGTTGTAGGGCTTGAACCTTTCAGTATGGCTTTTTTCTGAAAAACACCATGTCAAGAGTCCAAGCCTAAGCCTATGGAGGAGAAGCCCAGTAGGCACCAGCACGGAAAGTTGCCATTGGCTATGATAAACCATTGCAACCTTGTGTGTTCCTTGGCACAATATGAGGGATGGGTACCTCACATCTACATACTTCTTTCTCTAAACACTAAATCCAATTAGGTCGTGGAGTTGACATGGGGAGATGACTCCTAATTGATGGACATACTAAAAAATATTTGATTCATAATCTTCCAAATCTGTCAAAAATCTAAAAACAAAAAAAATCTAAGACATTCCTAGATCAACGGAGACAAGACATGAAAAAACACATTTCCTAGATTTTTACCTTGTAATATAAAAAGCTATGAAAAAAACTGATTCCCCTAAGAATAAAAGTTGTGGTTTGCTGATCAATTTTATACCAATAATAAAACATTAGGTCTGAAACAATGAACTGTCCTCTCTTGTATATAAAAAATGGAAAAATTGGTTAAGTTGTACGTTAGTCAAGTCTCTACTAAATATACCTAAATCTCAAAAACTTATAAGAGAAAACCATGAAAGCAATCTTAAATCTGCTGCTGATGAACTGTCATTTTGAAATATGATGCAATGTTCCTCAGTCCCAGGTTCTACTGCCACAAGATGGTGACAAACATACTTCTCTCAAAGAGTTATTATCAGCATGAGATATAAGTCAGGTAAAAGACATTAAAGAGGTTTATTCTTGATAAGTTTTTATAAAAACAAATAAATAAACGGACATCTCCAGGCAAACAGCCTCTTTGTTTCCGTGGAAACACTGGCAATTGTACTTTCCATTGCATAGTCTTTTTCATGTAGTTAAAAGTTGGGTTGGTGCAGCTCAGTGGAGGAACCTGGAAGAATTGAGGAAGAATTGCACTCTTTATCTTGATGAAGCAATCACTGTGATATTCTACAGAGATAAAATGACAGCAGAGAGATGTGGCCATAGCCAACAAGTTCCAGTATCACTAGGAAGAGAGATCCTCCAGATCTCCCTTCCAGAGACTGTGACTACAAACCTCCAGTGCTGCAGATTTGGACCTCCATACATGTAGTAACTTCTTTTATATATATATATATATATATATATATATATATATATATATATATATATATATATATATATATATAATATATATTTATTTCTATATTCTTTGTTTACATTCCAAATGATTTCCCCTTTCCTGGATCCACCCCCCCCCCATATGTCCCATAAACCGTCTTCTCTCCATCCCTTCTCTAATCACCTCCCTCCTTTTTTTTTCTGTCCTTATATACCCCTCCAATGCTAGATCAATCCTTTCCAGGATCAGGACCCTCCCCATACTTCTTCATGGGAGTCATTTGTTATGCTATTTATGCCTTGGGTATTCAGGGCTCCTGGGCTAATTAATATCCACTTATCAGAGATTGCATTCCATGTATATTATTTTGTAACTGGGTTACCTCACTTAGGATGATATTTTCCAGATCAAACCATTTGCCTAAAAATTTTGTGAATTCATTGTTTCTAATTGCTGAGTAGTATTCCATTGTGTAAATATACCACATTTTCTGTATCCATTCCTCCTTTGAGGGGCATCTCGTTTCTTTCCAGCTTCTGGCTATTATAAATAAGGCTGCTATGAACATAATGGAGCATGTGTCTTTATTGCATGCCGGGGAATCCTTTGGGTATATGTCCAGGAGAGGTATAGCAGAGTCCTCTGAAAGTGTCATGTCCAGTTTTCTGGGGAACTGCCAGACTGATTTCCAAAGTGGTTGTACCATCTTACAGCCCCACCAGCAGTGGAGGAGTGTTCCTCTTTCTCCACATCCTTGCCAACACCTGCTGTCTCCTGAGTTTTTGACCTTAGCCATTCTGACTGGTGTAAGGTGAAATCTCAGGGTTGTTTTGATCTGCATTTCCCTAATGACTAATGATGTTGAGCACTTCTTAAGGTGCCTCTCAGCCATCCGAATGTCTTCAGGTGAAAATTCTTTGTTTAGATCTGTGCCCCATTTTTAATAGGGTTATTTGGTTCCCTGGGGTCTAACTTCTTGAGTTCCTTGTACATATTGGATATTAGCCCTCTATCAGATATAGGGTTGGTCAATATCCTTTCCCAATTTGATGATTGCTGTTTTGTCCTTTTAACAGTGTCCTTTGCCTTAGAGAAACTTTGTAATTTTATGAGGTCCCATTTGTCAATTCTTGATCTTAGAACATAAGCTATTGGTGATCTGTTCAGGAACTTTTCCACCATGCCCATGTCCTCTAGGGTCTTCCCCAGTTTCTTTTCTATTAGTTTCACTGTGTCTGGTTTTACATGGAGGTCCTTGATGCACTTGGAGTGAAGTTTAGTACATGGAGATAAGAATGGATCAATCCACATTCTTCTGCATGCTGACCTCCAATTGAACCAGCACCATTTGTTGAAAAGGCTATCTTTTTTCCACTGGATGTTTTTGACTCCTTTCTTGAAGATCAAGTGACCGTAGGTGTGTGGGTTCATTTCTGGATCTTCAATTCTATTCCATTGGTCCACTTGTCTGTCACTGTGCCAAAACCATGCAGCTTTTAATACTATTGCTCTGTAGTATTGCTTAAAGTCTGGGATACTGATTCCCCAGAATTTCTTTTGTTGTTGAGAATAGTTTTAGCTATCCTGGGTTTTTTGTTATTCCAGATGAATTTGAGAATTGCTTTTTCTAACTCTGTGAAGAACTGAGTTGGGATTTTGATGGGGATTGCATTGAATCTGTAGATTGCTTTTGGCAAGATGGCCATTTTAACTATATTAATCCTGCTGATCCACGAGCATGGTAAATTTTTCCATTTTCTGAGGTCTTCTTCGATTTCCTTCTTCAGAGACCTGAAGTTCTTGTCATATAGATCTTTCACTTGTTTGGTTAGAGTCACCCCAAGATACTTTATATTGTTTGTGGCTATTGTGAAGGGTGTCATTTCCTTAACTTCTTTCTCAGCCACTTATCCTTTGAGTATAGGAAGGCAACTGATTTGCTTGAGTTTATTTTATAACCAGCCACTTTGCTGAAGTTGTTTATCAGCTGTAGGAGTTCTCTGGTGGAGGTTTTTGGGTCACTTAAGTAGACTATCATGTCATCTGCAAATAGTGATAGTTTGACTTCTTCCTTTCCAATTTGTATCCCCTTGACCTCCTTATGTTGTCTAATTGCTCTAGCTAGAACTTCAAGTACTATATTTAAAAGATATGGAGAGAGAGGTTCTTGCCAACCGAATCCAAGAACACATCAAAACGATCATCCACCATGATCAAGTAGGCTTCATCCCAGGGATGCAGGGATGCAGGGATGGTTCAATATAAGGAAATCCACCAATGCTATCCACTACATAAACAAACTCAAAGAAAAAAACTATATGATCATCTCATTAGATGCAGAAAAAACATTTGACAAAATTCAGCATCCTTTCATGCTAAAAATATTGGAAAGAACAGGAATTCAAGGCCCATACCTAAACATCATTAAAGCAATATACAGCAAACCGGTAGCCAACATCAAACTAAACGGAGAGAAACTTGAAACAATCCCACTAAAATAAGGGACTAGACAAGGCTGTAGTAACTTCTTATAGAAGCCATTGGAAACTAACAGAAATTCAGAATAGTGAGCAACTGAGAAGAAAAGAGAATGTATTCAGTGCCTTCCACTGGAAAACCTGAAGACTCTCAGTGTGATTGGAGACTTGAGCTCTATCAGGAAAGGAAAAAGAGAAGAATCCAGATAGAGAGCAGGAGCCTATGGCATAAAGGACTCCAGGACCACACTGGGGAGTCGAAACTAATCCAGAGAACTACTAAAGCCACTGAAGAGATCATTAGATCAGTTACATTGCAGAAGCATTATAAACAGATTCCTCAGAAAATTATGAATGAAAACCAAGAATATCTACCTGGCTTATGTTTCCACTATGTGAGAAACTTGTAGGCTATTGAGGTAGATAGGTGTTAGTAGAGTGGAGTCATTATGCTCTTGAACATATTGTATGTTCTGTCAGGAATATCTTGTGAGGAAGGAGTTAGAGTTATAAGTGTTCCTAAACACACCCTAAACTAAACATGTGGGAAAGGCTTCCCTGAGAAGCTATAGTTGAACTGAGAAGTGAAGTCATACTGGTGTCTACTAGAAATTCTACAGTTAATCAGGATGGGAAGGTTCTATTGCACTTTCATTTTTTAAAACATAACAGAGTAAGGCAGTGGAAGGCCACTGTATATCTAAAAACAAACTTAAAGTCAGGTTTCTAGTTCTTAAACTTCCTCCTGCCCACTTCTACTAAGTCAACTCAACCAGAATGTCCTTATTAATGAATAAATACTTTATTCTTTTTACCTCAAACTGGGAAATTCCAGGTTTACTTAAGTAAGTAACTATATTTTCCAAAGATCAAGTGGTAGGTACCAAGCACACCATCACAGTGGCCATGAAATTTTGACCACTATTCAACAATTTGACCCTGAAGACAAGTGAAACTGAATTCTCCAACTCTGAAATAACTGGGCCCCACTTTGCTCAGGACCTGAGGTACCAGGTATTTTTCCATGTAGAATTGGCCTGGAAATGCAAAGGAAAAGTTCATACAGGGACACAGTGTCTGCTTGGCCTGACCATGTAGGGCTGTTTGCCTTAACCATACATTTTTTATTGTCCAGTTAAGTTTTGAGTAATTCTGTTGATGTGACTTTCAGCCCTTCCCATGGGCTGTGACTCATTCCACCATCAAATTAACAGCTTTTTTGGAAAATGTGTTTTCATGACTTGGCCAAAAATTTCCATGGCTTAATTTCATCCCTTGTTTCCCACAGAAACTCTTTGAACAAGTCCCATGATTGTGCAAATGAGAAGAGTCTTTATTTCTAGCCATGGCAAATGCCTGACCAACCTATCACTTCCAACTCCCCTCAGCACCGTTCTTACAGGTCTTTACCTAACCCTCTTGCTTACCATCAATTTTTCCTGCACTGACATGTGTCACAGAATCATGAAGCCTCTGATTCATTAAATTATTGAAAGTCACTTGGAAAAAACTAAAATGTGTAGAGGGTGGGTTATGATGCCTGGAAATTTAACTTAACTGATTTCTCTCTTGCTTCCTTCATCTAAAAGGTGATGTTTTCAACTCAAGGACATTCAGCTGTTTTCCACCTACAAAGCTGAAAAACCCAATGCACACAAATCAATATTAAACAAACATGTCTACAAAGTTGAGACATGGGCATATGTAAAGCAGTGTTAATAAAGATGTGTGAAGTCCACCAATCAACTGCCATCTCCACACTTCATGACAGGTGAGCCATGAACAAGAGACTAGCACCAAAGTGCATTATCGTAGTTGGATAAACTTATCAGCCAGGCTTGGCTTCAAGCCATTGGCAAGATTTAGATTTATCCAGTTTGTCTTTCCTTTTTAGGGACATGGCTTTCTCACAGCCATCACAGGAACCAAGACCCAAACCAAGCCACATGAGTACAATTAGGCCTCTGCTCACAGCACATTATCTTCATTATCTTACATTCTTTTGGCTAAATTGTGCCATGTGGGCAAGTTCAACATCAAAGGGGCTGATACATCTACCCCATCCATAAGAGGAGAGCTGGAAATATTTCTGAGACACCATTCAAACCATTCAAACCAAGGCATATAGCTTTCTTTCCTTGACTGCTGACTCAAAGATCCAATAAGACTAATTTCTAGAATATATATTTTGGAGGAGAAACGATCTTTAAAAGAGAGCTGGGGTGCAGCTCAATGATAGAATACTTGGCTCGAATGCACAACTCCCTGCATTCAATCTTCAATTGCAAATAATAATAATGGTAATAATAATAAATGTCTCTACCTGCATTAGCTTCCTCAGACTGTTAATAATAAAACTCTATGGACTGACTAATTGATAAACAATAGGAAATTATGGCTCATAGAAGTTCAGTAGCAAGGGAGAACAGATTCAGCACATAATGAACACTTCTCCTCTGCTTTCTACATGGGACATTCTTTCTGCCTTTTTACAAGGCAGTAAGGTAAAACAGCTCCTGTGAACATGCTAGTGAAGACGCTCTTCTCATTCATAAAGAAGCCTTGTGACCTAATCACTCTCCAAGGACCGAATCTCTTAGTACATTGAATAATTTGGAGACACCATCATTTATTCCATAGCATTACCTATGTGACAGTTTTCATGAGACCACAAGTAACTGAGCAGCTATGGATAATTATGCAATAGAATTTCAACTAATATTGACTATATACTAGACAATATTCTCAATTCCTTTTAATACATTTTTTTAATTGAGCTATCATTTAAATACCTGATATTTACTTTATATGAATATTTTAGACAGAATTAAGTCTAAAGAGAACATATTTCTGATTTATACCATCCAAAACATGTTGATCTGAAAATATCCCTCAATTATTGATCAATATAGTTAGCAGTTATTAAATATCTCCAAGACTTCAGTTTTCTAGAAAGCCTAAATGAAATGTGATTGCCCACAGAATATTCCAAAAAAAATAAACATTAGATAAGATTAAGTGACAGCTCAAAACTTGAGTCAATATGAACACAGATATGCCAAAGACCAAAGTCAATGTCTTTTCGATATGACATATAATCCCTAGGTAATAATGAAACTGAATAGAAAACACATTGTTAGAAGTTTATCAAAATGGTACAACCACTCTGGAAAGCAGTCTGGCAGTTCCTCCGAAAACTGGGTACCTCACTTCCAGAAGATCCTGCTATACCTACCACTCCTGGGCATATACCCAGAGGATTCCCCACCATGTAATAAGGATACATGCTCTACTATATTCATAGCAGCCCTATTTATAATTGCCAGATGCTGGAAAGAACCCAGGTATCCCTCAACAGAAGAGTGGATGCAAAAAATGTGGTATATCTACACAATGGAGTACTATTCAGCCATTAGAAACAATGAATTCATGAAATTCTTAGGCAAATGGATGGAGCTAGAGAACATCATACTAAGTGAGGGAACCCTGACTCAAAAGGTGAATCATGGTATGCACTCACTAATAAGTGGATATTAACCTAGAAAACTGGAATACCCAAAACATAATCCACACATCAAATGAGGTACAAGAAGAAAGGAAGAGTGGTCCCCTGGTCTGGAAAGACTCAATGAAGCAGTATTCGGCAAAACCAGAACGGGGAAGTGGGAAGGGGTGGGTGGGAGGGCAGGGAGAGAGAGGGGGCTTGCAGCACTTTCGGGGAGTGGGGGGTTAGAAAAGGGGAAATCATTTGAAATGTAAATAAAAAATATATCGAATAAAAAATATTTATCAAATGGGAAAAAAAAAAAACTTCCACAGTCCCTGAGGTTGTTTTTGTGAGAGTATCACAATAACAGGAAAACAAAATAAGTCTGTAGATTCTTCCAGTTGCTGTCCATCCAGTACTCCATGTTAATAAAGGCCTCCAGATAGCAGGATAGTGGGTGTTGACTGTGCCTACAGGTGACAAGGAAGCTTATATAACTGATCAATCATTTTGTACAAGTGGCCTTGAACACTCTTTCCCAAGCACAATGTTCAAGCGCCATACAATTTTGTCCCAGTGTACTACCTATCCTACAACAGCTCCAAGGCTCTTGTTAGTCTTGAACATGTACCTCCACCCGACTCTGTTTCTGTTCATTTGCCCTTTCCTCTGTTTGGAATTCATCAACTCCTGTCATCTCTACTTCAAGGACTTTTCTCCCATCTTTTAACATCCAATAGAATTGCCATTGTTATGGCTTAAACCTCAAATAACCCCCAACATCAAGAGCTAAAGATTGGTTTCCATCCTGTGATACTATTGAAAGGTGATGGAACCTTTGTAAGATAAAAGAGAGGATAGGAAGATACCCTGGGAAAGAACTGGCCATGCTTTGTTATATCCAGAGGAAGAGGCCAGCAATACTGAGTTTTTCTTGCCTGTCTGATTTATTTCAATTTGTCCTTCAAGACTCATCTCTACCACACATGCCACTATCAGGATTACAGCTCTCCCCAAATCCAGGCAAAATGTATATGCACCCTGAATACCACTTCAAGGCCACTTAGAGACCATTCACAGGACCTAATACTTGGAGGTAGTGACCAAAGTTAGGTTATGATGACTACTCTTCTGAATCAAATCATCCATGAAATTAAAAAAAAAAGTGCACACAGTGTATTAATATTCTCTTACCCCTCTCACATACCTCTTCAGCATAATTGCCAGCCCCTAAAGTAGAATGTAACTCTAATCCCTTAGTGTGCCATACCTACTCCAAGTTCCTAGTAAAGCTTTCAGTAGTTTAGTTGTCCTTCCCGCTTCCTCTCCCACTGCTCTACAAAAGCTAAAATTATACTTATTTATTGTAAATTAGGATTCATTATTTCTCTACTCAAAACCTCAAGTGGTGCCCAACAGGTTTAGCTCAAATTCAAGACCATACATAGAGTTTCTACAAGGTCCTGGGATATTTAGGTCTGCCTCTTCCTCTCATTTCCCTCTACCACACAGGAAACAGTGGGTTCTCAAACATGCCTTTTATTATATTCCTTTTGTATGCACATTTGTCTCTAACTCAAGGCCTTCACACTTGATAATTCTTCTGTCTTTGCTTTCCCACTCAGCTTCTCCAAAGAGCATTCTCCAATGACTCTAGAGAAAGTGGAAATAAATACACACATGTATAAACACATGAATGCACACATACACATTCACACAGAGAGACACACACATAGACATAAGCATATATGTATAAATGCATACATACAAATCCACACCTCATATAAATTCCTAAAAACATTCACTTTAACATATCCACTTATAAAGATAAGCATCCATAGATATATGAATAAATCGACACATAAATCACATGTGTGTATACAAACACATAACAACATACACTTATCTTCACATAGAACACATGGTATTCAAACATTCATTTACATAAGAGTATATCAACAGACATATGCACAGATATACACACACACAAAAAAACATACATATCTAAACCATCATAAACATAAAGTTAAGAGTTAGTTAAACAATTCCAGTCTGGTTCCTCCTAAACATTTGATGTTTTATTTGTTCTCCAAAACCATATTATCTACTGGAGTTTCTCAAGTTCCATGTTTTTCTGGAAAGGTTTGTCTCAGTTTAAGAGGTAGGAGACTATTAAGAAGAAAGGTCATTTTTCATTGTTTTCAAGCAGTCTAGAGGGCTGTATCTTTAGCTAAAGGCTAGGAATTTATTTACCTCTCTGGTCTCTCCCAGAAATGAGAGCTCATGTTGACAGCCTGGATTCTACAACAGCTGAAAAACCAAGGGTTGATTTGAGGCACCTGAGAGCTAGCTCTGCGATTCTTACAAACATTACAGGTCTTCTGGAGCCTATGAATTGCCTCCATTTAAACTCAAAAGCCCCAGGACATGGTTCCTGGGGACTGTAAACCCTGTGATACCAACCATAACAACTCCCCTGGCAAGAAATAAGCTTCACATCCCAGGGCCCATAAAGGACCTTGCCTAACCCTTAATATCAATTGGAGCTACATGTGCCTGTGAGAGAAGCACAGACCAGGAGCCCAGAGGGCCTCCGTTCCCTTGGCAAATGCTGCAGGTCTGCCAGCCGCAGCAAGTTTCCCTTCTTGTCTCTGGGGAGGCCATACGAAAACCTACCACAAAATCCTATGAAAACCAAAAAGTCAAAAATGCTCAACACACCTTCATCGAAACACTATTCTCAGCAGAGTCTGAGACAGATCATGATATAGCCAGGCTTTGATAGGAACAGAGTACCAGGAGTAAGTCAACCCCCACCACATAGAAACATGTCTTCAGCCCAAGGAAATTCAAGTTTATATCAAAGTGTTTTATGTTATGGAGATTTTATAATTCAGTAAAGTTACATTTACTTAATTTACTATCTAATATACATATAGAAGCTGAGGATGAAGGACTTCACATATTTATAATAAAAACAAGCAGATTCTTAGCTTGGTCTCACTTCATGAATCTTCCATGTATCTTGTTCATTCCCACAAAATGATATCCAAAGTTTTTCTCTAAAATACAACTAACCCTGTATTTTACTCAGATACTAATACTCTGTCCTTATAATTTTTAATTTACTGACATATTAATTGGATGTATTGATTGGGTAGACACTACCCCACTACTCTTTCTATTCTCTGGTGACACTTATTCCATGTTCAGATTCAATTTTACATAACCAGTAGGATAAATAACATGTGGTATTTATCTTTCTGCATCTAACTTGGTTCATTTAGCATAATATCATTTATTTCTATCCATTATGCAGTAAATGACTGGATTTCATTCTGCTTTGTGGCTGAATCCATTTCTGTTACCAAACATATCACTTTAACATATTGGGGCATGGAAACTGTATGACAGGTGTGGCAGTGATGTAAATAGGATGCTTAGTAACTCTTCATTCTAGAACGGTGGAGAACTACTGTCATATCGAATTCTGGCTTGACCTGGACAGAGCCACTTCAGAGCCATTGTCCTGGGAAAAGTATTTACAGTGTCTTTTTTCACTCCTATCACAAACACACCAGAGAGCAAAGTATGTGTTCATCTCAGCCAATGATCTCATTTTCAGAAAGAATATAAACCTTAAAGGGAGTCACAGGAGCTATGCCTTCTTTCCCACTGGGCACTTCGTAGAGAAGGGAAAAGCATGCTTGTCCCATAGATTCCCAACACTTGCACAAACCTTAACAATTTCCAGTACCATATTTTATTTAAGTACTATGGTGTGTGTGTGTGTTCCCATATTAGCTAACTTAAAAGAAGGCATATGGGATATTTAAAGCCATAGGTCACCATATTCTAACCCCAAACCAGAAGATACCTAAGGAACTACAGATATGCCCTACAAATACACATACACATTAAGATGCTTTACTCCCTGTGTCCTCATACTGTAGTCAATCTGAGCCACAACACTTCTGTTTTATACTGCAAAACTCAAACTTAGATCAGGAGTGATACCCTGACCATCTCAGAGATCTCTGCCATGTTCAATTGCCAACTAAATGCCAACAAATATGGAACCACGAGTACCCTCTCTCTATGTTAAATTTCCCTGCATCCATTCCGCAAGTAGGCTGCAGATCTACCTGCCTGCTATCTTAGATTGTCATTGCCCTTGTTCTGAACATCAGCTCTAATTTCTTGTGCTTGTCCTCTGAGGAGAGTTAGTGTGAGATTTTTCCTCCCAGCAATGATTTCCTCCCTTCCTTTGTGCTATCTTGACTTTTGGAATGCATCCTCCTGACCAGCAGAATACCAAAATATGGTGGGCCGTCACTTCCAGGAGTGGAGCACATGAGAATCTGACTTTCATCTTGCTGATAAACTCTCTCTTTACTAGTTTGGATGAAACAAATCACCCATGGAAAAGCTTTCATAGCAATGAACGAAATCTGGCTTCCAGACAAAAGTGAACAGGAAGCAGATATCCAGTCTAGAATAACTCGCAAATTATTGGATTCTGCCAACAGTCACATTAATTAGGACACAAAGTCTTCCTGGGGTGAGCTTTCAGATAAGACTTCATCCCTAGCTAACTCATAATAAAACATGAGGATACTGATAATCTATGCTTGCATCTGAGCTACAGAAACTATAAAGAAATATATGTTTGTATAACTTGCTATAGAGAAATAGAAGCTAATAGAGTCCTCAAATGCAAACTTGCCAGAGTGGCCTGCACCTAAACACAGTCTTGGGATTCAACGTCTTCTTTCAGTGTCACATGAAGCTAAAAGTGACCCTCACAGCACCTACTACATCTGACCATTTCACAGGCTCTTGTTTGTTCTTGCCTGTGGTGACTTACCAAATTCAGAAATGTTATTCTTCCTCTGTAGGCAGTAAAACTGAGCCTCAAGTAACTGATTCAAAACGACAAAGCTAAGCTAAAACTAAGCCAAACTAGGAGCAAAAGCTCCAAAACTGTCTGCTCCACTGTGGATCCATGAAATCCAACACGGCTGATAGACAATAAGGGAGAGATCAAAAGACCGTAAGTGTGAGAACAGGTGGTCCTAGGATCTGAAAAAAGTGTAGAGGTCTGCAAAGTAAGAGGAAGGAGAAACCCGGAGTGTTTCTGTGCTGGATCTTACATCAGGGAGTTCTCTTGGTCTCCTTGGGAATTTGGAATCGCAGCAAAGATAAGCTTGTTTATCATAAATCCTGGGGTTCTGACCATTTCAGAGAAAGGTTTCAAACTCACAGATAAAATTCCATAGTCAGTGTTCCATGGGTTGTCATGAAGTCACATAGCTCTGTATAAACTACCTAAATCAGACCCTATCAAAGCACATATCCAGTCATGTCTGTTCATCTTAATTAAAGCACCCTTTTGTAGCAAAGTCCCTTTCCACTCAATGCACACTCTGGCAAATGTTTGCACCTCCTGAAAGTTTCCCATTAAACTTGCAAATCCCTTCCCCTCCAGAAGCTGCACCAGCCTCCAAAAAACCAAAACAGGGTCAGGGTGGTGAAGAAAAAAAACTTACAGAAAGCTTGCGAGGATGTTGAGGTGTTACAGGCATGTTCTCAGAGAGGAGCCCTTTGATAAATGAGCCACGGGTCTCTGAGAGAAAGAGAGAGAGAGAACAGCCAAGAAGTCAACTTCTTCCTTCCCTCAGATTTATGAATTTTCCAGCTAGAGGCAAAAGCATCACTCGGTCATCACCGAAGTGCAGAAAGGTGAGAAGGGAAGCGAAAAGACCAGAGATTCCCTTGGCGTGGAAGTATGTCTGTTTTATGTAACATACATGGTTTGTGTTCTAGCAAACTTGTTGCATAGGAAACCCATTTAATTGTCCTCATAAAATAAATACTTCCTTTGCATTAAAAATGCAAAAAGGATGGATATATTTCTTTCCTGGATTGCATGAGACAAAGGTTCAAAGTTGGTTCAAGAAACCAATACGGTTTTTTGCTAGTGGAAAATAGCTTTTGCTTCTTCAGCATATAGCCAGTTTTGGGTTTTTTTTCCCTTTTGTTTTAAATAAAATTGAAGATAAAAATGGAGAGTATTTGCAGTATTTGAGCTGCCATGGACCATTGTGCTAAGGTACTTAGTACTGAGTAAGGACGTTTTGAGTCATTTTAGATAAAATGGGTTGCAAAAGCTGTCCTAGAGGATAATAGCTGCACCAGAGCTGTAATTGTTTGCAGAACTTAGCAGTGTGTGTTCTGGATGACTCTCTGCATAAATGCCACATGATTTACACCCTCGGAGATATCCTCTGTTCAGTACTTGTTGGTTGGTGTGAAGGTCATTGCAGGAATGCTGTTAAGCAATGTTGTAATTGTGGAAGGAAGAACGAACGCTGAAGGACATCAACATGTTAGCTGTAAGAAAAGAACCCCACGAAAGGAAATGAGCATATCCCAGTGCTGTGTGTCCTGGGATACACTGCAGCCGAATGTGACACGCGCAAATCGCTGCTCAGCTTTCTCGAGTAACCTTCTTTATCAACATTTGCTGAAGCCACACAGGTTGACCAGGGACACAGGGAGAAGAACCGGAGCACGACGTCCTGGAGTGGGGGTTCACAGCATCACTTCTGGCATGAAGCCTTCTTGCTCGGCTGTAAAATGGCACTGACACCAAATGCTTTGTCAAAATCATCTATTTTTTTTTCTGCTAGTCATTTACTTATTTTTATCATTTTAATTTCCGAGGCATTGGATACAAACATAAATGTACTACCGGCTCAGCCCTCAAGATGTTCCCAGTCACAAAAAGGAGAGGAAGTAAGACATGGACATGGAAAGGAACACATTTTTGTGAAAAGGACTGCCATATTAAGTAGTAGCAAATTAGAAAAAAATGGCATCCTCAAGCCGCCATTGACTTCTGAAGTCATGTGACTACTGAAGGCCACAAACGTCAGGGTCATATCAGCAACTTTCTTGAAAACCACAAAATATCATGGCAAATTTCTTTCTGTCATCCCTATTTCTAATACCTTCAGCCTTCTTACTCTTATTTTCTGCTAGCCTACATTTTTTCATTATTTGTATGCTATTCTCCCCAGGTTATAATCCTTTTGTTACTGGTGGTGTTAGAGTTTGTGAAGTGTATGTCCATGGTGCATGGGCTATGGCGTAGCATGCCAGCTCCTATGATATTTCTGTCTTTACCCACAGAGTGCAAGAGTTACAAGCACATGCAGCCACACCTGGCTCATATGTGAGTGTTGGGGATATGAACTCAGGTCCACTTGCTTGTTTAGCAGACACTATTACCCACAGAACCATCTTCCCTGCTCCTCTGGTGATTCTTTTCTCTTCTTCATAGATCCTTTCTAAAAATCATAACGTGTATAAAGTAATGTTGATAGCAATGTTGATACAGACTTGTAAAAGGTAGAAGGGTGTTGGGGATAGGGAAATAAAGAATGGTAGAAGGCTTGTTCATAAGATCTTCATAAAGAAATTACATGGAACTTATGATCTTAAGACACAAGTAAACGATTATAAGAAGGTGGTAGAATACACGTGTTGTAAAAAATGGGAGGTCAGATATTAAAGTTTAAGTAAAGTTAGAGAAGAGAATTGGAGAAGAAGGGCTAGAGGATGGGTTAACCAAAACTAAAGTTGTGTGATAAAGTCTTACAAATGTCCACTAATTTGTAAGCCAATTTACAAAATGCTTTTTTAAGGAATTTGAGTATAGATACCCCGTATGGGTGAAGAATACTGCTTCCAGAAGATATGGATTACTAAATAAATCTCAAAGAAAGGTACTGGTTACCTCCCTACAAGCTATTGGTCAGGGAAGCCCTAGAAATATGCAAAATAATACAGGATATTGTCATTGATCTTTGTTATATACCATACTAGATGGTAAGACTATACTGCTAAAACCACTATCCACTTTTGTTGCAGAACATAAAGGGATCAATATTGAGATGACTAGAAAACATCCTTCCAGCTGTCATAGTCGAGAATGAATGTGTTATGCAGGTCGCTGAAGGAGGAAAGACATCAACAGTCTTACCTGTCACTGAACTTTGTGTGCTATACTGCAAACCCTCCACATAAAATGTGCCTACTTGTACAATTGTGGCAAGAATGTTTATGGGATAACCAGCTGCTCTCTTGAATGGACTTGATGTCTTCTCCAAACTGTAAGCATAGTCAAAACTCATGGCTAAGGAAGTCATAGGCCCCAAGGAAGAACTTTTTGTACAAGGCGATACCACATGAGATTTTTTTTGTCAAATGTTGATTTTTATAGTTTAAATGTATATGGTACTAAGTGTCTTAGGCCTATCATGTTGCTATAACAAGATAACTTAGATGATAGCTTATGAATAACAAAAATACATTACTCATAAACTGGAAACCAAGATGTAAAGTGTTAACATATACAAGGTTGTGAATCTGGGAAGGGCTTGTTCCTCATAGATTGACATTTTCCTGCTGTGTTCACAAAAGGCAGAAAAATCAAGGAAGCTCTCTGGAGTCTCTATTATAAGAACATAAATCCCATTCAGGAAGAATCTGTCATGTGATCTAATAAACTTTAAAAGGCTGTACCTTCTGTTGTTTGAGAGAAAAGTGACTTCAACAAATGAATTAGTGGAGGCACATTCATTTGTCTGTGGGCCTTTCTGGCCATGTTTTTTCATCTGTAAAACTAGGATTGTTAGGAACCAATTCCCAGAATTATAGGAAGATTCGATAAGCATGCATGCTGACCACCACCTGGCACAGGTACTACAGAAGAGTAGTCCTACAGTAGCAGTGATTTCTTTTCATTCCCAAATGAGGAAAGCTAACTAATCCCATCGTCCTGTATGAAAGAAGAGAAAAACATCCATGAAAAGAAAATTAAACAACATCAGAAAAAAATGAGTACATCTGTATAAGAACCCATTCCTGCTCCTGTGGGTATAATGGAATAATCCATGTCTGCACACCAGGCAATTAAGTGGTCAGCCCCCAACCCTCACTCCCCAGACATCCATCTATGCCTAAGACATGGTGGTATATATCAAACTTTTAGTATGCTTGGCTATATAGTTCTAAAGATAAATAAAATTGAACAATATTGAAAAGTATAACATTTTTAAGTCAAGTTTTGAATGTTTTTTTAAGAACAATTGTGTACCTTCCTCTCTATCCTTACATATGAACTAGAACAATTTGCTCAATTTAAAATAAAAAGACATAATGGAAAGAAATCCAATGATAATTGGCAGCAAGAAATTTTATTCCCCCTGTCCTTTGTCCAGGCATAGAGCCATCAAAGTGTTATTTCATAAAATTTAATTTTTGAGTTCTGAATGATTTACAGTGGAGCAGGGTATATAAATCATGGTATATAACCATTGCCATGAATAGAGATGTATGTTTTTCCAAAGTGTCTAAGTAAAATACTTTGAAACACACTAAAAGACTTGCACAGTTCTCCAAAGGCAGCCATAATTGAAGTTAAACATGCTTATTTGGACAGAGAGAGATTTACTGATACCTCTCTACCTCCCGCTCCTTGAAATAAAGCAATCAAATGGCCATCATCTCTTCTTATGGAAGTAGTTAATCACATCAGTATGCCTTGTCTACTATGTTTGAGAATTTTTTCTGGTGTTTTTTGGTGTGTCTTTAATTAGATGAGGTTCTTATGAATCAGGATACACAAAGGATTACTGCATGAAAGTCTTACACATGGCACTAACAGGAATACCTTCTTTTCTTTTGTATTACAGTTCCTGCTCTAGCTGCAAGACATTTACATGTCACTGTTGCTACCTCTCCAGTCTCTTTGTAATTTCTATATCATTCAGACTACACAAGGACACTCTGACTCTCCTCTTGAATTCATGCTGAGCATGTGGAAGTAACTTGTGTCAAGCGCCATTGTGGTGATTTGAATATACTTGGCCCATGGTGTAGCACTATTAGGAGGTGTGGCCTTGTTGGAGGAAGTCTGTCATGGTGGGATTGGGCTTAGAGACCCTCCTCCTAGTTGTCTGGGTGACAATCTTTCCTTGCTACTGTCAAATCAAAATGCAGAACTCTCAGATCCTCCAACACCATTTTTGGCTGCATGCTGCCATGCTTTCTGCCATGATGATAACGGTCTGAACTTCTGAAAGTATAAGCCAGCAGCAAATATATGATGTCCTTTATAAGAGTTGCCTTGGTCATGGTGCCTCTTCACAGCAATAGAAAGCATAACTAAGACAGCCATCTTTCTTTAAACCCTCTAGAACTTTCCCATTGAACAAGCAATATGCACTATAGGTCACAGGGATCCTACCACCCACCCACACAGAGTCATCATCTTTCTCAATATTTCTTCATCAATTCTTTCTGTTCTAGAGACATATCACATTATACATGTTCACTGATCTAAACCTTGTGGAAAATTCTTGAAGGGTCAAGAGACAGGTAGGTTTTATATTCTACATCTAAATTACAGATAGTATAAATACCATCATACTGAGAGCCTTTATCTGTGATGGGTGGGGTAACATAAGTTTATCTTCTCTCCATACTAGCCTGATTTTTATGAATTTACTTTGTTTTAAAAATTACCTTACTTTACTTCAAAGGGCATTTTGATAATAGATAATAGACATCGGTTATGTTCTTTAAGACTCCACAGAGAAGAAAACAGATTTTCAGTGCAGAAGCAGAGATGATTACAATGTTCATGTCTAGATTTTGTGGAGGTCAGAAATATGTATTTTACACTTTAGCATTTACACAGTGTGACTAGCCAATTAAAAGGTTTGTTTAGTATCTTCTTAGAGCTCTATATGCTCAACCACTTAGAACACACAAAGAATACTTGAAACAGGCCAAAGAAGGGAACCCACTGCTGAAACAATGTAACCTTCAGGAGGCTCAAAAATCATGTGAGTCATCAAGAATCTGGTGCTATTAAAAACAATGGCACAATAACCAACCAGTATCTGGTTTGAGTTAAGACCCAATCCATGAAATGGAACCCATACCTATGGCCACACTGCTTGTGTGGCCAAGAATCTGAGACTAGATAGGTCATGGACCTAGGGGAAAAATAAATACTGTTGCTACACTAAAGGAATAAAGTAATAGAATGATACCCTACTCATACACAGATCAAAGTCTTGCTCAGACCTCATCAGAGAAGTTTCTTTGTACAGTAGATGGGAACAGAGATCCACAACAGTAGAATCTGCAGAGAGTGAGGCTTTGGAGCACTCAGTAGTCCTAAATGGGGTCTCTTCAAAACACCTCTCCCCTCAAAGCTCAGAAATCAATGCAGAAGAGAGAGGTAGGAAGATTGTTAGAGAATTCCAAGGAAACAGTGTCTTTCAAACACAACAGGACTAATAAACATCTGGAGTCACAGGGACTATGACAAAAATACAAATCCTGCACAGGTTCAGACAGAATCTCAGCACTGAGAAGGTTAAGTAGACACAAAGTCCCACCTCTTACAAAGAAACTATTTGCAATTGATGCCAGCTGGAAAAAGGAAAAAACAGTTTTGACAAATGGAGTGTCACTGGGTATATCAGCCCTTCTCCAGGGCAGACCCCATGTAGGAAGAGTTGGCCTACACTAAACACTACAAGTTGAGCTGGGTTTGTTGGTGATGGTGGTTGGTTGGTTGGTTTGTATTTGGGGGGAAGGTGCTTTTGTTTTGGGTGTGCTTTTTGTTATG
The DNA here is from genome assembly GCF_947179515.1 of Apodemus sylvaticus. Taxonomy (NCBI): domain Eukaryota; kingdom Metazoa; phylum Chordata; class Mammalia; order Rodentia; family Muridae; genus Apodemus; species Apodemus sylvaticus. The sequence continues at coordinate 69,408,668 of NC_067482.1, read as the reverse complement.
TGTTGGTTGTGATTTTAGTTTGTTTTTATTTTTTTTTTCTTCTTCATTTCTTTCTGCTTTTGACAAAGAGGGTGAAAAATCTGAACTTGGATAGATAGTGAGGTGTGGAGGATCTGGGAAGAATTTGGGGGGAAAAGTGATCCAAGTATATTATAGAAAAAAAAATAATTTAAAATTATTTAATTTTTAAAAATGTTCAATATTTAAATGTCTTCAGCCAGACTATCACTGCTATAAAGACAAATATTATGATTTAGACCTCAAAGGTGCCCCCCCAAATTCATGTGCTACATGAAGTTATCCCCTGTGCAGCAGTGTTCATAGAGAATTGGATAATACAGGCGTTAACTCATCCATGGTCTAATCACTGATATATCCATAGCCGAGTGAACTGCTAGGAGCTGCTGAACATTGTAGAGTTGTCCCTGGAAGGTTTCACTTGAAGGGATTTTCTTATCCTCCCCAACACTATCCCTCCTTCTATTTCTCTCAAGTCTCTGTCCTTTATTTCTCCTCTCTTTCTGTATATCATATTTTTTAACTCACTTCCTCTCCTCTTCTCTCTCTCTCTCTCTCTCTCTCTCTCTCTCTCTCTCTCTCTCTCTCCCTCTCTAATTCTATACCACATCCTTCTGGCATGTGATGAATGTTCAGTCACATCACAGACCAGAAACAGCAAAGCTAGTGACCATGACTGGCACCTCCACAATCTCAACCCAACATTAATCTTTCTTACTTTCAGTTGATTTGGGAAGATATTTTGTCACAAGCATGGAAATCTGGTTATCAAAGCAGGGGCCATAGCTATCTATATCATTATCTGACAAATGTACAGACAGCAATAGTCATGGATCCAGTGATAATGTAGCTCTTGAAGTTATATTATGATGGGAAGAAAATTAACAGATTGTTAGTTATAGCAGAGGGATATACTAGAGCCTGATCATTGAAATAGAAGAATTCAAGGGATGGGGTAGCCTCTTTGAGTAGGATGACAAGAAATACTTTCAGGAGTCTACATAAGTTGGGAGTAGATGTGATAGCCTATGACATTGCAGGGAAGGGATGTCCAAACAAGTGGTTGAGGCCAAGCCTCCAAATCAGGAACATCATTGGGGCATAAGAAAAGCATTAAATATCTTCCTTATGACTGAAGACACAAAGGAGCTGCTAGAGACCCAAGAGGGCAGATTATGAAAGGTCTTATCCATCAGTGTGGGGAGTTTGTCTCTTTTCGAACTATAATAAAGAGCCATCAGGGCAGTTTAAGAAGGAGTGTGCTCTAATATAGCTTTTAAAAATCTCATACCTGGAACAAGAGAGATGGCTCCATGCTTAAGAATGCTGAAGACAGACAGACAGACAGACACACACACACACACACACATACAGACAGACACACACACAAACACACACTTTTTTAAAAAATTCATTCTGGGTGCTATAGGGGCAGGTGTTAGTAGACACAGAAAACTGTCGTTAAGAGACTATAACTGACATGCTAAGGGCACAAGGTAGGATGGTCACCTTGAGAAGAGAGAAGAAAAGGACACGGGGGCGGGGGGGGGGTGTGGAGCCATATCTGGTGGAGCCAAGATCAGCAATGAACTGGGCATAAAGAGGGTGAGAATCAAGGTTGGCTGGCACGGAACTTACTCATAGGCGGGTTCTCAGGGCCCTGCTAGGTGACACAATCAGCACTTGAAATTATGAGTTAGTTGATACAGATATGCAAAAGTAAATGCATAGAATACTCATGACAAGCCTGGGTTATTGGACAAACCCATTTCTTGAATCCTTGCCAGACACTCTCTAGGGGCCAGCAGCATAGAGGACAAGATGTAAAGCAGGTGGAATACAGCAACACTGTGAGCCAGAAAGGCTTGAGTTTAAGACTTGGTTCTTGCACTTGCTCTCTAGGTATTCTTGTACTATTTTTGCAGGCCTTAGTTCCTCTACCTGTGGAATGGAGTTAATTGTGTCAACCTCATATACCTGCCTGGACTTGCTGTGCTCTAAATGTGTAACTACAGACAAGCCCGCTAAAAACTCTGAGCCTCAATTTCTTTACCTGTATAATGGAACTACTTGATATCTAACCAACCCCTGTGCTTATCTAGGGCTACTAGTCCATTTTCAGAGTCCTCAATTTCCATCATCTGAGTGCCAGGTTCAGACATGTTCTACTAATGTCTACCAAAAAGTGAAGAGAAATGAATCAGAGATACCAACTAGGAGAAGACAGAGCTACTCAGGTGCTCTTTCTGCACAAGCAGTATGAGGAACACTGCATTGTGGTCACTAATTGAGGATGACAGCTGGATAAGTGCACTGATAGGTGCGAAACCCAGAACTTTCTGGTGTGTACTCCATAATGCTCTAAACACCACACACCTGAGTAGGCTCTTGGCAAAGAGCAGGCAGGCAGGAAAGGAGTCACTTCAGACATTTTCAGGGCCAGAGGACCAGATATAAATCCCAGACAAACTGGCTTTCCTAAGCCCAGGGAATACCAGTCAATTTATATCTCATCATCTTAGCCCTGCAGGGCTGGTTAATGGGTTGACCTGCACCTCCTCTCCCTTTCCAAAATCTTGTCCTGTTACCTCTTAACTTGATTTACTCTATTGCTCCAGCTGCTGATTTTGGCAGCTTTTCCAGCTCTCCACCAACCACTGAGCACGGGCATTATCCTGAATGAGTTCCACTGGGCCACAAGGCAAGGGTTCCCGCTAAAAGCTCCAAAGAGAGCCTGCTCCAATAAATGGCCCTGGAAAAACACACTGTCCCTAGCCCCACCTCTTCTCACTTTCAACACCCAGGCACACTTTGGGGGCGCAGCATGAAAGGCTGGGGTAAAGGGGGACTTGCACTTTTACACCATATTTGAGTTAACTGTTTTATCTGGATGCGGACCTGAACAGGGAAATGAGAAGGAGAGAGAGGGGCTTTATGAACTCAAAACTAAAATAGACCATTTACACTGGGCTGAGTGAAGTCACTGAATGTGTCCTGGAAAATACTTTCAAGGCAATTTTATAAATCTTGCACCCAAAAACTGCCTTGGCCAAATTGGACTAGCAGTCTTCAGATACTCAAATTCTCCATTTTCCTTGTGGGAAACAAGGAAACATTGAAACATTGTCAGGAAACAATGAAAATGTGTCCTAAAAGTTGCATGACCATGTGAAAACTCACATTCCCACCAATCATACAGAGAGAGAGAGACAGAGACAGAGACAGAGACAGAGACAGAGAGAGAGAGAGATGCCACCATCTCTATAAAAAAAAATGCCTTTTCAGAACTGTTCCTGCTTCTTCCTTATCTCCCAAACTAATCTCAAAACTGGTTAACCAGATTATTCTGGCAATCAATTTCTCCTCTCCAGCTTCTGATTCTACTTGCCAATTTTCTGTGATTCCATTGTGAACCCAGATACCTAGCCCAGCTCCCTGATAAACTATTCCACATACAAGTGTGCAGGGCTTGAATGATTCTGCCGTTCCCTCACATCTAGGTATCCCTTGTGATGAAATATATTGCCCCCAGAGCCCATGTATCCCTCTGTATATCTTTTCATTGAGTGTCTTAGTTAGGGTTTCCATTGCTGTGAAGAGACTCCATGACTGAGTTAATTCCTTAAAAGACAACATTTAACCAGGGCTGGCTTACAGGTTCTGATGTTCAGTCTATTTCCATTGTGGCTGGAAGCATGGCAGAGTCCAGGCAAGAATGGCACTGGAGGAGCTGATAGTTCTATATCTTGTTCCAAAGGCAAACAGGAGAAGACTAACATATGTGCAGCTAGGATGAGGGTCTCAAAGCCCACTCCCACGGAGACACACTTCCTCCAATAAGGCCACAACTACTCGAACAAGGCCACACCTCCTAACAGTGTCATTCCCTGGACCAAGCATATTCAAACCACCACATTGAGTTTTAACCCTCTTCCTGGTAGCATTCCCTGCTCTTTCTCTGCACCTCATTCTCAATTCTATCAGCTGAATTCTGTCTGTCTTCCCTCATTAACAAGGTGAGCTTGTTGCTTCCTCCCATATGGATGCCGCTGTCTCTTATTTGTCTGGACATTCCATATGTGCCCCACATGCCATATAGTTCTTCCCATCTTGGCTAAGTCTACTGGACCAGGCGAGTATCTTGACTGTTTTACTTGCTACCTACATAATCCTTAGCAAACAACTGAAACTTCCTATACATCACGCTTTTGTACTGAAAAGTACAAGTAATATTTATATTAGATATATATGAAAATTAAATATAAAATGAATTTAAAGCTCTTAGCATAGTGCTATGTTCTAAGTGTTGGGAATGTAAGTTTGTAGGGTATGTTTTGTGTAGTCATATTAATTTATGAAATTTTAGTTCATTTTCAAGTGTATCACAATCTTCTTAACAAAACATATATAAAGATAAATATAGGTTTATATTATAGACCCTCACACCTCTTACTATCTTATATATGGAGATACATATAGGTTCAGGTAATTGACACTTGTTTATCTTACTGTTCTTACTAGAAATAATCAATACATACACACACATGTGTGCATGTGCACACAAGCCAGGAATTGTGCTTTTTGCTTTAAATATTTATAATGTTCAGGTTTGTGTACCCAACAAGGCTAGTCCATAGTTCCCAACAGTTAATCAAACATCAGTTTAGACCATCTATAAATGTAATTTCCTTCTACAGTCAGTGCTTTCTATGGAAAGGAAGTTATGATAACTAATACCAACTTTGTTGATTGAAAGGTTTCCAAAGCAGAGCTCAGATTTCCCAGAAACAACTCCAGCAATATACTGTGGTATCCCTTCCTGCCCACAAGGAGCAGCATGTCTTGCCTGATGGCTACCCCTAGAGTTTAGGCTTGGCTAGCTAAACTGAATACCACTGAGGAGACAAGTCTTCTCTTTGCAATGAGTGTCTACCTTTCTCTATCATTATTTGTGTGTGTGTATTCTCCATTTCTCCATTATACATATACAGTATAGACATTCATATAATATGCATATTATATATGCAGACATGTCAGCTAACCAGTTTCTAAAATTAGTCATGCCACAATATTCATACATTGACTATAAAAACAGCATACATGGATGGTTAATTTTATGTGGCCATTAACTTTATGTAGCTAGATTCCCATGGTCATATATGTGCTCACACATTATTGAAGACATAATCAGAGGAAACTAACATTTAAGTCAGTAGACATTAACTAATGAAATGAAACTAACTATCAAAAATGTCTATAATGTCAGATGGCTTCATCTACATTAGAAGATCTATCTGTGTCTAATCGATTGAAAGATGGAGTAGTACAAAATACTGACATGAAGGTTTCTCAAATCAATGGTAATTTTGCTGCCTTTGCACTTGAACTGCAACATAAACTTTTCCCTGGATCTCCAGTATAATAGGCTTTAGCCATTAACTGCATAATTAGCCATTTTCCCGGTATCCAACCACCAACCTAACACCTACCATGAAGACCTTGGCTTTCCCCATCTCCAGAGGTGTGTGTGGGAGATTACATAAACCTTTTTTCTCTTCATACAATCTCAGCTCTGCTTCCCTGAAGAACTCTGACCTCTACACAGTAGGAGAACAGCTGCTGCTGTTGGGTATTGCTAATATAGTCACTCAGTCACTTAGCTAATATATCACCAGCACTGGTGTCAGTGATAGCACAGGATTATTTAGCATCAATCTTTTCATGGTTAAATCAGGATTGGGATCATCATCATCCTCACCTGAGCTAATAGCAGCAGAATGGCAAGTCTTTGAAGCCTAAATCAGCAAAATGCAAATATTGGATCCTTCCCACTTCTCAATGCTGCTTCCAAAGACCCCAAAGTTCACACCTAGACCTCATTTAATAATTTTGAGAGGGAGGCAAATTTGAGTTCACTTGAAGAAGTACAAAGTCCAGTGTCCTTGTAACACAGAAAATCAAAGGAGACAGATACTTCAGGGCCTTCCTTTCCAATGGAGCATGTTCACAAGCACAAAGCAAGCCCATTAAAACAGTTTTCACTGGAGCAAAGAGAAGTCCGTGAAGCAGGAATACATCAGTGTGCTGTCATCTTGCATGTGCTGAAGGTTAAGATTTAAAAGGATAAATGCTCCATCAGAGAACATCTGAAATGCATAGGTTAAGCATGGGCTTGGTGGTAGATGGACAGCAATGACCAGCCTGAAATATGACTCTGTTCACTTATTAGAAATAAGCAGCCCCAGGAGGCTCCTCCTGTGAGAACACAGGGAACGACACTGTTCACCTTCATTTTCTTAGTTTGCCTTTTTGAGTCAGAAACTTCCCCTTTATGTCAACAAAGTTTATGAGGATATTTAATTTATTATACACCGTCTGAAGACCCAAGAGAAAACACCAAGATGAATTTTTCCATGAAATAACTACATCCTGACTAACAAATTAAATTGAATATGCATTGTACAGACAAATAAATCATAGTGTGATTAATTATGACCTTGGTCACTTGGCCCTCCTGCATGAAAGGACAGTAGGGAGAAGAGCAAGCCTGTGGCTCTGGTTAGGTATTAGGCCTGTGATTTATTTTTTCTTCTCTGATCACAAAACAGGCAGAGCTATTACAAACTCAACTCTCACAAGCAATTCTGCCAAGGGCTTGAGCTGCTCTGCTCCCATTTCTTTCTCTAGTAGACACACAAGTTTTGAGGGATCAGTCATCTTCGATCATGACAGTAAGCCAAACAACATCTAAACTGAGGGTCACAAGACAACAATATCCAAAAATTCAAATAAAAAAATATTAAATTGTTGTATTCTATTCCTTATGAAATTCCAGAGCCAGGTATCTTGAAAAGCGATCCATTGTTTCCTGAAAGGCTAATTTAACTGGACATTCTGCATTTACCAGAGAACACTCTCTAAAGTGCTTCAACTCTGTCTCTACTGGTCTTCCATTCTAATAGGTCCCCCTACATAGGTGCACACAGTCACATATGTCCCAAGTTCTTTGTTCTGCTGGCACCTTTCTGCCTTGCATTGCAGCTACCTTCAACACCTATGATCACTCACTTCTGTGAGACAGGGAATCTATGAAATGATTAGTGTTTTGTTACAGGAAATACTTAGAAAACAACATAGTTTGTGTCTTCACATGCTTCCTTCTTCCTCAAGTTCAGCTATGCCTTCAAGCACTACCCTCCCCCATCCCAGGGGCCAGGCCCAATTCAAAGATGCTGAGGTACTGTCTGACCTGAATGCAAGTTCTTACTTCATTCAGTAAGGAACCGTGATGGTTACCAGTGACTGTCAACCTGACAGGCTCTAGAACCCCCCAAGGAACAAGCCTCTGGGCATACCTGTGACTTAGTAGTATCTAGGTTGGGTTAACTGACGTGAGACTAAGCACCTTAAACTGTGGGCAGCAGCATTCCTGCAGGTGGCTGGCATCCTGGAATGAATTAAAAGGGAGCTGAGCCCCAGCATTCACTACTCTCCAAGTTCTGACTATAGACACAATGCCTCAAACTTCTATTACCATATCTTCCCCACCATGAAGGACTGTGTTCTTAGACTGTGAGCAAAGCTAAGCCCTTCCTCCTTATGCTGCCTTTGCTGGGGATCTGTCATAACAACGTGGAAAGCAACTAATGCAGAGACCATAGACTTCCCAGTTCTCTGCAGCAGGGGGGTGTAGTTTTGAAAGGGGTGAAATGGTGTTTAAATTTTAAGAGTGAACTTGATTCCCCCAAAACCAAAATGGAACCATTCTAAATGCTTCCTGAGTCATCCCCATGCCTGAGCTACTAACCTCTACAATTCTCTCATCTGTAAAGTTGCAGCTTCAATCCAGAATCTTCTTGTGGTTTCCATTCATAGCAAATCAAAGCAAACCTTGACTGCCCCTCAGTCGCCTTTGCTCACCTTATAACAGCCTTGACCCTCCCCAGAGCATAGCCAGCATTATGGTTCAGTTTCTCTGTACAGCCACTTTTTACCAACTGGAAGTGTCTTCTTCCAGAACCTTCCCTGGAGAGTTACCCCACTTTGTGGCGGAATGAAAGAGCCATGGTGGCCATCCTCCTTCCCTCCTTTGCTTTCACTGTAGCAACAAATCCTAAACTTTTATGAAATCCACATGTTTATTATATGTTGTCCTGAGTCCCTGTCATTACCCATCCAGAAAGCAGCAGTTTGGGAGATTTTCTTATAAACATAAATGGGCATGGAGTTTAATACTTGGCACTTAGTAAATATAACAGAAGAGAGGATCCCAGAGATCTGAAGAGTAACAATAATGTCCCAACATAAGCTAGGCTACAGGTCTAGAGATGTTGATGTCTAGGTCCAAGCAGAGGTAGAGCTGGGCTGACTCCTATGCCAAGGTAGAACAGTAATGTGCTCCCCCGGGGGGGGGGGGGGCATCAAAAGGCATGTGTGCCACTAGAGATAATCACAGCATACATCAGGTACCCAATACTGTAGTCTCCAGAGATGACACCTAAAATGTTAATGAATTTCTAGAAAAGAATAAACAGAGACCCAACAGTGACTAAGTACACCTGAATTCCTGATCAGAATATAAGATGGGGTCTTAGGACAAATTATGATTAATTTATAGAAACTAAATGTCAATTTTTCTTTTTAAAGCAGTTTTCCCTCCTCCTCCTACTACTCCTTCCCCACCTCCCCTCCCATGCACACATGTATGTCCTTAGAAAGCAAAAAGATATTTAAGAAATAAAAATAAAATATAAGATAAATAAAAAATATCGGTATATGAAAATAACAACCTAAGACAAATTCACATACACAAAAAGTCCATAAAAACCCAAAACCAGAAGCCATAATATTTATGCAAAGAACCTGTAAGGTTTAAAATATAACAACTCTGATTTACCACTGGACAATGAATCAAAGAATTCCAAAGATGCTGCTAAGTTCCTTTGTTGACTGTCTACTGCTGAGCATGGGGCCTACTCTTATGGGAAGTTTGATTTCCCTATGAGACTCCCTTGGAGAAAACTAATAATTTGCAAGTAGTTATAAATTGGAGATAGCTTCTGGATTAGTAATGTGGGCCTATGTCCATTGCTCCTTTTAGCTCTAGAACCCCATTTGGTACATCAAGGAATCAAGTCCTTCTAGATGCAGCAGGGGTGGTGTATACCTGAACTCATAGAGACTGTGGCAGCAAGTTCAAGGCTTGCTACTGTTATGAATCATGATGTAAACATATGATATGCAGAATATCTAGTATGTGACCCCTGTGAAAGGGTCCTATGACCCCAAAAGGGGTGATGACCCACAGGTTGAGAACAACTAGATTCTAGAAGAAGAGAAAACCATTTGGTTTCTGGTTTTCTCCTTGGTCCCTGGTCTCATGTTTTTTGGCCACCCAAGCAGTGATGAGTATGGGCCTTAACTCAAATCAAATAGTCATTGGTTATTTTCCACAAGTTTTATACCACTATTGCATTAGCATATATTGTAGGGAGTTAGTCTTATAAATGCAATGGGTTCCTGTTTTCTTTTCTCCTTTAGCAGCATGCAGAGTACCTGTGATGATGCTTGGAATGAAAATGACCCCAATGGGCTTATATACTTAAGTATATACTTCCCGGGAATGGAAGTGTTTGAAAGGGTTAGCAGAATTGTAAGATGTGGCATTGTTGGAAGAAATGTGTTATTGGTTGTCTTAGTTAGGGCTTCATTGGTATAATGAGACACCATGACCAAGGCAACTCTTATAAAAGTAACCATTTAATTAGGGCTAGCTTGCAGTTTCAGAGGTTCAGTCCATTTTAATCCTGGGAAGAAGCATAACAGCCTGTAAGCAGACATGATGTGATGCAGGAGAAGTGAAGAGTTCTACTTCTAGATTCAAAAGCAGCAGAGGAAGACTATCTTCTGTAGGCAACCAGAAGGAAACTGAAATTCTATACTGTGTGGAGCTTAAGCCTAAGAGATCTCAAAACCCACCACCACGGTGTCACACCCCCTCCAACAAGGTCACACCTACTCCAACAATTCCACACCTCCTAGTAGTAGCATTTTCTGAGGACCAAGAATTAAAACACATGAGTCTTTGAGGTCCAAACCTATTCCAACCACTACACTGGGAGTGAGATTTAAGGTTTCAAAGATTGGGGTGAGGCTCAGTCTCTCTCTCTCTCTCTCTCTCTCTCTCTCTCTCTCTCTCTCTCTCCCTCTTCCTCTCTTCCTCCTCTCCCTCCCTCTCTCAGTCTCTCTCTTCCTCCCTCCCTCCTTCCCTCCCTTCCTCCCTCTCCCTCCCTCCCTCCCTCTCCTCCCTGTCTCTCTCTGTCTCTCTGTCTCTCCCTCCCTCCTTCTCTCCCTTCCTCTCTCTGTCTCTCCCTCCCTCCTTCTCTCTCTGTCTCTGTCTCTGTCTCTGTCTCTCTCCCTCCCTCCCTCCCTCCTTTCCTCCCTCTTCCTCCCTCCCTCTCTCTCTCTCTTTGCCTACAGCTCAGGATGTAACTCTCAGCTTCTGCTCAGTCATCGCATACTCTTCACCATGACAATAATGAACTAAACCTCTGAAACTGTAAGCAAGCCCTCAATTAAATGCTTTATTTTATGAGTGTTAAAGATGCCTTGGCCTCAGTTTCTCTACATAGCAAGAGAACAGTTAAAAAAAAAAAAAAAGACAGTACCCTGGATCTAGTCCACAGGGGAGAAGGCTACAGGTAGGTAGACACCAACTTGATTTCTGCATGTTCATGATTTATGTAAGCATTGACTTCATCAATAGGATCTAATTATTAGTAGGAGGAAAGCCACCAATGGACTAGGCGAAAGGTTGGGTTGTTTGGGTATGCCCAAGACCCCTTTGGCCAAGAACTTGATTAGATGTAGCCCATTTTTCCAGTACCCAGATAGGATCCCCAGTAGAAGGATGGGAATATCAACTCACCTACAAAACTTTTGATCCAAAGTTGGCCCTGTCTAAAAGAAATGCAGGGACAAAGATAGAGCAGAGACTGAAGAAATGGCTGACCAGTGACTGACCCAACTGGAGACCAATACCATGGGCAAGCACCAATCCCTCACACTCAGAGTGATGCTATGTTATGCTTACAGACAGGAGCCTAGCATAGCTGTCTTCTGAGAGGCTCTACTCAGCAGCTTACTAAGCAAGATGCAGGAAGCCACAAGAAAACATTGGACAAAGATCAGGGAATGATCTATGGAAGAACTAGGGAAATGATTAGAAGCCCTAAAGGTGATAGCAACCCCACAGCAATACAAATGGTGCCAAATTACCTGGACTCCTGGGAGCTCCCAGAGACTGAACTACCAACCAAATAGCATACTCAGGCTAGTTGGAGGCCCCTGTCACATATAGAATGGGGGGAGTCCTTGTCTGACCTCAGTGAGACAGGAAGTGCCTAATCTTGCAGCAACTTGATGCACAAGGGTGGGGGAATTGCCAAGTGTGGGGGGGGGGCCTGGGGTGTGTGGACAGATCCCAAAAGGAAGAGGGCATGGAGGGAACCTTAGAAAGGGGTACCAGGAAGGAGGTAGCATTTGAGATGAAAATAAATATATAAATAGACAAACCAATATATAAATGATGTAAACTATTCCTAGTACTGAAAGCTTCGTTTATTTTTATTAGATATTTTCTTTATTTACATTTTATTTTTTTCTTTCTAAATTCTATGTTTACATTCCAAATGTGTTCCCCTTTCCCTGTTCCCCCCTCCCCATATGTCCCATAAGCCCTCTTCTCTCCCCCCATTCTCCAATCCAAGCCTCCCGTTTCTCTGTCCTGGTACTCCCCTACAATGCTTGATCAAACCTTTCCAGGATCAGGACCCTCTCCTTACTTCTTCATGGGAATCATTTGATATGCTAATTGTGTCTTGGGTATTCAGGGCTTCTGGGCTAATTAATATCCACTTATCAGAGATTGCATTCTGTGTATTCTTTTGTGATTGGGTTACCTCACTTAGGATGATATTTTCCAGTTCCAACCATTTGCCTAAAAATTTAATGAATTCATTGTTTTTAATTGCTGAGTAGTATTCCATTGTGTAAAATACCACATTTTCTTTTTTTTTAATTTTTTTAATCGATATAATTTATTTACATTTCAAATGATTTCCCCTTTTCTAGCCCCCCCCCACTCCCCGAAAGTCCCGTAAGCCCCCTTCTCTTCCCCTGTCCTCCCTCCCACCCCTTCCCAGTTCCCCATTCTGGTTTTGCCAAATACTGTTTCACTGAGTCTTTCCAGAACCAGGGACCACTCCTCCTTTCTTCTTGTATCTCATTTGATATGTGGATTATGTTTTGGGTATTCCAGTTTTCTAGGTTAATAACCACTTATTAGTGAGTGCATACCATGATTCACCTTTTGAGTCTGGGTTACCTCACTTAGTATGATGTTCTCTAGCTCCATCCATTTGCCTAAGAATTTCATGAATTCATTGTTTCTAATGGCTGAATAGTACTCCATTGTGTAGATATACCACATTTTTTGCATCCACTCTTCTGTTGAGGGATACCTGGGTTCTTTCCAGCATCTGGCAATTATAAATAGGGCTGCTATGAACATAGTAGAGCATGTATCCTTATTACATGGTGGGGAATCCTCTGGGTATATGCCCAGGAGTGGTATAGCAGGATCTTCTGGAAGTGAGGTGCCCAGTTTTCGGAGGAACCGCCAGACTGATTTCCAGAGTGGTTGTACCAATTTGCAACCCCACCAGCAGTGGAGGAGTGTTCCTCTTTCTCCACACCCTCTCCAACACCTGCTGTCTCCTGAATTTTTAATCTTAGCCATTCTGACTGGTGTAAGATGAAATCTTAGGGTTGTTTTGATTTGCATTTCCCTAATGACTAATGAAGTTGAGCATTTTTTAAGATGCTTCTCCGCCATCCGAAGTTCTTCAGGTGAGAATTCTTTGTTTAACTCTGTACCCCATTTTTTAATAGGGTTGTTTGGTTTTCTGGAGTCTAACTTCTTGAGTTCTTTATATATATTGGATATTAGCCCTCTATCTGATGTAGGATTGGTGAAGATCTTTTCCCAATTTGTTGGTTGCCGATTTGTCCTCTTGATAGTGTCCTTTGCCTTACAGAAACTTTGTAATTTTATGAGGTCCCATTTGTCAATTCTTGCTCCAAAAACCCCTATCCCATTCCCTCTCCCCCTGCTCACTAACCCACACTCCTAATTCCCTGAACTGGCATTCTCCTACCCTGGGGTAATGACCCTTCAGGGGTTCAAGGGCCTCTCCTTTCATTGATGTCCAACCAGGCCATTCTCTGCTACCTATGTGGCTGGAGCCAAGGGTTCCTCCAGGTGTACTGTTTTTTTGGTGGTTTAGACCCTGGGAGCTCTGGGGGGTACTGATTGGATCATATTGTTGTTCCTATGAGGCTGCAAACCCCTTTAGCTCCTTGGGTCCTTTCTCTAGCTCCTCCGTTGGAGACCCTGTGCTCAGTTCAATGGTTGGCTGAGGGCATGCCCCTCTGTATTTGTCAGGCACTGGCAGGGCCTCTCTGGAAACAGCTGTATCAGGCTCCTGTCAGCAAGCACTTGTTGACATCCAAAATAGTGTCTGGGTTTGGTAACTATATATGGAATGGATGCCCAGGTAGGGCAGTTTCTGGATTGTCTTTCCTCTGTCTCTGTTCCACACTTTGTCTCTGTATTTCCTCCCTTTGGCATTTTGCACCCTATGTAAGAAGGACCAAAGTATCCACACTTTGGTCTTCCTTCTTAATCTTCATGTGGTCTGTTAATTATATCTTGGGTATTCCAAGCTTCTGAGCTAATACCCACTTATCAGGAAGTACAAACCATGTGTGTTCTTTTGTGATTGGGTTATCTCACTATGGGTGACATTTTCTCATTCTATCCATTTGTCTAAAAATTTTGTCAATTCATTGTTTTTAATAGCTGAGTAGTACTCCATTGTATAAATGTATCACATTTTCTGTATCCATTCCTCTGGTGAGGTACATTTGGGGTCTTTCCAGCTTCTGGCTATTATAAATAAAGCTGCTATGAACATAGTGTACCATGTGTCCTTATTACATGTTGGAACATCTTCTGGGTATATGCCCAGGAGTGGTATAGCTGGGTACTTAGGTAGTACTATGCCCAATTTTCTGAGGATCTGCCAAACTGATTTCCAGAGTGGTTGTATCAACTTGCAATCCTACCAGCAACAGAGGAGTGTTCCTCTTTCTCTAGGTCCTCTCCAGCATCTGCTGTCACCTGAGTTTTTGATTTTAGCCATTCTGACTGGTGTGAGGTAGAATCTCAGGGTTGTTTTATTTGCATTTCCCTGATGACTATGTAGTAATAATTGTAAAAAAGCAATTTCCCAAGGTGGTAGGTGATGCCTGTTGGGGAAGCTTATATATAGTTAATTTCTGGCTATTATGAATAGGGCTGTGCAAGTGCAAGTGTCTCTATAGTAGGATGAAACAGCCTTTGGGTATATGCCCAAAAGTAGCATAGCTGGATCTTTAGGTAGATCAATTTCCATCTTTGGGATGAACTCCCACACGGATTTTATTAGTGGCTGTGTGAGTTTGCATACCCACCAGCAATGGATAGATGTCTCCCTTCCTTGCATTCTCACCAGCCTGAGTTATCACTTGTTTTCTTGATCTTAGCCATTATGACTGGTGTAAGATGAAATCTCAAAGAAGTTTTGATTTGTATTTCTATGATGACTAAATATGTGGACCATTTCTTCAAGAACATCTCAACCATTTGCATTTCTTTCTTGAGGATTCTCTCTTTAGATATGTCCCTCATTTTTAAATTGAGTTATTTGTTTTCTTGATGTCTACTCCAAATGTGTGTGTGTGTGTGTGTGTGTGTGTGTGTGTGTGTGTGTGTGTGTGTGTGTGTGACATTAATCTTCTATTGGCTGTGTAGATGGTAAAAAAAAAAAAAAATCCCATTCTGCAGGCTGTCACTTTATTCAAATAACATTACTCTTTCTTTGCCATGTCAGTAGCTGTTTGGTTTTATGAAGTCCCATTTATTTTCAAAAAGCCTTCTCTTGTACCAATAAGTTCAAAGTTATTCTACATGTTGTCCTCTATCAGGTCCAGTACATCTCATTTTATATTGAAGTCTTTGATCCATTTGGAGCAGAAGTTTATGTAGAGTATTAGTGTGTATTTTTGCATTCTTTATAAAAAATATCAGGCATCCATAGACATCTGGACTTATTTCTGGATCTTCTATTCTATTGGCTGACACATCTGTTTTGTGCCAATACCAAGCTGTTTTTATTACAATAGCTCTGGAGGAGAACCTGAAGTCAGTGATGGTGATACCTTCAGCAATTTCTTTATCAATTAGGAGCGTTTTATCAATCTTATTTTTTTTCTGGTTTTGCTTGTTTGTTTTGTATTTCTCTATGAAGATGAAGATTGTCCTTTTAAGATTATGAAGAATTTTGTGGAGATTTTGCTGGTGATTACAGTGAATCTGGAGGTTGCTTTTAGAAGGATGGCCATATTGACTGAATTAATCCTGCTGATCAGGAGCATGGATGATCTTCCCATCCTCTGATATCCTTTTCAATTTCTTTCTTTAATGTTCTAAAGTTTTATTATACAAATCTTTTACTTGCTTGCTTAATTATTTCAAGACACTTTTTTGAGGCTATTGTGAAAGACTTTGTTTACCTGATTCCTTCCTGTCTATTTGTCACTTGTGTGTAGGAAAGTGACTGATATGTGTGAGTCAATTTTGTATCCAGGTATTTCACTGAAAATATTTATTAGCTTTAGGAGCTTCCAAATGTGATGTTTAAGGTCTCTTATGAATACTATCATCACATCTGCATAGAAATATACTTTGATTTCTTCCTTTCCAATTTGTATCCCCATGCTGAACAGTGGTGGCACGTGCCTTTAATTCCATACTTGGGAAAAAGAACAGGGTGAAGCTCTGTGAGTTTGAACACAGCCTGGTCTACATTGCTAGTTGCAGAATATCCAAGGCTACACAAAGAAACCCTATCTCCAAAACAACAACAACACCAAAACCCAAACAAACAAACCAAAAAACACAAGTGAAAGATACACTGGATCTACTGCATGACCAAACTGCTTTAATTAGCAACAGTACACTTTCTCTCTGGTTGTATGGGAGTTTGGACATGCTTCTGCTAATGACAGGAGGGATGACTCAACCCTAACCACTAGCTAATGCAAAGGAATACCAATTTTGTATCCCCTTGATTTCCATCAGTTGTCTTATTACTCTAGCTAAGATTTCAAGTACCATATTAACTAGGTATGGAGAGTAGACAAAATTGTCTTGTTCCTAATTTTAATGGAAATACTTAGGTTATTCTCTCCATTTAAGTTGATGTTAGGTATGGGCTTGCTATAACTCGCAACCTTTATTATGTTGAGGTTGTGTCTGAAATCTTTCCAGAAATTTTATCTTGAAGGAATATTGGATTATGTCAAAGGTCTTTCTGCGTCTAATGAGATAATCATCTATAGAAGAGAAGAAATTATACTGAAAAGGAGTAGATGGCAAGAAATAATCAAATTCCAGGCAGAAATTAATAAAACAGAAACAAACAAAAACAAAAATTACAAAAATTGATGATAAGGAGTTGGCTATTTTAGAAAATCAACAAGACAGGCAAACCCCTAGCCAAATTAATTACAAGGCAGATAAAGAAGATTCAAATTAATAAACTTAGAGATGAAAAGAAGGGACATAACAGACACTGAGGAAATCAAAAAAATCATAAGGACGTACTTAAAAACCTATACTCTGCCAAGTTGGAAAATCTCAAAGAAATGGGTAATTTTATCCATACATTACTATTTACCAAAGTTAAATCAAGATAAGATAAGCAATTTAAACAAAACTATAATCTCTAGTAAAATAGAAGCAATAATTAGAAATGTCACAACTAAACAGAGCCCAGTGCCAGATGATTTTGCACAGAATTCTACCAGAATTTCAAAGAAGAGATAGTGTCAATACTCATCAAATTATTCCACAGAGTAGAAAGAGGAGGAACATTGTCCAGTTTATTTTATAAAGCAACAGTGACTATCAAGCCCAAACTATGTAAAGACCCATCAAAGAGGATTCAGACAAATTTCCCTAATGAACATACATGCTAAAATTCTCAATAAAATACTTGCAAAGTAAATCTCAAAACACATAAAAAAATTGTCCACCATGATCAAGTAGTCTTCATCCATAGATGCAAGTATGGTTTAACATATGTAAATAAATCAAGATAATCCACCATATGAACAAACTGAAAGACAAAGTTGGCTCTAATTAGTAATGTTAGTATCATCAAAATTATTAATTCGCTAAGAAATATGACTATTGAATAGTAAGATTAACCTACTCCTGCTATCCTATTTGTAACCCTTGAAAGTCCCCTTTCTGGACATTTATAAGATCATTTGAATTGTTTAATTATGCTTCAATAACAAATATTTCCCCAATCTCCAAGTCCAAAAATGACAGAGTGTTGTTTTAGTCGCACTAAGTTCTCTACTGAGTCAGCAAATCATTCTCTACTCATGTCTTCAAGAGCCAGACTAATGGGGCAGATTCCTCCTGCACTTGTGTGGCCGTGAGATCTTGCCCCAGAGAAAACAGAGAACATTTCTTCTGTTTTGTACCAGAATTGTCACAAAATCACATAGAGCCATAAGGAGATAATGAAGGATAATTATTAGAAGAGGACAAGGTAGAAAATATTTGAATTCTATTGGACAGGTATGATGATAAAATGGGGTAGTTGGCACCAACCTTGTTTAAATACAGTGAGATCTGGAGAGTGGGTGGAGCACAGTGGCTTATTCTTTGCTCAGTCTCCAGCTCAGTCTCTCAGTGTTTTCATGAATGCTGTTGATGGATTGCTTAATGTTCAGATGACAGACAGTCTTTTTCCCTCAAAGAACTGATAGGATAAGAATATAAACACACAAAATTTAGGCTAGCCCTACTCCCATGACTATATCTAGCCTATATCGTCAGTATTTATAAATAATCCTAAGTTCTAAAACACAGACAATCCTTGGTAAACTTAATATCCTAAGGAAAGATGAGGATACTGTGTAAATACACATAGCAGAGTCCTATCTGATTCTCTTCAGTCCTGGTGCTATGTAGAAGAAAATGTGTGGTAAAGAAAAAGCCTTTGGGGAAGAGAAAGTTAGCAATGAGTTTGCTAAGGTAGTTCAGGAAGCCTGTCCAATGAGTAACTTTCTGGTAAGAAGAGATTGCTGTGGGAAAAGCTGAAGAGTCAATGAATGGGACCAAAAACTATAGGTAAAAACAAAAATGGAAGGTCGCTATTTAAAACTCCATTGTGGGCCCCCACCAGTACAGAGGCAGTCATCACAGTCATCGCACACCTGGTTTCTGCTCAGCTGGTAACAACCAGCGCAAGGACAAAATATGCATAGGCCTGGCAGGTCTCCTGATCCATCCTAGAGATCCTGCTACACTCAGGCAGTAAGATCCCCCTCCCACCTCTGGAATCCCAGAGCAGCTGCTGGGTGTCCTGCAGGACTCACTACCCAGCAACCACCAAAACCCCTGCCCTCCCAAATACCACTCCCCTTCCATTCCTTCCACCCCTTCTGCCACCTGGTCTTTCTGCAGTGGAAGACTCTTGGCAGGTCTGCTACAGCAAAGACACCATGTCCTGATCCATCCTAGAGAAACTGCTGCATTCAGAGCAGTCAAAGTTTGGAGAAGCCTGAGAGCACAGATAGACCTACCACTGCTGCTCAGAAGAGCCCAAACCCCCAGGCAGGAGCCTCCCAGTTTCTGTCTCCAGCTGGGGACCATCCTCTGCAAAGTGTGCCATATCCAGGTGGCACAGGGAGATAGCTAACCTCCAAGGATTGTGGAGAGGCCTGAAGTACAGAGCTAACCCTGGGCTACAGAGCTACATACACAAATACCACAAGACAGCTCATCTCCCAGGAGTGCCTACATACCTGTGTACACAGAAAGAACAAGAATCCCAGGAGTACAGATACACAGACCTGCAGAACAGATAAGCCAGTCAGAGACAGCAAGACCAACTAAAACCAGAGATAAATGGATGGAAAAAGGCAAATGCAAGAACATTACCAACAGAAACCAAGGCAACATGGCACAATCCAAAATCAGTTCTCCCATAAGAAGAGAGTCCTGGGATGCAGACCAGAAAAGCAAGATGTGATTTAAAATCACATCTCATAATGCTGATAGAGGACTTCTAGAAAGACATAAACAACTCCTTTAAAGAAACACATGAGGCGGGAGCCCTCAGCTCTTTCCGCTTCCGTCTCCAGACTAGCCTGGGCAGCAACACCACATCTCCAGGTCCTGCAAGAGGCAAGAGGGGCTTCCGGGCAGCCAGCGGGGAGAAGTCGGTGTGCTCCGGTGAATCCAGCGGGCCCCAGCGGGCGCCTTCGGGTGCCTGCTTTGGGATCTGAATGGCCAGGGCCACAGCGCTTGGTCTCCAGGAAATGCGGGAGACCTGGTGTGCACCCAGAGGCAGTCTGGGAGCTCGCAGCACTGCTTGCTCCTGTGGCCCAGAGCTTGGATTCCAGTCCTGAGGCCTCTGGCGGGAGCCCTCAGCTCTCTATGCTTCCGGATCCAGATTAGCCTGGGCGGCAACACCACATCTCCAGATCCTGCAAGAGGCAAGAGGGGCTTCCGGGCGGCCAGCTGGGAGAAGTCGGTGTGCTCCAGTGAATCCAGCGGGCCCCAGCGGGAGCCTTCGGGTGTTTGCTTCGGGATCTGAACAGCCTGGGCAACAGCACCCTGTCTCCAGGCAGTGCAGGAGGTAAGCTGTGCACCAGAGGCCACCTGGGAAGGGGCAGCTTGCACAGGTGAGTCCAGCATTGACAAGACCAACTAACACCAGTGAGAACTAGATGGCAAAAGGCAAACGCAGGAACGTCACTAACAGAAAGCAAGGCAATATGGCAACATCTGAACCCAATTCTCCTTTACAAGCATGTCCTGGATACGCCATCACACCAGTAAAACAAGATTTGGATTTAAAATCACTGGTCATGATGCTGGTACAGGAACACATGAAGGACATACTTAAAGAAATTCAGGAGAAAATGGATCAAAAGTTAGAAGCCCTTGCAAGGGAAACACAAAAATCATTGAAAGAAATCCAGGAGAATACAAAAGCCAATAATGAGGAAACGCTCCTAACCCAAAACTTCCAGGAAATCCAGGGCACAATGAGAAAAATCAAACCTAAGGATTATAAGTATAGAAGATAGCAAAGATTTACAACTTAAAGGGCCAGTAAATATCTTCAGCAAAATTATAGAAGAAAAATTCCCTAATCTAAAGAAAGAGATGCCCATGAACATACAAGGAGCCTATAGAACTCCAAACAGACTGGACCAGAACAGAAATTCCTCCACCACATAATAATTAAAACACCAAATGCACTAAAGAAAGACAGAATATTAAAAGCAGTAAGAGAAAGAGGTCAAGTAACACATAAAGGCAGACCTATCAGAATTACACCAGATTTCTCATCAGAAACTATGAAAGCTGGAAGATCCTGGGCAGATGTCATACAGACTCTAAGAGAACAAAAATGTCAGCACAGGCTACTATACCCAGAAAAACTCTCACTTACCATAGACAGAGAAAACAAGATGTTCCATGACAAAACCAAATTTACACAATATCTTTCCACAAACCCAGCCCTACAAAGGATAATGGATGGAAAACACCAACACAGGAGGGAAACTACACACCCTAGAAAAACCAATAAAGTAGTCTTAATTCAACAAACCCAAAAGAAGATAGCCACAAAAGCAAAATTCCACCTTTAACAACAAAAATAACAGTATGCAATAATCACTTTTCTTTAATATCTCTTAACATCAATGGACTCAATCCCCCAATAAAAAGACAAAGACTAGCAGACTGGATATGTAAACAGACAGGATCCAACATTTTGTGGCATACAAGAAATCTACCTCAGGGACAAAGGCAGTCACTACCTCAGAGTCAAAGATTGGAAAGCAATTTGGTTCCAAGAAACAAGCTGGAGTGGCCATTCTTATATCAGGCAAAATCAACTTTCAACCAAAAGTTGTAAAAAAGGATAAGGAAGGACACTTCACACTGGTCAAAGGAAAAATCTACCAAGATGAACTCTCAATTCTAAACATCTAAGCTCCAAATGCAAGGACACCCACATTCATAAAAGAAACTTTGCTAAAGCTCAAACCACACATTGCACCTAACACAATAATTGTGGGAGACTTCAAGACCCCACTCTCAGTAATGGACAAATCATGGAAACAGAAACTAAACAGAGACACAGTGAAACTAACAGAAGTTATGAACTAAATGGATCCAACAGATATTTATAGAATATTCCATCCTAAAGCAAAAGATTATACCTTCTTCTCAGCACCTCATGGTACCTTCTCCAAAACTGACCGCATAATTGTTCACAAAACAGGCCTCAACAGATACATAAATATTGAAATAATCCCATGCACCCTATCAGATCACCACTGTCTAAAGCTGGTCTTAAGTTCAAATAAAAACAATTGAAAACACATACACATGGATGCTGAACAATGCTCTACTCAATGATAAATCAGTCAAGGAAGAAATAAAGATCTTAAAGACATTTTAGAATTTAAATAAAATAAAGACGCATGATACCAAAATTTATGGGACACAATGAAAGCACTGCTAAGAGGAAAGCTCATAATGCTAACTGCCCCCAAAAAGAAAATGGAGAGAGCTTACACTAGCAGCTCGACAACACATCTGAAAGCTCTAGAACAAAACGAAGCAAATACACCCAAGAGTAGTTGGCAGGGAATAATCAAACTCAGGGCCAAAATCAACCAAATATAAACAAAAAGAACTATACAAAGAATCAACAAAACAAGGAGCTCATTCTTTGAGAAAATCAACAAGATAGATAAACCCTTAGCCAGACTAACCAGAGGGCACAGAGGCACTACCCAAATTAATAAAATCGGAAATAAAAAGGGAGTCATAGCAACAGAAACTGTGGAAATTCAAAAGAATCTTCAGATACTACTACAAAAGCTTATACTCAACAAAATTGGAAAATCTGGACAAAATGGACAATTTTCTAGACACATACCAGGTGCCAATATTAAAACAGGATAAGATAAACCATCTGAATAGTCCCACAAGTCATGACGAAATAGAATCAGTCATTAACAGTCTCCCAACCAAAAACAAAAAACAAAACAACAACAACAACAAAAAAAACAAAAAAAACAAAAAAACAAAAACAAGGACCATATGGGTTTATTGAGGAAATCTATCAAATCTTCAAAGGAGACCTAATACCTATACTCTTCAAACTATTTCACAAAATAGAAACACAAGGAACACTACCCAATTCATTCTATGAAGCCACAATAAAGCTTATACAGAAAACAAAAACAAAACAAGACAAGAGAACTTCAGACCAATTTCCCTTACGAACGATGATGCAAAAATAAAATTCTTGCCAACCAAATCCAAGAATATATCAAAATGATAATTCACCACCATCAAGTAGGCTTTATGCTAGGGATGCAGGGATGTTTATGTAATGGATACAGAAATCCATCAATGTAATCCATTACATAAACAAATTCAAAGGAAAAACATGTGATCATTTTATTAGATGCTGAAAAAGCATTTGACAAAATTTAACATCCCTTCATGTTAAAAGTCTTGGAGAAATCAGGAATTCAAGGCCCTTACCAAAACATAGTAAAAGCAATATACAGGAAATCAGTAGCCAACATTAAACTAAATGCAGAAAAACTTGAATCAATTCCACTAAAAATTGGGGTCCAGACAAGGCTGTCCACTCTCTCCCTATCTATTCAATATAGTACTTGAAGTTCTAGTTATAGCAATTAGACAAAAAAAGGAGATCAAAGGTATACAAATTGGAAAGAAGGAAGTCAAATTATCACTACTTGAAGATGATATAATAGTATACTTAAATGACTCCAAAAATTCCACCAGAGAACTCCTAAAGCTGATAAACAACCTCAGCAAAGTGGCCGGATATAAAATTTATTCAAACAAATCAGTAGCCTTCGTCTACTCAAAGGATAAACAAGCTGAGAAAGAAATTAGGGAAATGACACCCTTCATAATAGTCACAAATAATATTACATGCCTTGGTGTGACTCTAATCAGAGAAATAAAAGATATGTATGACAGGAACTTCAAGCCTCTGAAGAAAGAAATCAAAGATCTCAGAAGATCCCAGCAGATACAAAGATCTCCCATGCTCATGGATTGGCAGGATTAATATAGTAAAAATGGCCATCTTGCCAAAAGAAATCTACAGATTCAATGCAATCCCTATCAAAATTCGAAATCAATTCTTCATAGAGCTAGAAAGAGAAATCTGCACATTCATTTTATCCTGGGTAACAAAAAAACCAGGATATTGAAAACTATACTCCACAACAAAATAATTTCTGGGGGAATCACCATCCCTGACCTCAAGCTATACTACAGAGCAATCTTGCTAAAAACTATATGGTATTGGTACAGAGACAGGCAGGAAGATCAGTGGACTAGAATTGAACACCCAGAAATGAACCCACAAACCTACAGTCACTTGATATTTGACAAAGGAGCAACATCCAGTGGAAAAAAGACAGCATTTTAACAAATGGTGCTGGATCAACTGGAGGTCAGCATGTAGAAAAATACAAATTCACCTATTCTTATCTCCTTGTACAAAACTCAAGTCCAAGTGGATCAAGGACGGTCACAGACAACCAGATACATTCAAGCTTATAGAGGAGAAAGTGGGGAAGAGCCTTGAACATATGGATACAAGGGAAAATTTCCTAAATAGAACACCAATGCCTTATGCTCTAAGAACAAGAATGGACAAATGGGACCTCATAAACCTGCAAAGCAGTTTTATGTGAGGCAAAGAACACTGTCAATAGTACAAAATAGCAGCCAATCGATTGAGAAAAGATCTTTACCAATCCTACATCCAATAGAGGGTTAATATCCAATGTATACAAAAAACTCAAAAAGTTATACTCCAGAGTGTCAAATAACTCTATTAAAAATGGGGTACAGAGCTAAACAGGGAATTTTCAACTGAGGAAACTTGAATGGCTGTGAAGCACCTGAAAGCCCTGGAACAAAAAGAGGCTAATTCACCCAGGAGGAGTAGAAGACAGGAAATCATCAAACTCAGGGCTGAAATCAATCAAGTAGAAACAAAGAGAACCATACAAAAGATCAACAAAACCAGGAACTGGTTCTTTGAGAAAATCAGCAAGATAGATAAACCCTTAGCCAGACTAACCAAAGGGCACAGAGACATTATCCAAATTAACAAAGTTAGAAATGAAAAGGGAGATATAACAACATAAACTGAGGAAATTCAAAAAATCATCAGATTCTACTACAAAAGTCTATACACAACATAACTGGAGAATCTGGAGAAAATGGACAATTTCCTAGACAGATACCAAATACTAAAATTAAATCA
Organism: Apodemus sylvaticus; assembly: GCF_947179515.1. Lineage (NCBI taxonomy): Eukaryota > Metazoa > Chordata > Mammalia > Rodentia > Muridae > Apodemus > Apodemus sylvaticus. Next base: position 69,384,117 of record NC_067482.1, on the reverse strand, counting down.
GGATCAAATAGATCAACTAAACAGTCCCATAACCCCTAAAGAAATAAAAGGGGTCATAGAAAGTCTTACAACCAAAAAAAGCACAGGACCAGATGGTTTTAGTGCAGACAATTATATCAGACCTTCAAAGAAGACCAAACACCAATACTCTTCAAATTATTCCACAAAATAGGAACAGAAGGAACACTATCCAACTCGTTCTACAAAGCCATAGTTATGCTGATACCAAAACCACACAAAGATCCAACAAAGATCCAACAGGCCAATATCCCTTATGAATACCGATGCAAAAATACTCAATAAAATTCTTGCCAATTGAATCCAAGAACAGATCAAAACGAGTATTCACCATGATCAAGTAGGCTTCATCCCAGGGATGCAGGGATGGTTCAATATATCAAAATCCATCAATGCGATCCACTACATAAACAAACTCAAACAAAAAAAAACACATGGTCATTCCATTAAATGCTGAAAAAGCATTTGACAAAATTCAGCATCCTTTCATGCTAAAACTGTTGGAAAGAACAGGAATTCAAAGCCCATACCTAAACATAATAAAAGCAATATACAGTAAACCAGTAGCCAACATCAAACTAAATGAAGAGAAATTTGAAGCAATCCCACTAAAATCAGGAACTAGACAAGGCTGCCCCCACTCTCCATACCTTTTCAATATAGTACTTGAAGTTCTATAGCAATTACACAACATAAGGAGATCAAAGGGATACAAATTGGAAAGGAAAAAGTCAAACTATCACTATTTGCAGATGATATGCTAGTCTACTTAAGTGACACAAAAAACTCCACCAGAGAACTCCTACAGCTGATAAACAACTTCAGCAAAGTGGCTAGTTATAAAATCAACTCAAGCAAATCTGTTAGCCTTCCTATACACAAAGGATAAGGAGGTTGAGAAAGAAATTAGGGAAATGACACCCTTCAAAATAGCCACAAACAATATAAAGTATCTTGCAGTGACTCTAACCAAACAAGTGAAAGATCAGTACGAGAAGAACTTCAGATGTCTGAAGAAGGAAATTGAAGAAGACCTCAGAAAATGGAAAAATCTTCCATAATCATGGAATGGCAGGATTGATATAGTAAAAATGGCCATCTTACCAAAAGCAATCTACAGATTCAATGCATCCCCATCATAATCCCCATCATAATCAACTCAGTTCTTCATAGAATTAGAAAGAGCAATTCTCAAGTTCATCTGGAATAACAAAAAAAAAAAACAGGATAGCTAAAACTATTTTCAACAGTAAAATAATTTCTGGGGGAATCAGTATCCTGGACTTCAAGCAGTACTACAGAGCAATAGTGTTAAAAACTGCATGGTATTAGTACAGTGACGGGCAGGTAGATCAATGGAATAGGATTGAAGACCCAGAAATGAAAGCACAACCTATGGTCACTTGATCTTTGACAAAGGAGCTGAAACCATCCAGTGGAAAAAAGATAGCCTTTTCAACAAAAGGTGCTGGCTCAACTAAAGGTCAGCTTGCAAAAGAATGTGAATTAATCCATTCTTATCTCCCTGTACTAAGCTCAACTCCAAGTGGATCAAAGACCTCTGCATAAAACCAGACACACTGAAACTAATAAAAAAGAAACTGGGGAAGACCCTTGAGGATCTGAGCACAGGGGAAAAGTTCCTGAATAGAATACGAATAGCTTATGCTCTAAGATCAAGAATTGTCAAATGGGACCTCATAAAATTACAAAGTTTCTGTAAAGCAAGGACACTGTCAAGGGGACAAAATGGCAACCAACAAATTGGGAAAGGGTCTTCACCAACCCTACATCCAACAGAGGGCTAATATCCAATATATACAAAGAAATCAAGAAGTTAGACACCAGAGAGCCAAATAACCCTGTTGAAAAATGGGGTACAGGGCTGCAGGAGAGAAGCCCCTCGGCCATATTCGCTGCATGCCAGGACAGAAAAGGGGCACTAGGTACTATATCACCCTGAGCTTTAGATCTCTGGTGGTGCAAACCCCCAGGGGTCTGCCTGTGCCAAGGAACTGAACACATAGGCGGTTTGTCTGCCAGCCTGCCTGGCATGGGACCTGTGTCCTAGGTGAGAATCAACAGAGGGAGTGACTCCCACCACACCATCTTCGCTCCATAGTAGAGCAGACAGAGAACACCTGGTTGACCTTGACAACCTAAGTATAACATTGCTTGAGGCAAGACTGAGCGGGGCTCCAAAGGCACAAAAGAGGAAGGCAGCATATCAGTAATCTGTGCCAGAGGAAACCCAGTCATCCAGTGTTGCAGAAATAACCTTAAAGATCCACAGTAGGTTGAAGCACCAGCCAGTGACAATAAAACCATCTAACACCTGGGAGAACTAGATGGCTAAAGGCAAATGTAGGAACGTTACTAACAGAAACCAAGGCATTATGGCAGCATCTGAATCCAATTCTCCAACAATACCAAGTCCTGGATACCCCAACACACCAGAAAAACAAGATTTGGATTTAAAATCACTGGTCATGATGCTGGTACAGGAACACAGGAAGGACATACTTAAAGAAATTCAGGAGAAAATGGATCAAAAATTAGAAGCCCTTACAAGGGAAACACAAAAATCATTGAAAGAAATTCAGGAGAATACAAAAGCCATTAAGGAGGAAACACAAAAAATCACTTAAAGAAATACAGGAGAAATTTGATCAACAGGAAGAAGTCTTGAAAGAGGAAACACAAAAATCTCTTAAAGAATTAGAGGAAAACACTAACAAGCAAATGACGGAACTGAGCAAAAACTTCCAGGATCTAAAACTAGAAGTAAAAACAAATAAGAAAGCACAAAAGGAGACAACTTTGAAGATAGAAAACCTTGGGAAGAAATCAGGGACCATAGACGCAAATATCAACAACAGAATACAAGAGAGAGAAGAAAGAATCTCAGATGCCGAAGATACCATAGAAACCATGGACTCAACAGTTAAAGAAAATGCAAAATGCAAAAATCTTGTAACCCAAAACATCCTGGAAATCCATGACACAATGAGAAAGCCAAATCTAAGGATTATAGGCATTGATGAGAGTGAAGATTTACAACTTAAAAGGCCAGCAAATATCTTCAACAAAATTATGGAAGAAAACTTCCCTAACCTAAAGAGAGAGATGCCCATGAATATACAAAAAGCCTATAGAACTCCAAACAGACTGGACCAGAACAAAAATGCCTCCTATCACACAATAATCAAAACCCCAAATGTACTAAACAAAGAAAGAATACTTAGGGTAGTAAGAGAAAAAAAGGCAAGTAACATATAAAGGAAGACCTATCAGAATTACACCAGATTTCTCACCAGAGACCATGAAAGCTAGAAGATCCTGGGCAGAGCTCATGCAGACTCTAAGAGAACACAAATGCCAGCCGAGACTACTATACCCAGCGAAACTCTCAATTACTATAGAAGGAGAACCCAAGATATTCCACGACAAACCAAATTTATACAATATCTTTCCACAAACCCAGCCCTACAAAGGATAATAGAGAGAAAACACCATTACAACCAGGGAAACTATACCCTGGAAAAAGCAGGATATTAAGCTTCTTTCATCAAACCCAAAGAAGATAACCACACACGTATAAAATTAAAATCAAAAATGATAGGAAGCAATAACCACTACTCCTTAATATCTCTTAACATCAATGGACTCAATTCCCCAATAAAAAGACATAGACTAACAGACTGGTTACGTAAACAGGACCCTACATTTTGCTGCATACAGGAAACACACCTCAGTGTCAAAGACAAAAACTACCTTAGAGTAAAATGCTGGAAGACAATTCTACAAGCAAATAGTCCCCGGAAACAAGCCGGACTTGCCATTCTAATACCAGATAAAATTGACTTTCAACCTAATGTCATCAAAAGAGACAGGGAAGGTCTCTTCTTGCTGGTCAAAGGAAAAATCCAACAAGAAGAACTCTCAATCCTGAACATCTATGCCCCAAATACAAGGGCGCCCTCATTCATAAAAGAAACTTTATAAAGTTCAAAGCACACATTGCACCTAACACAATAATTGTGGGTGACTTCAACACTCCACTTTCACCAATGGACCAATCAGGAAAACAGAAACTAAACAGGGAGACAGTAAAACTAATTGAGGCTTTGGACCAATTGGACTTAACAGATATATATAGAACTTTTCATCCCAAAGCAAAAGAATATACCTTTTTCTCAGCACCTCATGGTACCTTCTCCAAAATAGATCATATAGTTGGTCACAAGACAGACCTCAACAAATATAAGAAGACTGAAATAATCCCATGCCTCCTATCAGATCACTATGGAGTAAAAGTGGTCTTTAATAACAATAAAAACAACAGAAAGTCCACATACACATGGAAACTGAACAATACTCTACTCAATGATACCTTGGTCAAGGAAGAAATAAAGAAAAAAAAATCAAAGATTTCTTAGAATTTAATGAAAATGAAGGCACAACATACACAAATCTGTGGGACACAATGAAAGCAGTGCTAAGAGGAAAACTCAAAGCTTTGAGTGCCTCCAAAAAGAAATTCGAGAGACCATACACTAGAAGATTAATGGAACAACTGAAAGCCATGGAACAAGAAGAAGCCAATTCACCCAGGAGGAGAAGAAGACAGGAAATCATCAAACTCAGGGCTGAAATCAATCAAGTAGAAACCAAGAGAACCATACAAAGAATCAACAAAACCAAAAGCTGGTTCTTTGAAAAAATCAACAAGATAGATAAACCCTTAGTCAGACTAACCAAAGGGCACAGAGAAAGTATCCAAATTAACAAAATTAGAAATGAAAACAGATATTACAACAGAAACCGAGGAAATTCAAAAAATCATCAGATCCTACTACAAAAACCTGTACTCAACACAACTGGAGAATCCGGAGGAAATGGACATTTTCTTAGACAGATACCAATTACCAAAATTAAACCAGGATCAAATAGACCATCTAAACAGACCCATAACCCCTAAAGAAATAGAAGGGGTCATAGATAGGCTGCAGACCAAAAAAAAGCACAGGACCAGATGGTTTCAGGGTAGAATTCTATCAGACCTTCAAAGAAGACTTAACACCGATACTCTTCAAACTTTTCCACCAAATAGAAACAGAAGGAACACTACCCAACTCTTTCTTCAAAGCTACTATTATGCTGATACCAAAACCACACAAAGATCCAACTAAGAAAGAGAATTTCAGGACAATTTCCCTTATGAATATCAATGCAAAAATACTAAATAAAATTCTTGCCCATCAAAGCCAAGAACACATCAAAACGATCATCCACCATGATCAAGTAAGTAGGCTTCATCCCAGGGATGCAGGGATGGTTCAATATAAGGAAATCCATAAATGCTATTCACTACTTAAACAAACTCAAAAACCACATGATCATTTCATTAGATGCTGAAAAAGCATTTGACAAAATTCAGCATCCTTTCATGCTAAAGGTCTTGGAAAGGACAGGAATTCAAGGCCCATATCTAAACATAGTAAAAGCAATATACAGCAAACAGGTATCCAACATCAAACTAAATAGAGTGAAACTTGAAGTAATCCCACTAAAATCAGGGACTAGACAAGGCTGCCCCCTCTCTCCATATCGTTTCAATATAGTTCTTGAAGTCCTAGTTAGAGCAATTAGACAACATAAGGAAGTTAAAGGGATACAAATTGGAAAGGAAGAAGTCAAACTTTCACTATTTACAGATAATATGATAGTATACTTAAGTGACCCTAAAAACTCTACTAGAGAACTCCTACAGCTGATAAACAACTTCAGCAAAGTGGCTGGCTACAAAATCAACGCAAGCAAATCAGTAGCCTTTATATATTCAAAGGACAAGCAGACTGAGAAAGAAATTACAGAAATGACTCCCTTCACAATAGCTACAAACAGCATAAAGTATCTTGGGATGACTCTAGCCAAACAAGTGAAAGACCTATATGACAAGAACTTCAGATCTCTGAAGAAGGAAATCAAAGAAGATCTCAGAAAATGGAAAAAATCTGCCATGCTCGTGGATCGGCAGGATTAATATAGTTAAAATGGCCATCTTGCCAACGGCAATCTACAGATTCAGTGCTATCCCCATAAAAATCCCAACCCAGTTCTTCATAGAGCTAGAAAGAGAAATTCTCAAATTCATCTGGAATAACAAAATACCCAGGATAGCTAAAACTATTCTCAACAGTAAAAGAGCTTCAGGGGGATTCAGTATCCCAGACTTTAAACTTTACTATAGAGCAGTAGTGATAAAAACTGCATGGTATTGGTACAATGTCAGGCAAGCAGATCAATGGAATAGGATTGAAGACCCAGAAATGAACCCACACACCTATAGTCACTTGATCTTCGACAAAGGAGCTGAAAGCATCCAGTGGAAAAAAGATAGTCTTTTCAACAAATGGTGCTGGTTCAATTGGAGGTCAGCATGCAGAAGAATGCGAATCGATCCATTCTTATCTCCTTGTACTAAGCTCAACTCCATATGGATCAAGGACCTCCACATAAAACCTGACACACTGAAACTAACAGAAAAGAAACTGGGGAAGACCCTTGAGGACATCGGTACAGGGGAAAAGTTCCTGAATAGAACACCAATAGCTTATGCTCTAAGATCAAGAATTGACAAATGGGACCTCATAAAAATACAAAGTTTCTGTAAGGCAAAGGACATTGTCAAAAGGACAAAACATCAACCAACAGATTGGGAAAGGATCTTCACCAACCCTAAATCTGACAGAGGGCTAATATCTAATATATACAAAGAACTCAAGAAGGTAGAACTCAGAGAACCAAATAACCCCATTAAGAAGTGGGGTACGAAGATAAAGAATTTTCACATGAAGAACTTCGGAGGGCTGTGAAACACCTTAAGAAATGTTCAACATCATTAACCATTAGGGAAATGCAAATCAAAACAACCCTGAGATTTTACCTCACACCAGTCAGAATGGCTAAGGTCAAAAACTCAGGAGACAGTAGGTGTTGGCGAGGATGTGAAGAAAGAGAAACACTCCTCCACTTCTGGTGGGATTGCAAGATGGTGCAACCACTTTGGAAATCATTCTGGTGGTTCCTCAGAAAACTGGGCATGTCACTTCCTGAGGACCCTGTTATACCACTCCTGTGCATATACCCAGAGGATTCTTCAGCATGCAATAAGGACACATGCTCCACTATGTTCATAGCAGCCCTATTTGTAGTAGCCAGAAGCTGGAAATAACCCAGGTGTCCTTCAACAGAGGAATAGATACAAAAAATGTGGTATATTTACACAATGGAGTACTATTCAGCCATTAGAAACAATGAATTCATGAAATTCTTAGGCAAATGGATGGAGCTGGAGAACATCATACTAAGTGAGGTAACCCAGACTCAAAAGATGAATCATGGTATGCACTCACTAATAAGTGGATATTAACCTAGAAACTTTGAATACCCAAGACATAATCCACATATTAAATGATGTCCAAGAAGAAGGGAGGAGTGGCCCTTGGTTCTGGAAAGACTCAGTGCAGCAGTATAGGGGAATACCAGAACAGAGAAGTGGGAAGGGGTAGATGGAGGAACAGGGGGAGGGAAAAGAGCTTATGGGCCTTTCAAGGAGTGGGGATCCAGAAAAGGGGAAATCATTTGAAATGTAAATAAAAATATATCAATAAAAAATTTAAAAAATTTTAAAAAATGGGGTACAGATCTAAACAAAGAATTTTCACATGAAGAACTTCAGATGGCTGAGAAGCACGTTAAAAAGGTTCAACATCATTAGTCTTTAGGGAAATGCAAATCAAAACAACCCTGAGATTCTACCTTATACCAGTTAGAATGGCTAAGATTAAAAACTCAGGAGACAGTAGGTGTTGGCGGGGAGGTGGAGAAAGAGGAACACTCCTCCACTGCTGATGGGAATGCAAGTTGGTAAAACCACTCTGGAAATCAGTCTGGCTGTTTCTCAGAAAACTGGGCATAACACTTCCGGAGGACCCTGCTATACCACTCCTGGGCATATACCCAGAGGATTCCCCAGCATGCAATAATGGCACATGCTCCACTATGTTCATAGCAGCCTTATTTATAATAGCCAGAAGCCGGAAAGAACCCAGATGTCCCTCAATGGAGGAATGGATACAGAAAATGTGGTATAGTTACACAAAGGAATACTACTCAACAATTAAAAACAATGAATTCGTGAAATTCTTAGGCAAATGGTTGGATCAGAAAAATATCATGCTAAGTGAGGTAACCCAATCACAAAAGAACACACATGGAATACAGTCACTGAAAAGTGGATATTAGCTCAGAAATTCTAAATACAGAAGACACAATTCACATATCAAATGAGTCCCAAGAAGAAGGGAGGAGAGGTCTCTGATCCTGAAAAGGCTTGTTCCAGCATTGTAGGGGAGTACCAGGACAGAGAAGTAGGAGGGGGTTGATAGGAGAATGGGCGGAGGGAAGAGGGCTTAGGGAACTTATGGGGAAGGGGGAACCTGGAAAGGGAAAACCATTTGGAACGTAAACAAACAATATAGAAAATAAAAATTATAATTAAAATAAAAGAAATGTTTAGCATCCTTAGTTATCAGGGAAATAGAAATCAAAACACCCTGAGATTCAACTCACACTAGTCAGAATGGCTAAGATGAACAACTCAGGGGACAGCAGATGCTAGAGAGTATGTAGAGAAAGAGGAACACTCCTCCACTGATGGTGGGATTGAAAGCTAGTAAAACCACTCTGGAAATCAGTTTGGTGGTTCCTCAGAAAATTGGACATATTACTACCTGAGGACCCAGCTATACCACTTTGGGCATACACCCAGAAGATACTCCAACATGTAATAAGGACACATGCTCCACTATGTTCATAGCAGTCTTATTTATAACAGCCAGAGCTAGAAAGAACCCAGATGTCATTCAACAGAGGAATGGATACAGAAATTGTGGTGTGTATACACAATGGAGTACAACTCATCTATTAAAAACAATGAATTCACGAAATTCTTAGGCAAATGAATGAAACTAAAGTGTCATCCTGAGTGAGATAACCCAATCACAAAAGAACACATGTGGTATGTACTCACTGATAAGTGTGTATTAGCCCAAAAGCTCAAAATAAACAAGTTACAATTCAGAGACTACAAGAAGTTCAAGAAGAAGGAAGACCAAAGTGGGGGTACTTTGGTTCCTCTGAGAAGGGGAACAAAATACTCATAGGAACAACTATGGAGACAAAGTGTGGAGTAGAGACTGAAGGAAAGGCCACCTAGAGACTGTCCTTCCTGGGGATTCATCCTATAAACAGTCACCAAAGTATGAAACTACTATGGATGACAAGAAGTACATACCGAAAGGAGCCTGTTGTGGTTGTCTTTTTGAGGGGCCCTGCCAGAGCCTTACAGATACAGAGGCGGATACTAGCAGCCAACCACTGGACTGAGTGAGGAGTTCCCAATGGAGGAGTTGGAGGACAGACTGAAGGAGCTTGAGGGGTTTGCAACCCAATTGGAAGAATGATGATATTGGCCAACCAGACACCCCAGGGTTCCCAAGGACTAAGTGATCAACCAAGGGGTACACATAGCTCCAGTCATAAAAGTGGTAGAGGAATGCCTTGTTGGGCATCAGTGGGAGGAGAGGTCCTTTGTCCTGTTAAGGTTCAATAAATGTCCCAGTGAGGGGAAACCTGGGGGGGGGATGGGTGGAGGAGCATATTCTTGGTGGCAGGGGTGGGAGGAAGAGGATTTTTCGGGGAGGGGGAAATGGGAAGGGGTATAACATTTGAAATGTAAATAAAGAATGTATTCAATAAAAAAAAGAAGTTAGACTCAGGAGAGTCAAATAACGATATTAAAAAATGGGGTACAGAACTAAACTGAGAATTCTCAACTGAGGAAACTTGAATGACTGTGAAGCACCTAAAGAAATGTTCAGCATCCTTAGATATCAGGGAAATGCTAATCAAAACAACCCTGAGATTCAACTCACACTGGTCAGAATGACTAAGATGAACAACTCAGGGGACAGCAGATGCTGGCGAGGATATGGAGAAGAAGGAACACTCTTCCACTGCTGGTGGGATTGCAAACTGGTACAACCACTCTGGAAATCAGTTTGGCAGTTCCCCAGAAAATTAAACATAGTACTACCTGAGGACCCACCTATACCACTCCTGGGCATATACCCAGAAGATGCTCCAATATGTAATAAGGATATATGTTCCACTATGTTCGTTGCAGCTTTATTTATAATAGCCAGAAGCTGGAAAGAACCCAGGTGTCCTTCAGCAGAGAAATGGATACAGAAAATGTGGTATATTTACACAATGGAGTACTACTCAGCTACTAAAAACAATGAATTTGTGAAATTCTTAAAAAAAAAAAAAGAAGGATGGAACTAGAAAGTGTCATCCTGAGTGAGGTAATCCAATCACAAAAGAACATGCATGGTATGCACTCACTGATACGTGAATATTAGTATGGGTGATTAATACTAATACTGCAAAGCTTCTGTAAGGCAAAGGACACTGTCAATATGACAAAACAGCAAACAACAGATTGAAAAAAGATCTTCACCAATCCTACATCTGATAGAGGGGCATCTTCTTGGAGGCAGGGGATGGGAGGAAAGGTTGGGGATTTTCTGGGAGGGGAGGAAACCGGGAAAGGGTATAACATTTGAAATGTAAATGAAGAATGCATTCAATTAAAAGAAGATATTAATTTTTTTAAATGTAAAGCAAGCCCATTATGACAGTATTGTAGTGTATAAATGGCAAATGTGGAATAAAACCTAGAAGTAGGAATCGATAGAGCTGTGCTCATGTTATGTTTAAGTGGCTATAACAGAAAAGGTAAATGGCTGGAGAGAGGGCTCGACCATAAAGAGCATGCCATTTTCTTGCAGAGGGCCTAAGTTGCATGGACCACACCCATACCAAACAGCTCACACCTGTCAAGAACATCAGGTCCAGGCAATCTGGCATGTCTCTGATCTTGAGCACACTCACATATATCGACATACACATGGGCACACACATAATAATAAAAATATTTTTAATCCAGACATAATCAAATAGCGATTGGATGTCCAACTTCTATTCTAAAAGAAAATTGAGACCACAGATCCAAAGCAGAGAGTCATTTACAAACAAGGTCAGAATAAAATGTCTTTCTGAGGGAAACTTGAGTTGCATCCCTGGAGCACATGTTGGTCAGTAAGTCAGTTTGGCTTGAGCCAAATAGTGAAAAAGAAGTTGCAGTTAATTCTCTTGGACACATCACTGCCAAGTTAGATGCTGAGCTGTTCCAAATAGTAAACTCAGACCCTGTGAGGAGAAATGTGAAAGGCGGTGTATATGGCCCAACCATGAAGTTGTATAATTTCCAAAAGGGAAAAATCCAATTGTTTGAAAGTGAAGTCTATCAGGATAAGTTATATTCTGCTTTGACTCCAATCAAGAGTCTGCTATAAGTAATTTAAAGAAACAGCAGTATGGTATGCATCACAAGAAAACTCAGCTAATCAGTCACCCTAGTGATCCGGCTAAGAGAGTAGTCATCTCAAAGGAAAAGTGTATGAGTTTCTTATAGAGCAACTGAGTATCCCTTCCCTTAATCCTCTAGCAACTGGTAAGGTCCTGCCCTTCCCTAGTAACAGAGGGATTGAGAAACAAAATCCTACCACGTCCTCTTACTTCTCTGCATTTCTACCTTTTGGTTCATATTTTCTACAGCATTCAGTATTCAGATGAGTAAAACAGGGATAAATGATGTGTGTCACCTAATACATCATACTCAGCAACAATCTCACCAAGAAGCTTCTCCCCTCCCATTCTGTACACGCAGAAATGAACAGCTCAGGAACAGTCAGGGGAAGTGGACAGCTCAGGAACAGTCAGGGGAAGTGGACAGCTCAGGAACAGTCAGGGGCCATGGCAACGCTCCCACAATATGTAGACACAGGAGCCAAGATGTCAGCCCAGGCATGACTCCAAAGCCATTCTTCTCCTTTCCACAAGAGCACACTATCACTTATGACCACCTACTTTCCCTTTCAAATGAGCAGGCGAATTCATCCTTCATACACACACGCACACACACACACACACACACACACCAGAGTAGACACTTTATTTGACTATTATGTTTGAATTGGAGAAGAGGTGTAAGCGTAGCTAATATTAAAATGACTCAATGGTCTTTGGCACCTTTTCTTCTGTAAGAGAAAAAAAAAAAAAGAAAGATAAAACAAGAGTAGAGAAGGTCCCTCCGAGGTCGCTAGGGAGGCTGGGGTTTATTTTTAAGGATTCTGCAGAAATGTGGACATGTGTCAGGCTGCCCAGCCTAAATTTTATGTTTCCTTGTGCTGATTCCTGAAGAACCACAAATCGGTTTTCACTTGACCATCCCTAGTTTTATTTGTAAAGATATGTATTAAAAAGTCTAAAATAGGATTATGGGCTGTTTCTTCTTTAGACCAGTCATTTGTATTTCCTGGTGTGGCCAGAGTACTTAGTGGTTTGTGTTTCAAGTTTATCAGTTGGGGCTCCTTTCATGAAAAACCTTGCATAAGATTATCTTTGGGATAGAAAAACAAAAGTATTACCCCTGCTGCTTTGGGAGCCTGACTTAAAGTCTCTATAATTCAGTGCGCTGGATTAAGGATGTCATATTTATTGGTCAAAGGTTTCACTTTATTGCAACTAGTCTACATCCTTAATTTGAACCTGAATCCTGAGAGATATCTGATTCATTGGGCCTGGAACTGCCCTGGTATTAGCACTCTCTGAACAAATGTTCCCCTTCTCAAGGCTCAGAGATGTTAAATTCTGAAGCAAATGCCCTACACAACAGCAAATCCCTTTCCTGGAATATATATATATTGAGTTATGAAGCTGCAGAAGTCTTTATTTCCTAGCCCCACAAACAGCCTTTTTAGCACTAATTCATGCACAGATAAAGCAATGGTGGAAAGTGGAATGGGCTTGATCTGATACTCAATCCAGTGCATTGATTTATAGACAGGATAAGTCAGATCTCTCAAGTAACATAAGCCACACTGTGTGTTCTAGCCCTGGTACAAGACTTTATATACAGGAAACCGCAACTGGTAAAGCTCTTTGTCTTAGGGTTTCTTTTGCTATGAAGAGACACCATGACCATGACAACTCTTGTAAAGAAAAATGTTTCCTTGGGGCTGGCTTATACTTTGAGAGGTTTAGTTCATATCATCATGGCAGAAAACATAGTGGCATGCAGACAGACATAGTGCTAGAGAAGGAGCAGAGAGTACTGCATCTTGATCCAAAGGCATCAGGAAGTGACCATGTCATTCTGAATGTAGACTGAGCATTTGAGAACTCCTTAAAGCCGTCCCAATAGTGACAGCTTCCTCCAGCAAAGTCATGCCTACTACAAATAAGGCCACACCTACAAATGGTGCAACCAGCTATGGGCCAAACATTCAAACAACTGAGTCTATGGAGGGAACCACCACACTCCTCATTGAAATTTTCCAGTATAAGGATTCCCTATTGGGTGTCAGAGAAGAGGAAAATAAGAGTTGCAGTGAGTGGCAACTACAACAGATCTTTCCAGTTAGCAGTGCTTAGCTGCTAACAGTACGGCCTACTCATCTCATAAAAGAAAGGAAAAAAAATGGGCTCAGAAGGGGAAACACAGAAACCCATAACAGAGAAGGGACAAACTTGAGATGTTCAGCTTACCATTAACAATGCTAGACCAGAACTCCAGTTCTGCTTATATGGTAAATAGATACATCCTGGGGAAGGTATTCAAATTGATGGTTAGTTCCTAGTTGTGAAGCACTAGGTCTTAGTTAGTCCTTAGCTCTCTCCCTTGGGTTTCCTCATCTGAAAGAGGGGTTAGAAATATTCACTCCACGAACCTGGCTGAAGCACAATGTCATATCTTTGACATCCCAGTGACAGGTGTGAAGAGACACCATAACCAAGGCTGGCTTACTGGTTCTGAAGTTCAATCCATTATCATCATGGTGGGAAGCGTGGCAGCGTTGGGACAGGCCTGGTGCTGGAGAAGGAGCTGGGAGTTCTACATCTTGTTCTGAAAACAAACAGGAGAAGAATGGCTACCTGGAAGCTAGGAGGAAGAGCTCTCAAAGCCCAACCCACAGTGACACACCTACTCCAACTAGGCCATATCGCCTAACAGTGCCACTCCCTGGACCTAGCACATTCACACCACTACAGCAGCCTTCCAGTAGCATTTTCCAGTTCAGAGGAGCGTTCTTCACATTTCCATAGCTGGCTCCTTCTATGCTCGACATATGATTTGTCATTGTGCATTCTTTGTATTCTTCACAAGCCATCCTGTGAGGACTCCGCTAGCAAGCTACCTTCTACATTTCTCCAGATCAAGGAAGTCCCCACCCTCTACTGGCTCAGAATAGTTGAAAGGTTACATGAGTAGGTCCTCTCTAGGACTATAGAAACTAAGACTTGGACTTGCCAAATAAAAGTAGTGACTGATTGCCAATGCCCATCTCATCTATGGAAACAGGCTATGAGAGTAGGAACTTGTCCTAATCTCTTTGAATGATGAATAGCCTAGTGAGAAATTCAGAGTATTGCATAAAGTAATAACATAGACTTACTATCACCTCTACGCCTGAGATAGCCCTTACATTTGTGCAAACACACACACACACACACACACACACACATACACGCACACACACACACACCCCACACAAACTCATCTTAGAAAACAGTCCAAAACCCACATCCTTTACCTTATACATTGATAAATTGAGATGGGAAAAACTCCTTTGTTAATGGTCAAAGGACATTCCAATGAAACTGGAAGTCAAGAAAATAACTCAATCACTGTCACTGTCTCTTAGTCACTAAGTTTGAAACAAAAGAGGTGGGGGTGGGGACTGCCAAATGGATTCTTCAGTACATAGTTAACTGGGAAAGCTTGGCTTGTTAAAAGGCCCTGAGTTTTGAAGGGGTTTTTCTGTTTTGCTTTCATCAGAACAACATGGCAAGAGTAGCAATCAGAATAAGAGTTCCTTAGAGCCTCTCGCCTTACACACAGGGTTCTAATGGATTTCCCCTTCATCCGGGTGCTGAGCGCCATGACTCCCATCCAGTATCTTAAAATGCGGGGAAAGTACTTGGCTGGTCAAGAGAGCTCTGTGTGAGCTGGTGTGAGTTGTTCTAAGTGAGTGACCACAGTGACAGTCGGGCAGAGCGGGTAGCGGAGCCACCCTGAAAGGCCAGAGGAACAGGCCTTTGACACGTTCCGCCCAAATTCTGCTCCTTTGCTTTCTGAGTGAGACATTTGGTCACCTGGTCTGAAAATGAAGCACTCACTCTCTTGAGACCCTGGCCCTGCCTGTAACTCTATCCTCCCAAATGTGCACCCCCTGATTCATTCCTTCTTTTGCCTAGGGCAGCAACTTAGCTGTGAGAAATTGTGATTTGGACTAAATTTAAAATAAAACTATTTTCTAAATGAGAAATAACTCTAAAGGAAAACAAATTCTCCTAAGTGAAATAATTTCTAAGTATTCCTCAGTTCCTTATTTTGTTTTCCTCTCCAGGACCGAGAGGATTAGTCAAAATGCACACTAATAGCCGGGCGGTGGTGGTACACACCTGTAATCCCAGCACTCTGGGAGGCAGAGGCAGATGGATTTCTGAATTCGAGGCCAGCCTGGTCTACAGAGTGAGTTCCAGGACAGCCAGGGCTGTACAGAGAAACCCTGTCTCGAAAAAAACCAAATCCAAAAAAAAAAAAGAAGAAGATGCATACTAATAGATCAATTAAAATTAATAACGGTCACAGACCCAGGCTCTGTCAAAAATTTATTCCATTTATTTCAGCTCCATGTCAAGGCCATAAGATGGTTTTTAGTACCTACCCAGTTCTTAACAGATGAGAGCAAAAACTACTTGTCTAGAGTTAGCCACGGCCAGAGGATTCAGGAAGTGAGACACCTGTGTGGGAAAATTAAGGAGGCATTCACTCCCAGGATTGTGCTAGCATAGCATTATTACCTGGGTATGTCAACACCACCTTAAATTTTCCATAACCCTCTCTTATCCCATTAGTCTCATACCACAGCAGTAGCAAAACTGAACTTCACCCTGGGGCCAAAGCTCCTGCTCTTGCTACATGTCCTCCTGTGGGATAAAATAATTCCACCCATGACACCTTGCTCCAAAAGTTAAGCCTCTGCACAAGTATCTTTGATATCCAAGAATGCGGGTAGACTGCTTCAGCCAACTGAGTCCAAGAGGGCAACATCTTTATACATGCACACACACACACACACACACAAGCACACATACTCCTCCTGCTGTAAGAAACCAGGTGTCAATCATGATAAATATCACAGCAAAATCCAATATACTAAACAGAAAAATGTTGCTGTATCTGCCACAAATATAAAGCAAGAAGGTGATAAAAATCTACTTCATCAATTTAAAACCTAAGTTATCAGCCTTTTTGTTTGTGAAAGGAAAATATAGAACCAAGTTCCAGTAAATGTAGAAAACAGAACCGAAGTCATGACAGAGTGCCTGGACTGAACTCACCAGAGCAGAGTGAAGCATGTTTCTCAGAGCACGAGGCATGACTACATTTAAGTCCGATATCATTTCTGTCCAACAAAGAGGAGAGCAGCTTAGGCCCCTAGTAAGGAGCATACTTCCCAACTTGAGGGAGCAGGGGGTGGTGTATGGGAATTCCAGGGAACCTGACTTGGTCAAAATTACTCCAATTATAAGACATATTACCCAAAATGGCTCTTTTCCCTCACTATCCACAATTTCCCATTGTAATTTTCATTTTCATCCAAAGACCATTTAAACCAGAAGGAAACTTACTCTGAAAATGGGTATCATCCAGATGTTGGACAAGGTGCCAGGCCTGTGTGTCCTGTTGAGATGAGTTAGTGTATCAGGCATCTGTTAGAGGCCACTGGAGACAGTAAAGGGATAGAAGATGTCAGAAGAAGAATATGGGAAAAAGAAAGCTGTGGTATATACACATCTGGAGAAAGTCAAAGGTTAGTCTAGAAAAACCTAAGAAAATGGTTCCTTAAATTCTAATTCTGCTCTGTCTCAGTCTAAGAAAATAAAATTATGGTATTTCAGACTCAGATGTGGCTTAGTGGTAGAATGCTTTTAGAGTATATGTGAGGCCATGGCTTTCATCCCTAGCATCAGAAAAAGAATGTGACAACATCATAAAATAGAGTGCATGCACTCACGAGCCAGAGACAAGCTGAGCACATTGAATCAGGAGAAGATGCAGACGATGGACAGGAAGTGGAACCAAACTATGACGCCACAAGGTTTGCCCTTCAGTGATCCACTTTTCCCAAGAAGTCTCCACCTCCTTAAGATTTCACATTTGTCCCAAATATCACTAGCTAGGGACCAAATAAGTATTCAAACACATGAACCTGTGTGAGACAGTTCATATTCAAACCACATCAGATTCCACCCCAAATATTTTGGTTTCTTCTTCTGCATTATACCAACAGAGAGTGGTGGGGGTTTCATGGTCCATAGGCATCAGTTCATCACTTCAATGAGTAAAGACTCATTAGAGCTTCGAATTTCCAGACATCACCTGGGAACTGGGTATAAAATCAGGCCCCTGGTCCCTATTTCAGATCAAATCAGTACGTCTGTAATTGAGCAGAATACTACATCTGGTACAGCAAAAGCTGAAACTAGGAGTTTCTAGAAGAGACCATTAACCAAGAAAATAGCAGGATTTATATAAACCCTTTGAGTTTGGAGGTATTTGTTGTTTGGGGATTTTTATTGTTTTCTTCTTTCAGTGAAAGAGGACAACTTTATTTTATACTTTGGTATATTTTAAAGGGCACAGTGGGATTAGTGGAAGGGTCCAGCCTTATCTTAAGCTTTAGCAGTCATAAGGGCTCAGAGCCACCTCCTGAACACATTTCCCTAAAAAGGGCCCCCAAAGGCATTTTCCTACTAACTATCAGATTGTTCTGCAGAGTTCTGCAGTTACATGTGAATACCAACGGGAAGAGTAACTGACTTACATGTTACCTTTGAATGTAGGTTTGCCTTGAAAACTTCACAGTCTGTCTGGGTAGCTGTATACCAGTATTCCTAGCTACGTGTTAAAGTCTGAGATGAACCATCATGACTCTGAAGCTAGGGATGTAAAGAAAAGAGGTGTTAAAAATAATAACTACAGCACTGGCAGGAAGGCAAACAGACTGTACACTATGCATAGGCGATGGGTTTTTCTACAGCTTCTCTATTGATCTTTGCAGTGATCTAAAAGGAATGCATTATTGTCTCCATTTTACAGTGAGAAAGCTGACCCTCATGAAAGATGAGTAACTCAAGTATGACTCACTAATAAATGGCAAAGCCAAGATGTTCAAAACCAAAGCCTTAGCTGCTAAATTATACTGCCTGTACATGTGCTTTGAAGAGGTCTTAGGGTAAAGATTCCATAAACTCTCGAATTGCTTGGATTTTGGGACGTGTTTATGGACATCTCTATAGTTCTGAAACTGTTCTATATGAATAAACCTTCTAGAGACCGCCAAGAAAAAAAATTACTGTTTATTTTCCCCAAGTTATAGAGTACAAGGTAATCATTATACTATAGATTATTAAATAAAATTTGGACGGAGAGAAGAATCATTTCAGCATATCAGTTTCCTGGAACTGGGTTATACAAACTCATAAAACAGTTGTATCAGAGTTGACCTCATCAGAATTGAAAGTTTCAGATAATACAAAGCCCTTGACCCATGTTCTACAGCAACAATAAGTCCTAATTATAAACCCAAAGCCCAGGCAGCAAACACAAACTAGACTTGGGGGTTTACACTGAACTAAAAAGACTCAAACAGAAAGAAAGCAAACAGCTCAGTTTGTAACTAATACACCTGGTAAAAGTCTAATGTCCAAAAACAAAACCGAAACTCAAAAGCATAGAAAGAGGAGAAGGATAAGGAGGAAGTGGAGGAGGAAGAAGAAGACTGGAAGAAGAGAAATCCTTGGCTTAAAATTTGGCAAAAAAAAAAAAATTAATAAAAGTAAATAATTCTCTTTTTTTATTCGATATATTTTTTATTTACATTTCAAATGATTTCCCCTTTTCTGGTTCCTCACTCCCTGAAAGTCACATAAGTCCCCTTCCCTCCCCCTGTTCTCCCACCCACTCCTTCCCACTTCCCTGTTCTGTTTTTGCCTTATACTGCTGCACTGAGTCTTTCCAGAACCAGGGGCCACTCCTCCGTTCTTCCTGTACCTCATTTGATGTGTGGATTATGTTTTGGGTATTCCAGTTTTCCAGGCTAATATCCAATTATTAGTGAGTGCATACCATGATTGATCTTTTGAGACTGGGTTACCTCACTTAGTATGATGTTCTCCGGCTCTATCCATTTGCCTAAGAACTTCATCAATTCATTGTTTCTAATGGCTGAATAGTACTCCATTGTGTATATATACCACATTTTTTGCATCCATTCTTCTGTTGAGGGATACCTGGGTTCTTTCCAGCTTCTGGCTATTATAAATGGAGAGTGCATACACTAGCAGCTTAACAACACACCTGAAAGCCCTGGAACCAAAAGAAGCCAATTTACCCAGGAGGAGGAGTAGAAGACAGGAAATCATCAAACTCAGGGCTGAAATCAGTGAAGTGGAAACAAAGAGAACCATACAAAGAATCAACGAATCCAGAAGCTGGTTTTTTGAGAAAATCAACAAGATAGATAGACCCTTAGCCAGACTGACCAAAGGGCAGAGAGAAAGTATCCAAATTAACAAAATTAGAAATGAAAAGGGGGATATAACAACAGAAACTGAGGAAATTCAAAAAATCATCAGATCCTACTACAAAAGCCTATACTCAACACAACTGGAGAATCTGGAGGAAATGGACAATTTCCTAGACAGAATCCCAATACCAAAATTAAATCAGGACCAAATAGATCATCTAAACAGTCCCATAACCCCTAAAAAAATAGAAAGGGTCATAGAAAGCCTTCCAACCAAAAAAAGCACAGGACCAGATGGCTTCAGTGCAGAATTCTATCAGACCTTCAAAGAAGACCTAACACCAATACTCTTCAAACTATTCCACAAAATAGAAACAGAAGGAACACTACCCAACTCCTTCTATGAAGCCACAATTATGCTGATACCAAAACCACAAAAAGATCCAACAAAGAAAGAGAACTTCAGACCAATTTCCCTTATGAACATCGATGTAAAAATACTCAATAAAATTCTTGCCAACCGAATCCAAGAGCACATAAAAGTGATCATCCACCATGATCAAGTAGGCTTTATCCCGGGAATGCAGGGTTGGTTCAATATATGGAAATCCATCAATGCAATCCACTACATAAACAAACTCAAAGAAAAAAACCACATGGTCATTTCATTTGATGCTGAAAAGCATTTGACAAAATTCAGCATCCTTTCATGCTCCAAGTCTTGGAAAGAACAGGAATTCAAGGCCCATACCTAAACATAGTAAAAGCAATATACAGCAAACCGGTAGCCAACATCAAACTAAATGGAGAGAAACTTGAAGCAATCCCACTAAAATCAGGGACTAGACAGGGCTGCCCACTTTCTCCTTATCTTTTCAATATTGTACTTGAGGTATTAGCTCGGGCAATTAGACAACATAAGGAGGTCAAAGGGATACAAATTGGAAAGGAAGAAGTCAAACCATCATTATTTGCAGATGATATGATAGTCTACCTAAGTGACCCAAAAATCTCCACTAGAGAACTTCCACAGCTGATAAACAACTTTAGCAAAGTGGCAGGTTATAAAATCAACTCAAGCAAATCAGTAGTCTTCCTATACTGAAAGGATAAGCAGGCTGAGAAAGAAATTAGGGAAATAACACCCTTCACAATAGCCACAAACAGTATAAAGTATCTTGGGGTGACTCTTACCAAACAAGTGAAAGATCTGTATGACAAGAACTTCAAGACTCTGAAGAAGAAAATAGAAGAAGACCTCAAAAATGGAAAAATCCCCCATGCTCATGGATCGGCTGGATTAATATAGTTAAAATGGCCATTTTGCCAAAAGCAATATACAGATTCAACGCAATACACATCAAA
Source organism: Apodemus sylvaticus (assembly GCF_947179515.1). Classification (NCBI taxonomy): domain Eukaryota; kingdom Metazoa; phylum Chordata; class Mammalia; order Rodentia; family Muridae; genus Apodemus; species Apodemus sylvaticus. The sequence continues at coordinate 69,362,944 of NC_067482.1, read as the reverse complement.
ATCCCAACTCAATTCTTCATAGAGTTAGAAAGAGCAACCCTCAAATTCATCTGGAATAACAAAAAACCCAGGATAGCTAAAACTATTCTCAACAACAAAAGAAATTCTGGGGGAATCAGTATCCCTGACCTCAAGCAATATTACCAAGCAATAGTGTTAAAAACTGCATGGTAGTGACAGGCAGGTGGATCAATGGAACAAGATTGAAGATCCAGAAATGAACCCACACACCTATGGCCACTTGATCCTGGACAAAGGGGTTGAAAACAGCCAATGGAAAAAAGATAGCCTTTTCAACAAATGGAAGGAAGGATTTTATCGTGGATAAGAGAGAAAAACTATCCAGAGGCAACCAGAGGAGCAGAGAGTGAGTGCCCAGTACTAGGGAACTGGAACATAGAGAGATGACTCGGGTTAGAAGCTGGATAAGTAGCTAAGGAGGGAGTAGAGGAGGAGTCAAGGAAGGCCTGAATGCAGGAGTGGCCTTTGAAATGTAAATCAAGTACCCAAGTACCTGTGAATAGGAACCCCAGGGAACCTGGAAGCCAGGAAGGGGTGTGATTTGCCACCACAGCCAATGGAGAGACAAATGTTCCTTCTGCCAGAAGCAACTAAAATTGCTTCTTTGGGGAAGAGAAAGTCCATTTCACAAGTTCCTGAGGAATTCTGGCTTTTATCTAACCACCATAGATCCTTCCATTGTCTAGCTTCAACACACACACACACACACACACACACATATATATATACTGCCTGAGACCTAACAATAACACCCCTCATCAACAAAGAAATGCAAAGCAGAAGCACAAGAAGGAATTGTCTCATGCTCTTAGAATAGCTTTTATGAAATCTAAGCTTTTATGATACTAAAGGGTACCAAACACTGATATAAGGAGGATGAAAGAGAACTGTGTAGACTGTTGGTGGGGGTAACTTAGTAAAGCCACCGTGGAAACATGATGGAGATTTCTGAGAGAAATACAAAGGATTAGGGTGAGAGCCCCGTGGCAAACTGTTTGCCTTGCAGGCAGGAGAACTCAGGTTTGGTCCCCAGAACACACACTGCAGGAGCCAGCTGGCATGATTGCACGCACTTGCTATTGCAGCTCTGTCCAGGGTGGCAGAGATAGGCAGATCCCTGAAGCTCACTGGAGGGTCAGCCTAGCCTGCTAAGTGGGATCCAAGCCAATGAGAAACTGCCTCAAGAAAAAGAAAGGTTGGATGGTGTCTGAAGAACAACTGCCAAAGTGGTCTTCTGGCCCCTACTCACACATACACAAGCACTTGTATGCTCACCTCCATACCCGTGAGCAGCGCACACACACACACACACATACAAAAGTTAGAAACAGGAGATCGGCGGCGGCGGCGGCAGCAGCGGCAGCAGTGGCTGCTCCAGCTGAAGGGCCATCAGCAGTGGAACCAAGGCGTCACAGGGACCAGTTAGGCCCTGCGCCCACGACCACTGACCTTCGCTGACCAGCCGGACAGCAAGCAGCTGCAGTTGTGCGGCGCCTTTCCTGCACGGAGGCCACTTCAGAACTCGGCCTCCCACCAGTCAGGAGAGGAGGATCCATCTTGGTTCCGTACTCCAGGAATCGGACAGACTGAGGTACACAAACATAATCCGAGGCCAACACCGCGGTGGTCTGAGCCCGACGGGCGTTGGCCTGCACCCAGGCCCTGGGCGGGTCGGGGGGCCATCGGGGTGCCAACCCAACCAGGAGGTTTTTTGCCCAGGCTTGCGAGCACGCCGCCGCCATTTTGCCTGCAGGACGACAGAGAGCTCAGGCGGGCAGACCTGTAACAGGCATAGCCTAAGGCTAACAAAGCGGGGGTCCAGGCCCCAAAAGGCACAGGACTGACCCCAAGAACTGGGCGGCTTGGTGGGCCATCTGTGAGTCAACCCGCCCAGGTGATTGTTAGCAAAGCAGACTCTCCCGGCGCTGTCAGGGAGCGCGGGCGCACACGCCCGCCATCCTAGTCACCTGGCAAACCCAATTAACAGTCAAAGCCGTAGGGGAACTTTGCTCGGACCTTGGCCTCCCAGGCTTTTGCCTGGACTCAGGGACTGGGCGGCCAGGCTAACCTTGTGTGCGATAGCCCGGTTGGCAGATCGGCTGCCCAGCGGAGTGAGCGGAACTCAGGGGAGGTCACAGTAGCATACACCGTCGGCACTCCCTGGGAGTGCACACGGGCTCCATCTGCTCCACAGACACAATCTGGGGCAAGGCCTCAGGCAGAAGGCCTTAGCTCTACTCTCTCCGCTTCCGGATCCAGATCAGTCTGGGCGGCAGCATTACATCTCCAAGTCCTGCAAGTGGCTAGCTGGGCTTCCGGGCAGCCAGCTGGGAGAAGTCAGTGTGCTCCAGTGAATCCAGCGGGCCCCAGCGGGAGCCTTCGGGTGCCTGCTTTGGGATCTGAACAGCCTGGGCAGCAGCACACTGTCTACAAGCAGTGCAGGAGGTAAGCTGTGCACCAGAGGCCAACTGGGAAGGGGCAGCTTGCACTGGTGAGTCCAGCACTGACAAGATAAACTAACACCAGTGAGATCTAGATGGCAAAAGGCAAACGCAGGAACGTCACTAACAGAAATCAAGGCAATATGGCAACATCTGAACCCAATTCTCCTCTACCAACATGTCCTGGATACCCCATCACACCAGTAAAACAAGATTTGGATTTAAAATCACTGGTCATGATGCTGGTACAGGAACACATGAAGGTCATACGTAAAGAAATTCAGGAGACAATGGATCAAAAGGTAGAAGCCCTTGCAAGGGAAACACAAAAATCATTGAAAGAAATCCAGGAGAATACAAAAGCCAACAAGGAGGAAATGCAAAAAACACTTAAAGAAATACAGGAGAACTTTGCTCAACAGGCTGAGGTCATGAAAGACGAAACACAAAAATCTCTTAAAGAAATACAGGAGAACTTTGGTCAACAGGCTGAGCTCATGAATGAGAAAACACAAAAATCTCTTAAAGAATTACAGGAAAACACAAACATGCAAGTGAAGGAGCTAAGCAAAACCATCCAGGATCTAAAATCAGAAGTAGAAACAACTAAGAAAACTCAAAGGGAGACAACTTTGGAGATAGAAAGCCTTGGGAAGAAATCAGGGGACAGAGATACAAATATCAACAACAGAATACAAGAGATAGAAGAAAGAATCTCAGATGCTGAAGATTCCATAGAAACCATGGACTCAACAGTTAAAGAAAATGCAAAATGCAAAAAGCTTGTAACCCAAAATATCCAGGAAATCCAGGACACAATGAGAAGACCAAACCTAAGGATTATAGGCATAGAGGAGAGTGAAGATTTACAACTTAAAGGGCCAGCAAATATCTTCAATAAAATTATGGAAGAAAACTTCCCTAACCTAAAGAGAGAGATGCCCATGAATATACAAGAAGCCTACAGAACTCCAAACAGACTGGACCAGAACAGAAATACTTCCCGTCACATAATAATCAAAACACCAAATGTTCTAAACAAAGAAAGAATACTAAAGGCAGTAAGAGAAAAAGGCCAAGTAACATATAAAGGAAGACCTATCAGAATCACAGCAGACTTTTCACCTGAGACTATGAAGGCTAGAAGGTCCTGGGCAGATCTCATGCAGACTCTAAGAGAACACAAATGCCAACCAAAACTACTATATCCAGCAAAACTCTCAATCACCATAGATGGAGAAACTAAGATATTTCATGACAAAACCAAGTTTACCCAATATCTATCCACAAACCCGGCCCTAAAAAGGATAATAGGAGGACAACACCAATACAAGGAGGGAAACTTCACCCTGGAAAAAGCAAGATAGTAACCTTTCATCAAACCCAAAAGAAGTTAAGCATTCAAATTTAAAAAATAACGTCAAAAATGATAGGAAGTAACAATCACTATTCCTTAATATCTCTTAACATCAATGGACTTAATGCCCCAATAAAAAGACACAGACTAACTGAATGGATACGTAAACAGGACCCTACATTTTGCTGCTTACAGGAAACACACCTCAGGGTCAAAGACAAACACTACCTTAGAGTAAAAGGCTGGAAGACAATTTTACAAGCAAATGGTCTCAGGAAACAAGCTGGAGTAGCCATTTTAATATCAGATAAAATTGACTTTCAACCCAAAGTCATCAAAAGAGACCCTGAGGGACACTTCTTGCTGGTCAAAGGAAAAATACAAAAAGAAGAACTGACAATCCTGAACATCTATGCCCCAAATGTAAGGGCACCCTCTTTTGTAAAAGAAACTTTATTAAAACTAAAAGCACACATTGCACCTAACACAATAATTGTGGGTGACTTCAACACTGCACTTTCCTCAATGGACCGATCAGGAAAACAGAAACTAAACAGGGACACAATGAAACTAATTGAAGCTTTGGACCAATTAGATTTAACAGATATATATAGAACATTCTATCCTAAAACAAAAGAATATACCTTTTTCTCAGCACCTCATGGTACCTTCTCCAAAATCGACCATATAATTGGTCACAAGACAGACCTCAACAAATATAAGAAGATCGAACTAATCCCATGCCTCCTATCTGACCACTATGGAGTAAAAGTGGTCTTCAATAGCAACAGAAACAACAGAAAGCCCACATACACGTGGAAACTGAACAATACTCTACTCAATGATACCTTGGTCAAGGAAGAAATAAAGAAAGAAATTAAAGAATTTTTAGAACACAATGAAAATGAAAACACAACATACCCAAATCTATGGGACACAATGAAAGCAGTGCTAAGAGGAAAACTCATAGCCCTGAGTGCCTCCAAAAAGAAAATGGAGAGAGCATACATTACCAGCTTAATGACACACCTGAAAGCCCTGGAACAAAAAGAAGCTATTTCGCCCAGGAGGAGTAGAAGGCAGGAAATCATCAAACTCAGGGCCGAAATCAATCAAGTAGAAACAAAGAGAACCATACAAAAAATCAACAATACCAGGAGCTGGTTCTTTGAGAAAATCAACAAGATAGATAAACCCTTAGCCAGAATGACCAAAGGGCACAGAGAAAGTATCCAAATTAACAAACTTAGAAATGAAAAGGGAGATATAACAACGGAAACTGAGGAAATCCAAAAAATCATCAGATCCTACTACAAGAGCCTATACTCAACACAACTGGAGAATCTGGAGGAAATGGACAATTTCCTTGACAGATACCAAATACCAAAATTAAATCAGGACCAACTAGACCATCTAAACAGTCCCATAATGCCTAAAGAAATAGAAGGAGTCATAGAAAGTCTTCCAACCAAAAAAAGCACAGGACCAGATGGCTTCAGTGCAGAATTCTACCAGACCTTCAAAGAAGAGTTAACACCAATACTCTTCAAACTATTCCACAAAATAGAAACAGAAGGAACACTACCCAATTCCTTCTACGAAGCCACAATTACGCTGATACCAAAGCCACACAAAGATCCAACAAAGAAAGAGAACTTCAGACCAATTTCCCTTATGAACATCGATGCAAAAATACTCAATAAAATTCTTGCCAACCGAATCCAAGAACACATCAAAACGATCATCCACCATGATCAAGTAGGCTTTATCCCAGGAATGCAGGGTTGGTTCAATATACGGAAATCCATCAATACAATCCACTACATAAACAAACTCAAAGAACAAAACCACATGGTCATTTCATTGGATGCTGAAAAAGCATTTGACAAAATTCAGCATCCCTTCATGCTTAAAGTCTTGGAGAGAACAGGAATTCAAGGCCCATACCTAAACATAGTAAAAGCAATATACAGCAAACCGGTAGCCAGCATCAAACTAAATGGAGAGAAACTTGAAGCAATCCCACTGAAATCAGGGACCAGACAAGGCTGCCCCCTTTCTCCTTATCTTTTCAATATTGTACTTGAGGTACTAGCTCGGGCAATTCGACAACATAAGGAGGTCAAAGGGATACAAATTGGAAAGGAAGAAGTCAAACTATCATTATTTGCAGACGACATGATCGTCTACCTAAGTGACCCAAAGAACTCCACTAGAGAGCTCCTACAGCTGATAAACAACTTCAGCAAAGTGGCAGGTTATAAAGTCAACTCAAGCAAATCAGTGGCCTTCCTATACTCAAAGGATAAGCAGGCTGAGAAAGAAATTAGGGAAATGACCCCCTTCACAATAGCCACAAACAGTATAAAGTATCTTGGGGTGACTCTTACCAAACATGTGAAAGATCTGTATGACAAGAACTTCAAGACTCTGAAGAAGGAAATGGAAGAAGACCTCAAAAAATGGGAAAACCTCCCATGCTCATGGATCGGCAGAATCAATATAGTTAAAATGGCCATTTTGCCTAAAGCACTATACAGATTCAATGCAATACCCATCAAAATCCCAACTCAATTCTTCACAGAGCTAGAAAGAGCAATTATCAAATTCATCTGGAACAACAAAAAACCCAGGATAGCTAAAACTATTCTCAGCAACAAAAGGAAATCTGGGGGAATCAGTATCCCTGACCTCAAGCAATACTACAGAGCAATAGTGTTAAAAACTGCATGGTATTGGTACAGTGACAGACAGGAGGATCAATGGAACAGGATTGAAGATCCAGAAATGAACCCACACACCTATGGCCACTTGATCCTCGACAAAGAGGCTGAAAAAATCCAATGGAAAAAAGATAGCCTTTTCAACAAATGGTGCTGGTTCAACTGGAGGTCAGCATGCAGAAGAATGCGAATTGATCCATCCTTGTCTCCTTGTACTAAGCTCAAATCCAAATGGATCAAGGACCTCCACATAAAGCCAGATACTCTGAAGCTAATAGAAAAAAAACTGGGGAAGACCCTTGAGGACATCGGTACAGGGAGAAAGTTTCTGAACAGAACACCAATAGCGTATGCTCTAAGAGCAAGAATTGACAAATGGGACCTCATAAAATTACAAAGTTTCTGTAAGGCAAAGGACACCATCAAGAGGACAAATCGGCAACCAACAAATTGGGAAAAGATCTTCACCAATCCTACATCAGATAGAGGGCTAATATCCAATATATATAAAGAACTCAAGAAGTTAGACTCCAGAAAACCAAACAACCCTATTAAAAAATGGGGTACAGAGTTAAACAAAGAATTCTCACCTGAAGAACTTCAGATGGCGGAGAAGCATCTTAAAAAATGCTCAACTTCATTAGTCATTAGGGAAATGCAAATCAAAACAACCCTAAGATTTCATCTTACACCAGTCAGAATGGCTAAGATTAAAAATTCAGGAGACAGCAGGTGTTGGAGAGGGTGTGGAGAAAGAGGAACACTCCTCCACTGCTGGTGGGGTTGCAAATTGGTACAACCACTCTGGAAATCAGTCTGGCGGTTCCTCCGAAAACTGGGCACCTTACTTCCAGAAGATCCTGCTATACCACTCCTGGGCATATACCCAGAAGACTCCCCACCATGTAATAAGGATACATGTTCTACTATGTTCATAGCAGCCCTATTTGTAATTGCCAGATGCTGGAAAGAACCCAGGTATCCCTCAACAGAAGAGTGGATGCAAAAAATGTGGTATATCTACACAATGGAGTACTATTCAGCCATTAGAAACAATGAATTCATGAAATTCTTAGGCAAATGGATGGAGCTAGAGAATATCATACTAAGTGAGGTAACCCAGACTCAAAAGGTGAATCATGGTATGCACTCACTAATAAGTGGATATTAACCTAGAAAACTGGAATACCCAAAACATAATCCACACATCAAATGAGGTACAAGAAGAAAGGAGGAGTGGCCCCTGGTTCTGGAAAGACTCAGTGAAACAGTATTCAGCAAAACCAGAACGGGGAAGTGGGAAGGGGTGGGTGGGAGGACAGGGGAAGAGAAGGGGGCTTGCGGGACTTTCGGGGAGTGGGGGGGCTAGAAAAGGGGAAATCATTTGAAATGTAAATAAATTATATCGAATAATAAAAAAAAAAAAAAAAAGTTAGAAACATGACTCAGAAACTGTACTCATAGCCAAGAAAAACCAAATCAGTAAACCTGAAGGACACACACATTCATGTCCCCGCAACACTATTTATAAGACTCAGACTCAACCCAAGTATCTATCAATTGCTGTGTAGAAAAAGAAATTGTGGCACTTTGGGACCCTTTCCCACCACTGAGTTGCCTTGTCTAGTGACTAGTCGTACCGAATCTTGCTACACCATGGCTACCTGATATACGTGAAAGCTGGTCCTTTCCTGGGATATGAGCCCAGCTTGCTTCTGCTGTATCAGTCTGCTATTGTCTTAGTCAGGGTTTCTATTCCTGCACAACATCATGGCCAAGAAGCAAGTTGGGGAGGAAAGGGTTTATTCATCTTACACTTCCATGCTGCTGTTCATCACTAAAGGAAGTCAGGACTGGAATTCAAGCAGGTTAGGAAGCAGGAGCTGATGCAGAGGCCATGGAGAGATGTTCCTTACTGGCTTGCTTCCCCTGGCTTGCTCAGCTTGCTCTCTTATAGAACCCAAGAATACCAACCCAGGGATGGTACCACTCACAAGGGGCCCTCCCCCTTGATCACTAACTGAGAAAATGCCCCACAGTTGGATCTCATGGAGGCACTTCCCCAACTGAAACTCCTTTCTCTGTGATAACTCCAGCCTGTGTCAAGTTGACACACAAAACCAGCCAGTACAGCTATCTATGGCTAATCCTTTTCTGAAGAGAAAAGGAGGAGTGGTTGGGACTGGGGGACGGGAGGTGGGAGGAGGGACTGGGCAGAAAAGGGGAGGGAAGGGAAACTGCAGTCAGGATGTAAAATAAATAAAATTTAAATTTAAAAATGTGGCACGGCAGAATATTATTCTGTCTTTACAAAGAAAGGGATCATGTCATTTGCAACCACATAACGGAGCTGTGGAGTAAAATGATAAATTAAGTAAGACAGGATGACAAGCTCTGCATGGTCACTTACATGAGGAAACCACACAAACTTCACTCATAGTAGCAGGACAGTAGTCCCCTAGGACTGGGGGAATAGAAAGAGGTTGGTCAAAAGGTCCAGGGAGTCTAGCAAGTATCAATAAGCACTGCAATATATATGTTACCATGATGTCTATCATCAATAATAATGTATTAACAATGTAGCAATAATAATAATAGTTATGCAATTTCAAAATATATTTTTAAATTGCTTAAAGTAGGTTGAAGCTGTCACACCAAAAAAGATAAATATGTAAAGTAAATAATATGTTAATTCATTTAATTAATTCATTGTGTTATTTATATAGATATCAAAAATATCACCTGTACCTCAGAAATGGATGTTTTATATAATTTTAGATAAAATGTACATGATTTTAATTATATATAGATAAATGGCATAAGTTCAAGTCCTTCACAAATGTATTCCTTTTTCAAGGAATTCAATCATCCAATAGGGATCTTTATTTACTGTTTGGATTTATTTTATTTTTTGTGCATGAGCATTTTGCCTGAATGGATGCAGCCCAAGCATGTATTGCCCAAGGAGCTCAGAAGAGGAAGTACGATCCCTCGGAAGTGGAGTCATCATGATTGTGAACCATGGGGAGAGTGCTAATAACAGAACCCAGGACCTCTATAGGAGGAAGTGGTGCTCTTAACCACTGAACTATTCCTCAAGCTCTCCATAGTGGCCTTTCTTTAACTTCTGGAATAACTTCAGGAATTCAAGAGGGAAAGGTAGATATCTCAAATATCACCCAGGGATCCTGGCTTGAAGACTGCGAGGAAGCCCGGAAAGTTCCAAGCTTCTTTAAGTACAGGAACATCTGACCTTGCCTGGTGGTGAGTTGTTTGACCCATGGCTGCAGTAGCAGATCACACAGCCCTCCCATGGGTCAGCCACATCCCGAAGAAACCAAACTTCTCTCCATGTATGTTTTCCTAGCAGGAGGAGGAAGTCCCTTCTACAGCAACTGTTGAGTGTAACTCTGCAAAGAATGAGCTACAAAGTATTTCCACAGTGGATAACTGAGTCATTCAATAGTACTCTGCACTGTTTTCTGTACAGCCTCTTTAATCATAACTGAGCAAACTAATTTAGCCCTAAGTGACCAGGAAAACAGCCACCAGGAAGTAGATTTCTGGCACAACCCTCAGATGCATGTGGGCATGCCTTGTGTGCCACCTCACACAGCCTTTGTGCCTTAGGAACGCTTTCTAGGGCCTCTCCAGATTAATCTTGGAGGTATTCCTCCACCGTCCCTAATACATTTTAATCAGGGTTGAAACAAATCAAAGTTTGGTGTGGGGTCTGTTGTTGTTTGGTTGGTTTTGACGTTTTCTTTTGCATAAGAGTATCACTGGTGATTCTGCTCATCTGCTGTGTGAGATTTTAAACAACCTGTTTACATGACTGCTTCAGTGCTGCCAACTGTAAAAAGGAAGCAATAACAGCTCATTTTCAAGGAGCCAAAAGCCAACATAATTACACAGTGCACAGCTGTCAAAGCTAATTTAACTTATTAAGTATGAAATCAACAGGTTAGTTTTTTAAATGCATTTGAGATTGTTTTATCAATTAAAATATTAGAACTATGTTATGTACAAAAGTGATAAAGTCGTACTGCATTAAATCCATAACTCTATATGAGAAGAAGGTGGGTCTTTATAGGACAAATACTTAGGAATCAATAGACAGCCTCCAACTGTGCTAGGTCATGTCAAATGCCAACTGGAGGATGTGCTTTGCCTTAGAGGCTCAAGTGATCACATTGTATCAGGCAGGCAGGAAGACTGAACACCCTCTGAAAAATCTAATGTTTACTGTGCAAGCAAAATAAGTACCCTTTGCCATTTACAACAAATTGACAGGATCTATGGCTTCTTACACGGTGTTGAATGTGACTTCAAAGAACAGAATATACACTCTTTCTTGTGCCTTGTTTCCAAGTATGGGAAAGCCTTTCTTAGCAACTTCTTCTGATTATTTTGAGGACTTGATGCATGAATCCACACTGTACTTAGTATAGGGTTTGGTTCAAAAGAAGTGTTCCATGGTTATGCATCCTTCTGTCTCTCAGTTTCCTTCCCTATTTGATTTTGGCAGTAATGGTGTCTTTGTCGGCAGATTGTTATGAGGATTTTGAGTGTTAATACGAGAGCCAGAGAGATGATTCTGTTGATAAAGTGCCTGTCACATAATCATAAGGACCTGCATTTGAATCTCTAGCACTCACATGAGAAATGAAAACAAGTATAGCAGCTAGCTCCTTTAACCCCAGAACAGGAAAGTGTGGAGAAAGAAGTTCACTAGGTGGCAACCTTACTAAATCAGTTCAGAAAGTAAGAGACCCTGTCTCAAAAGAAAAAAAAAGTAAAGATGGAAAGTGGTCAAGGAAAGATTGCCAACAGCAACTTCTAACCTCTACCTCATTTATGTGTACACTAGCATGCATATACCTGTATGCACCTGTACATGCATGCACAGAAACACATACATACCACATCATACATACATACATGCATACATACATACATACCACAACACGCACAATGTAAGAAGATAAAATAAAAGCCTAATATGTAACTAAGCATAGCACCAGGCACACACAGAGTCCACTACTCAGTGTACAACTCCCTTCCTCACCCATGCCTCCCTCTAGAGAGCATGCTGGGAAGCAGTGGAATAAACCCCGTACATTCTCCTCCCCCCCCCCCATGGACACCAGAATCCACCCCTGTAGGCTTCAAGTCATCCTCTCTCTATACACACACCACTGAGGTTCAAGATAAATGTACAAAGGGCACATTCATCAGCCAGAGTTGGCAATTGAACTCAAGGTACGTGACGGTTCCGATCTTTGCCTAGTTTGGGAATTCATTCCTGTTTCCCTTAAGAGAATCTTCCATTTTGTCTTTTATGTCCCTGCCACATCCCAGTGGAACTCCAGCTGATGTGGTTTTATTCGATGTTGTCAAAGCTGCAAATGTCAGGATAGAAGCCCATGCTTAAAAGAAATGTGCAATTTTTTTTTCTTAGAATTCAATAAATTCCTACTCTGAACCCGTCCTCATTCCATGAGGCTCATTTATAAATCTCAGCTCCTCCCCTCCAGCTGTCTTAGGTGCAAACTGGGCTTGACCATACCAAAGCTTGGTAGAGCTGGAAGCCGCAGTGCTACTAGCCTTCCTCCATCACCTGACCCATCCCTTCTGCTGGCCTGCCCAGCACCTAGAATGAGTGGGTGGTCCCTTCGCATCACTCCTCACTCCATCAAGTGTTTCAAGAGGTGATTTCTGTGCAGAACTCCAGCTCCAGGTTGCTTTAAAAATCACCTCAGATCCATTTGCCTAGGTAATCCATACAGATATTTGCCCTGGACTCAAGAAGCTTTTGCTGGACATGTTCTCCCAGCCAATGTCTGTCTATACATATGGCTCGGCTCGGCAGTTCCTGTTTCTCCAGCTAACACATTGCTAGCCAAGCCTGGGTTCCCCAGCCCAGAAAGGTGAGTGCTCCCAGAATGTTCACATGGATAATCACTTAAACCTGACTCGGCACTGCATCGGCGGTGGCCCCTGAACATCTGGTTCAGACATTCCCCCCTCCTCCCCTCCAGCACAGTCTGAAACGTTCTACCAAATGTTTCCAGAGGGAAAAAAAGAAAGAAAAAAGAAAGAAAGAAAACAAGCTAAGTGGTGTTGCAGCTAGCCAGTGATCCAACTCTGTGGACAGACACTCAAGGATAATACCACACTCAGCAGAGATCTGATATCAGAGTGTTTGATTCCATGATACAGAGCTAAACTCCTCTCCTATCATCTACCTCCCAGTCACCCTAAGAAGAGGATGCCCCCCTCCAATCAAACAAACAAACAAACAAAAACACACGATAGCCCTAGAGACAAGCATCAGTGAGGCTCTCTGGAACTCTGGGAACAGCAACCTTTCCTAGGGCTGCCCAGCAGCATCCTGCTCCAGTTTTCTGTTCATTTCTCAAAAGGACATTATTGTGGTTCCCACCGTGTGCTAGGTTAGTCCAGGGGGTAGCAATGAGTGAGAAGTCTCAGAGACAGGCTCAGAGATCACCTATCACAGTCCTCTCTTATTTGAGAATAGTCACCAGAAAAGAGGTGACCCTGAAACCCTCACACTGATTTAGTGATCTACAGTCAGGACTATTGTTTGTCTTTGCTAATCATTGATATGTGGGAGAAAACTGAGGCCAGAGACTGGCAAGCGCAGACAAGAGGCAGAAGGGAGGGAGGGAGGAGGTCTGGGAGGAAGTGTGAGAAGGTAAATCTCTCTCCCAAGTTCACCTAAAATTTCTTTCCTTCTTCCCTCTGCCTATATCTGCTTTGTGTGAGTCCTTCACCTTGGGGATTTTTGATGAAGGTGCTGGAGCAATTTTTCAGTGAAAGGCATAGTTTTTCCTACACAGTCCCATGAAGGCCATCAAAAAATTAGATTAGTGGTTTTTGACATTTTTCTGCCCACTTGCTGGCCTAAGCCTGTGCATAGAGCCTCTACAGTCCTTACTCATAGGCCATCCCCGTGTTTATAAGGTGGGAGAAGTCGTGGGGCTTACTTGTCACTGAGCCAAGGTCAGGGGGAGCAAAGCTTGGCTTTATTAGACTTTGGAAAGGTTCCCAATAGGAGGTTACTTCTCACACATGAATGTTATAGCTGGAAACACAGTTTGCAATAGCCTCTAACCCTGCTGAAAGAGTGAGTTGCAGCCAGAGAGCCACACCTAATACATCACCATAAATCGTACTCCATCACCTTTCGTCTTCCCCTTGCTCCTCTGCAGTCAGGCATTCAAGGGCATTACAGGAGACACCTGTTCCTTCTTCCAGGAGAGGAAAAAATGTGTTGCACCATGTGCTTCTTACAGCTTAGATTCACCAAACAGTAGGAGTTGGGTCTGGGCTATAGAAGGATCTCTGGCTCCCAGAACCATGGATATTCAGTTCAGAAAGAGGAGGCAGGGGGAGGCAAGAGGAAGGCAAAGGAAGCAGAGAACCAGCCTCAGAAGTGCTCTGAAGTCACCATCCTCATGGCTTTGTCCACTGGGTACCACTACCTCCAAACAAAATAGACAGCCCTGTATAACCAGGTCCAAGATTTCTACAAGATGATACCTACAATGGCCTTTACCCCAGGACCTTCAAATGACAGTGTTCTAAATCAAATCAAGCTACTGTGGCACCTGAGTTTGCATCTGGATAAAATCAATCTGCTTGTAGGTCTTTTTTTTTCCTTTCTACAAAATGGATTACCAGTCTCAGCACAGTAAGGTCATACTCAGTGCTCTGGTCTACTCTGGATTCTTCATCTTCTATAGTGGACTGATCCTCTTTGGGGCCCATATCATCACCCCCCCATTGTTATCTGCCACTTCCTTTCTGGCTGCAACATCATATTTTGAGCTTCACCATGTGCGTTCCCACAAGCTTCTTTATTATAGCAATAACAGGCCAGTTTTATATTTGAAAATAATGTGGAGTGGTCAGATGGGGGTGTCAGTATACAAATGGATTAGGCCCATTGGCTGGAAACAGGGTGACTTGAGTTTCCTGTGTAATGTTAATAAACACCCTGTGTGGAGTGGTCAAAATTTTCCCTGCTTTACCATATTATGCTTCTGCTCCATGGAACGCATTAGCCTGAGAAATGAGTCTGCAGGGAGCTGTTGAGACATTGGGATTTCTTTTTCAATATCGCCAATCTCATGCAATAACTTTCCGGAAAATAATTTGCCTAAATTAAATGAATGATTTCCCATGGACAGAGTTCTAAATCCCAGTCTAATGAGCTTGGGTCCTTTTGAAGAACGTTTAATCTGCCAAGTGCTGGATATTAACTCCTTACCCAAAGGCACTGGGATAAAGAGTTTCCATTATTACAATCAACAAAAAGCAGAGATGGCCCACCAAAGAGGAGAAAATGCCGGCACACTATACACTTGGCAAGGATTTGATGTTCCAAATATATAAGGAACTCCAACAACATAGTAGCAAATGAGTAATTCAATGAATGAATAGGCAATAATTCCTGGGACTAGTGGAAGACCCGAGATAGGGAAGGCTCTGTGGAGTTTATAAGGGTGACCCTAGCTGAAACTCCTAGCAGCTGGCGATATGGAAACTGAAGTGGCCACTTTTTATAGCCAGACAGGACTTTCAGAGGAAAAGGGAGATATCAACACACTCACAAAACCTTCGACCCAAAATTTGTCCTGCCTACAAGGTGCTTAAGAATAAAGAAGGAGCAGAGATTGAGGGAATGGCCAAGCAGTGACTGGCTCAACTTAAGACCCATCCCATAAGAGAGAGCCAAGCCCTGACACTATTCATGATACTCTGCTATGCTTGCAGACAGAGCCTAGCACACCTGCCTCTTGAAGTCACTCAGCAGAAGACGGTAACAGATGCAGAGACGCACAGCCAAACATCATCAGGCAGAGCTCAAGAAGTCTTGTAGAAGAGTTAGGGTTAAGATTGAATAAGCTGGGAGGGTCAAGGACACCACAGAAGACCTACAGAGTCAACTAACCTGGGCCCTTGGGGGCTCACAGAGACTGAACCACCAACCAGAAAGCCATGTAGGAATCAGCAGGTGTGCAGTCATGTGGGTCCCCTAACTTTTAAGCCAGAACTGTTTCTGACTCTGTCGCCTCTCATTAAATCCCCTTCCCTTAACTGGACTACCTGGATGGGCCTCAGTGGAAGAAGATGCCCCTATTCCTGCTGCAAGTTGATGTCCCAAGATGGGGTGGTACCCAAGAGGGCCTTCCCCTTCTCTGAGGAAAAGAGGAGGGAGTAAAGGGGGAGGAATTTGTAAGGGTGGGACTAGGAGGAGAAGAGGGAGGGGACTTTGATCATGATGTAAAGTGAATGAATGAATGAATGAATGAATGAATGAATGAAAAATGAATAAGCAATAGTTCCAAATATATGTTCCAAAAGAAGTCTAATAAATATGTGGGAAATGGTCAAAATTCATAATCTCCAAGGAATGCAGTACAAAATTCAGAGCCATCTCATCCTAATGCCTAATATCAGAAAAACTAACAGAAACATCGTAAAGAATAGGAGATACCTATACAACATCAATGAGTGTTCTGGTTTCTGTTTCTCTGTTGCTGTGATAAAACACACAAACATCAGGCAGAGCTCACGAACGGACCAAAACCATCCTGGGGGAGAAAAGAATCTATTTCATCTTACCCTGTCAGGCCACAGGTTATCCCTGAGGGAAGATGGGTAAGATCATGGAGGCAGGAACCAGGAAGGGACACTCTTTACTGACATGCTCCTTCTGGATTGCTCAGTTCTCTTTGCCCAGGGATAGCACTGTCCATAGTGGTATGGGTTCTTTTACATCAATTAGAAAGTAGAAAAACGCCTCAGAGACAGGCCTGCAGCCCACTCTGATCTTGGTGATTCTTCAGTTGAGGGTCCATTTCCAGCTGACTCTAGTTTGTGTCAAGATGAAACCTGAAGCTAACTATAACAGTAGACATATTAATTAATGCAGCCGTTACAGAAAATAGCATGGAGATTTCTCATAAATTTAATAGCAATCCTACTCCTGGGTATATATCCAAAAGAAATGAAGTTAGTAAGTCAAAACCACAAGTGTACTCCTTTTTAAGGCTGTATTAGTCACAATAATGAGGAAGCAGAACCAGCTCACATTCCTAGCCACTGATGAACATATAAAGAGGATTCAGTACAGATATGCAATGGAGCACTTTCAACCAAGGAGAAGGGATACATGTCTTACCATGTGTAGTAACATGGATAGGACTAGATCATTATTTTATGTGAAATAAGCCAGACACAGCATGAATGTTATATGATCTCATTTGTATAGTTGAAGTCTAAGAAAGTTGATATTGTAGAAGTTCAGCATTGAGAGTCTGGTGAGAATGCTTGGGGAGAAAGTGAAAAAGTGAAGCTGATCAATAGCTATTAAGTTTACACCTGTATAGGGATAGGAAGTTCATGCATGCCATTGCATGATACTGTGGCAATGGATAACAATAAAATACTATATACTTCAGAAACCTAGGAGTTTTGAATTTTTTCACTAGAAAGAAAGAACTCCTTGAGAAATGTATGTTTATGCTGGAAAAATACTACACAATGTGTATGATACCAAAATATTACACATACAACTCTGTAAATCATTTAAAATGAATTTTAAAAAAGTATTCATCACAAAAATAATTTGCATTATTACTTAATTCTCAAGACAAGCCATTGTATTAGAATACTATCATTTCAAATAAGAACTTGAAGGCAACATTATGTAGTTTTTCAGTACCAGAATTACACCAATGCATTTTTTTTTAATTTTATTCGATATATTTTTTATTTACATTTCAAATGATTTCCTCTTTTCTGGTTCCCCACTCCCCGAAAGACCCATAAGCCCCCTTCCCTCCCCCTGTTCTCCCACCCACCCCTTCCCACTTCCTGTCTGGTTTTGCCCTATACTGCTACACTGAGTCTTTCCAGAACAAGGGGCAATTCCTCCGTTCTTCTTGTACCTCATTTGATGTGTGGATTATTTGTTGGGTATTCCAGTTTTCTAGGCTAATATCCACTTATCAGTGAGTGCATACCATGATTGATCTTTTGAGACTGGGTTACCTCACTTAGTATGATGTTCTCCAGCTCCATCCATTTGTCTAAGAATTTCGTGAATTCATTGTTTCTAATGGCTGAATAGTACTCCACCAATGCTTTTTATGGTGCCGTGGCTTGGATGTAAAATTACCAGACAAGCTGTGTCTGAGCACTTAGTACTAAACTACTGAGACTGGGGAGGCTATAGAACTTTTGGAATATAGACTCTAGCTGATAACATAACCCACTGTGAGTGGACCTAGAAGGTTACAGTCCTGGTGTGTTTCTGGTCCCTGATTCTCAACCAGTTGCTGTCAGTATTAAATCTGGCACAAGGACCCATAACTACAGATTGAACCCTATTCAGTTGCTGTACCTTCTCCACCCTGATGGGCAGCATCCCCTGAACTGAGAGACAAGATGAACCTTCTTCATTATGTTACTTTTGCCAAATGTTACACCAAAGCAATGAGAAAAGTAACGAATAGAGATGTCTCTCTAAGAAAAACTAAACTTAAGCATTCATTATACCAGTCTCAGGCACCTGCATGGTAGAACTGTGAGTCAGCTCTGTATCATAACATGGAGAACCTACCTCTTAAGCACAAGCCATGTTATCTTGAGGATAACATCCAGAACGCCATCTTCTTAAAAACTACCTGGCAATCGCATGAATGTTGCCATCTCTGATGTTTCTGAACCATTTGTCCTTAGCTTTTCAAAGCTTCAACACTTTGTCAAGTTCTTGGTAAGTCTGTAGATGAAAGTAAAGTGTTTTGAATGACAAGGTTTCCTTGTGAGAAAAAAAGGACAAGACATGAGTAAGCAATGGAATATTTTATCCTAATGAGAAAAGTTCTCATAAGAATATTCAGCTGACTGTCTTTGAGGTCTACAGATCCAAACATGAGAACCAGTTTGCTTTTTATATATGTTCTTCCACATTCTTGATCCCCACTCCTTCCACTTTTCTACCAGAGTCAAGACTTTAGAATTAGTCCATCCTGATATTGTTGACTGGTTAGACATCTGCTAGTTAATGTAGTTAATGTTGAGTTTTGATCAAGAATTTCATTTCCTTCTGATCTCCCCAGACATTTTCTTCATTACTTAAATTGAGTCATTTAAGTAACTGTTTTTGTCAAATTGTTTATATCTCCCTTTAATTCTAACAGATAATGTGTTATATATCAGAGTGCTCTTGAAAGTTTAAGTATATAATCATTATAGTTTCTCTGTAAACTGACCATTTTACCAATATATGATGTTCTTAGTGGCATCTATACTAGCTTTAAAATTATACAATCATTTCTTTAGTATAACCACTTCACTCTCTTTTATTATTTGTATGCTACAACTCTTCAGTCCTTAGATTTTAGACATATACACATCTCTTGCGAATACCATAGAGGTCAATCATCACTCTATGATCAATTATACCAACATCAGGACATTTTAGGCTTGTCAGTTTTTGCTTTTTTATCACTATGTTAGGATACTTACACTTAGTATAAATGTTAAATATAATTTATGTCTAATATTTTTATCTATTTCTATATATCTTTTGTGTTTCAAATAACTATTATTTTGTGTTTAATAGTCATTTTAGTGTGCTAGTAAATCTTATTTCTTTTTACTATTTTTCAGTTATTTATTATTATTCCCCCATTCAAACATACATAGTGATTTATAACACTCCAGCTCAGATGAACATCAGTATTCATTAATATATAAAACTGCTTCATGTCTCTCTTGTACTGTCATTGTCATAAATTTACTCTGTATATTAAATAAGAGTCAATGCAAACTTAGAACTATTAGTTTGAGTCTTCTTTTTAGTCAGACCAAAAAATACTTACAAATTAAAATTACATTGAGATTGCCTCATATTTACCTATGTAGTTATGTTTATTTCTTGGTATAGGCAGTAGTCTATTTTGATGTAAAGGCTTTCTTTAGTGTTCCTTTTACAGTAAATCTACGGGGATTTTTTTTAATCTTCTAATGTGCTAGTTCACCTTCAATTTTGTTGAATACTTATACTGGATATAGAGTTCTTATTTTTATCTCTTTTATCAGTTTAAATGTCTTGCAACTATGCTAAGAGGAAAACTCATAGCCCTGAGTGCCTCCAAAAAGAAAATGGAGAGAGTATACACTAGCAGCTTAACAACATACCTGAAAGCCCTGGAACAAAAAGAAGCTAATTCACCCAGGAGGAGTAGAAAACAGGAAATCATTAAACTCAGGGCTGAGAGGTTTTCCCATTTTTTGAGGTCTTCTTCCATTTCCTTCTTAAGAGTCTTGAAGTTCTTGTCATAAAGATCTTTCACATGCTTGGTAAGAGTCACCCCAAGATACTTAATACTGTTTGTGGCTATTGTGAAGGAGGTCATTTCCCTAATTTCTTTCTCAGCCTGCTTATCCTTTGAGTATAGGAAGGCCACTGATTTGCTTGTGTTGATTTTATAACCTGCCACTTCATGGATCGGTAGAATCAATATAGTTAAAATGGCCATTTTGCCAAAAGCAATATACAGATTCAATGCAATACCCATCAAAATCCCAACTCAATTCTTCACAGAGTTAGAAAGAGCAATTATCAAATTCATCTGGAACAACAAAAAACCCAGGATAGCTAAAACTATTCTCAGCAACAAAAGAAAATCTGGGGGAATCAGTATCCCTGACCTCAAGCAATACTACAGAGCAATAGTGTTAAAAACTGCATGGTATTGGTACAGTGACAGGCAGGAGGATCAATGGAACAGGATTGAAGATCCAGAAATGAGCCCACACACCTATGGCCACTTGATCCTCGACAAAGAGGCTAAAAACATCCAATGGAAAAAAGATAGCCTTTACAACAAATGGTGCTGGTTCAACTGGAGGTCAGCATGCAGAAGAATGCGAATTGATCCATCCTTGTCTCCTGGTACTAAGCTCAAATCCAAATGGATCAAGGACCTCCACATAAAGCCAGACACTCTGAAGCTAATAGAAAAGAAACTGGGGAAGACCCTTGAGGACATCGGTACAGGGAGAAAGTTTCTGAACAGAACACCAATAGCGTATGCTCTAAGAGCAAGAATTGACAAATGGGACCTCATAAGGTTACAGAGTTTCTGTAAGGCAAAGGACACCATCAAGAGGACAAATCAGCAACCAACAAATTGGGAAAAGATCTTCACCAATCCTACATCAGATAGAGGGCTAATATCCAATATGTATAAAGAACTTAAGAAGTTAGACTCCAGAAAACCAAACAACCCTATTAAAAAATGGGGTGCAGAGTTAAACAAAGAATTCTCACCTGAAGAACTTCGGATGGCGGAGAAGCAGCTTAAAAAATGCTCAACTTCATTAGTCATTAGGGAAATGCAAATCAAAACAACCCTGAGATTTCACCTTACACCAGTCAGAATGGCTAAGATTAAAAATTCAGGAGACAGCAGGTGTTGGAGAGGGTGTGGAGAAAGAGGAACACTCCTCCACTGCTGGTGGGGTTGCAAATTGGTGCAACCACTCTGGAAATCATTCTGGCGGTTCCTCCGAAAACTGGGCACCTCACTTCCAGAAGATCCTGCTATACCACTCCTGGGCATATACCCAGAGGATTCCCCACCATGTAATAAGGATACATGCTCTACTATGTTCATAGCAGCCCTATTTATAATTGCCAGATGCTGGAAAGAACCCAGGTATCTCTCAACAGAAGAGTGGATGCAAAAAATGTGGTATATCTAAACAATGGAGTACTATTCAGCCATTAGAAACAATGAATTCATGAAATTCTTAGGCAAATGGATGGAGCTAGAGAACATCATACTAAGTGAGGTAACCCAGACTCAAAAGGTGAATCATGGTATGCACTCACTAATAAGTGGATATTAACCTAGAAAACTGGAATACCCAAAACATAATCCACACATCAAATGAGGTACAAGAAGAAAGGAGGAGTGGCCCCTGGTTCTGGAAAGACTCAGTAAAGCAGTATTCGGCAAAACCAGAACAGGGAAGTGGGAAGGGGTGGGTGGGAGGACAGGGGAAGAGAAGGGGGCTTACGGGACTTTCGGGGAGTGGGGGGCTAGAAAAGGGGAAATCATTTGAAATGTAAATAAATTATATCAAATAAAAAAATTAAAAAAAAAAACCTCAGGGCTGAAATCAATCAAGTAGAAACAAAGAGAACCATACAAAGAATCAACAAAACCAGGAGCTGGTTCTTTGAGAAAATCAACAAGTTAGATAAACCCTTAGCCAGACTAACCAAAGGGCACAGAGACAGTATCCAAATTAACAAAATTAGAAATGAGAAGGGAGATATTACAACAGAAACTGAGGAAATTCAAAAAATCATCAGATCCTACTACAAAAGCCTATACTCAATACAACTGGAGAATCTGGAGGAAATGGACAATTTCCTAGACTGATACCAAACAACAAAATTAAATGAGGATCAAATAGATCTTCTAAACAGTCCCATAAGGAAACCTCTAAAGAAATAGAAGGGGTCATAGAAAGTCTTCCAACCAAAAAAAAAAAAAAAAAAAAAAAGCACGGGACCAAATCGCTTTACTGCAGAATTCTATCAGATATTCAAAGAAGACCTAACACCAATACTCTTCAAACTCTTCCACAAAATAGAAACAGAAGGAACACTACCCAACTCGTTTTATGAAGCCACAATTAGACTGATACAAAAACCACACAAAGATCCAACAAAGAAAGAGAACTTCAGGCCAATTTCCCTTATGAATATGGATGCAAAAATACTCAATAAAATTCTTGCCAAGAACACATAAAAATGATCATTCATCATGATCAAGTAGACTTCATCCCAGGGATGCAGGGATGGTTCAATATATGGAAATCCAGCAATGCAATCCACTAAATAAATAAACTCAAACAAACAAAAAAAAAACCACATGGTCATTTCATTGGATGCTGAAAAAGCATTTGACAAAATTCATCATCCTTTCATACTAAAAGTGTTGGAAAGAACAGAAATTCAAGACACATACCTAAACATCGTTAAAGCAATATACAGCAAACCGGTAGCCAGCATCAAACTAAATGGAGAGAAACTTGAAGCAATCCTATTAAAATCAGGGACTAGACAGGGCTGCACCCTCTCTGCATATCTTTTTAATATAGTACTTGAAGTTCTAGCTAGAGCAATTAGACAACATAAGGAGGTCAAAGGGATACAAATTGGAAAGGAAGAAGTCAAACTATCACTATTTGCAGATGATATGATAGTCTACTTAAGTGACAAAAAAACCTCCACCAGAGAATTCCTACAGCTGATAAACAACTTCAGCAAAGTGGCTGGTTACAAAATCAACTCAAGCAAATCAGTAGCCTTCCTATACTCAAAGGATAAGCAGGCTGAGAAAGAAGTAAGGAAAATGACACCCTTCACAATAGCCACAAGCAAGATAAAGTATCTTGGTGTGACTCTAATCAAGCAAATAAAAGATCTGTAAGAGAACTTCAGGTCTATGAAGAAGGAAATAGAAGAAGACCTCAGAAAATGGAAAAATCTTCCATGCTCGTGAATTGGGAGGGTTAATATACTTTAAATGGTAATCTTGCCAAAAGCAATCTACAGATTCAACGCAATCCCCATCAAAGAAACAAACTCAGTTCTTCATAGAGTTTGAAAAAGCGATTCTCAAATTCATCTGGAATAGCAAAAACCCAGGATAGCTAAAACTATTTTCAATAGTAAAAGAACTTCTGGGGGAATCAGTATCCCAGACCTCAAGCAATACTAGAGAGCAATAGTGTTAAAAACTGCATGGTATTGGTACAGTGAAAGGCACTGTACCAGTGGACCAATGGAATAGGATTGAAGACCCAGAAATGAACCCACACACTTATGGTCACTTGATCTTTGACAAAAGAGCTGAAAACATCAGTGCTCTTAACCGCTGAGCCATCTCTCCACCCCTCACCCCCCAGGATGACATGTTCTACAGATATTTGTTAAATCTATTTGGCCCATAACTTCTGTTAGTTTCAATGTGTTTCTGTTTAGTTTTTGTTTCCATGATCTGTCCATTAATGAGAGTGGAGTGTTGAAGTCTCCCACTCTTATTGTGTGAGGTGCAATGTGTGCTTTGAGCTTTAGTAAAGTTTCTTTTATGAATGTAGGTGCCCTTGCATTTGGAGCATAGATGTTCAGAATTGAGAGTTCTTGGTAGATTTTCCTTTGATGGGTGTGAAGTGTCCTTTCTTATCCTTTTTAATAACTTTTGGTTGAAAGATGATTTTATTCAATATTAGAATGGATGGCTACTCCAGCTTGTTTCTTGGACCATTGCTTGGAAAATTGTTTTCCAGCCCTTTAGTCTGAGGTAGTGTCTGTCTTTGACACTGATGTGAACTTTCTGCATGCAGCAAAATGCTAGGTCCTGTTCACATATCCCATCTGTTAGTCTCTGTCTTCTTATTGGGGAACTGAGTCCTCTGATATTAAGAGATATTAAGGAATAATGATTGTTGCTTCCTGTTATTTTCGATGTTATTTTTATGTTTGTGTGGCTATCTTCTTTTGGGTTTGTTGAAATATTACTTTCTTTCTTTTTCTGGGGTTTAGTTTCCCTCCTTCTGTTGGCTTTTTCCATCTGTTGTCCTTTGTAGGGCTGGATTTGTGGGAAGATATTGTGTAAATTTGAATTTGTCATGGAATATTTTGTTTTTTCCATCTATGTTAATTGAGAGTTTGGCTGGGTATAGTTGCCTGAGCTAGGATTTGTGTTCTCTTAGGGTCTGTATGACATCTACCTAGGATTTTCTAGCTTCATAGTCTCTGGTGAGAAGTCTGGTGTAATTTTGATGTCTGCCTTTATATGTTACTTAAACTTTTTCCCTTACTGTTTTTAATATTCTTTCTGTGTCTAGTGCACTTGGTGTTTTGATTATTATGTGACTGGAGGAATTTCCTTTCTTGTCCAATCTATTTGGAGTTCTGTAGGCTTCTTTTATGTTTATGGACATCACTTTCTTTAGGGTAGGGAAGTTTTCTTCTATAATTTTGTTGAAGATATTTTCTGGCTATTTCAGTTGAGAATCTTTGCTCTCTTCTGTACCTATAATCCTTAGGTTTGGTCCTCTCATTGTGTCCTGGATTTCCTGGAAGCTTTGGGTTTGGAGCTTTTTGCATTTTGCATTTTCTTTGATTGTTGCTTCAATGTTTTGTATGGTATCTTCTGCATCTGAGATTCTCTCTTCTATCTCTTGTATTCTGTTGGTGATGCTTGTGTCTGTGACTCCTGAACTCTTTCACAGGTTTTCTATCTCTAGGGTTGTCTCCCTTTGTGATTTCTTTATTGTTTCTATTTCCATTTTTAGATCCTGGATGGTTTTGTTCAATTCCTTTACCTGTTTGGTGATGTTTTCCTGTAATTCTTTAAGGGATTTTTGCGTTATCTCTTTAAGGGCTTCTAGCTGTTTACCTGTGTTCTTCTGTATTTAAGTCAGACTATTGCTTTTCTGGTGTGTTGGGGTATCCAGAGCTCACTGTGGTGGGAGAACTTGATTATGATGATGCCAAGTAGCCTTGGTTTCTGTTGCTTATGTTCTTTTCCTTGCCTCTTGCCACCTGGTCATCTCTGGTGTTAGCTGGTCTTCCTGTCTCTGACTGTGGCTTGTCCCTCCTTCGAGCCTGTGTGTCAGTACTCTTGAGAGACCAGTTCTCTCCTGTAAGAATTTGGCTATGAAGAGCTGTGGCACAGGGTCAGCTCAGCTTCGGGGTGCAGACAGAAATCGGAAGGATCTTGTCCTCAGCAGTTCCTTGGCTTCTGTGTCCTGATGGCTCTTGGGCCAGGAATTTGAACAGAAGTGGTGATTGGTCTTACCTGTGCTCTCAGGAATGTCTGCACTCCTGGGAGAACAGCTCTCTCCCAGTGGTATTTGGGCATGAGCACTGTGGTACAGGATCAGCTCCCGGCCCTGATAGGTGGTTTTTAAACTACATTTTTCCCTAAGTCTTCTCCCTTCTTTTCTATTTGCATGACTCATGAGTTGTATCAAAAATGATTATTTTAAGTGTGTTCATAAATTCTGAACGCTCATTCTGCCACTGTCCAGGTTTGCTACTTGTCTTTGCTGCTGTAGTGCAGTCTCTGACTTTTCTAAACTAAGTGTGTAAAGCCTTCATCCTTTATCATGTATTTTAAAAAAGCAACACACTTTGTCAATTAATTATTCATCTAATAAATTGACAGAAAGTTCATTAATTTCCAGAATTAATAAATGTCCATCTTTCACAAGGTGCTTTGTCTTTTTGACTTCCCCTCACTTCTCTCATATAATACATCTCTATCACAATTTTCCTCCCTCCACTCCTCCAAATTCCTATCCCCTCCCACCTCCCCACTTCCCCAGATCCACTCCTCCTCCAGTTTCCATTAGAAAAGAGATGGGCTCCCAGGGATGTTAACCAAACATGGCATAACAAGGTATAATAAGACTAAGCATAAATCTTCATATTAAGGCTGGATGAGGCAACCCAGTCTGAGGAAAAGGGTCCCCAAATCAGGAAAAGAGTCAAAGACACATCCCTCCCCCCCCAACTCCCATTCTTAGGAGATCAATAAGGACAGCAAGCTACACAAGCATTGCATATATGCAGAAAGCCTAGGTCAGACCCATTTGGGCTCGCTGGTTATCATGTCAGTCTCTGTAAGCCCCTGTGAAGCCCTACTTAGTTGATTCTGTGGGCCATGATGTTGTGCTGTCCCCAACCCTTCTGGCTTGTGCAGTCCTTTATCCCCTTCTTCTGTGGAGTTCCCTGAGCTCTGCCTAATGTTTGGCTGTGAGACTCTGCATTTGTTCCCATCATTTGCATCAGTTAAAGAACTAGCAGTTACTTGAGTATTCTTTTTTCTTTTTTTTTTCTTGAATATCATCTTCATTTACATTGCCAATGGTAAATGATCCCTTCCTGATCTCCCCCCTCCCCAAAGACCCCAACCCCTCCTCCCACCCCCTGCCTTCACATATATGCCTCTCCATCTGACCCATTCCCACCTTCCCCCCTCAATTTCCCTTTGTTGGGGCATCTATTGAGCCTTTACCTGACCAAGGATCACTCCTCCCACTGATGCCCAACAACGCATTCCTCTGCCACGTTTTTGGCTGGAACCATGTGTACCCCTTGGTTTGATAGTTTAGTCCCTGGGAGTCCTGGGGTATCTGGGTAGCTGAAATCATTGTTCTTCTCACAGGGCTGGAAACTCCTTCATCTCCTCCAGACCACTGTCCAGGTCCTCCATTGGGGACCCCACACCCAGTCTAATGGTTGGCTACTAGCATTTGCCTCTGTGTTTGTAAGGCTCTGGTAGGGCCCCTCTGGAGACAACCATGGTATGTTCCTTTGGTATACACTTCTTGTCAACAATAGTAGTGTTGGGGTTTGGTGACTGTTTATAGGGTGAATACCCAGGTAGGGCAGTCTCTGGGTGGCCTTTACTTCAGTCTCTGCTCCACATATTGTCTCCCTTATTGCTCCTGTGAGTATTTTGCTCCCTTTCTCAGAGGAATCAAAGCACCCTCATTGTAACTTGTTTATTTTGAGCTTCTGGGCTAACATCCGCTTATTAGTGAGTGTATACCATGTGCGTTCCTTTGTGACTGGGTTACCTTGCTCAGGATGACACTTTCTAGTTCCATCCATTTGCCTAAGAAGTTCATGAATTCATTGTTTTTAATAGCTGAACAGTACTCCATTGTGTATATATACCACAGTTTTGTCGAGAGATGACCCAGGATGGTAGCTAGCCACTACCAGCTTGGTGATTGATTACAGAGTTGAAGCCTTGAGCTCAAAGGACCTCTGAAGGGAAGAAGAGAGATCTGAGGGTTGAGGTCAGTCCAGCACCTCTGTGAATCCTGCCTACAAATGATGGTTTAATTCCAGCTCCATTTGTGACCTAGTACAACTTCCCTGCAGATGAACATGTAGCTGTGCTTTAGGCTGATGCACTCTTTTCCTTTGATGGCAGGACAAGGAGGCTCTGTGCTTGAGACCTTTCTAGACCTTTCCCTGTATGTGTCTTTATTTGACTGCTTTTGATTCTTGTTCTTTTGAATAAAGTTCAAATCATTTAAAAAAAAAAAAAGAAAGAAAGAAAGAACTACCCGTTTGTTCTATTTTTAATCCTTACCTCCAGCAGGCCCTTAATCTCAGTTGCTGGTGAGGGCCTAGAGCACTCTCTCAGGTCTTTACATGTGCACACAGCCTGAAACATGTCCTCAGCCCTGTTAGAGTCTAAGAAAGTCATCGAAGCTCTTCTGAGTCCTTTTTGGACAAGTTCTCCCCTAGCTGTACCTGTTAAGTGGTCATCAACTGTTCTCTAATATGCTATGCTTTAAACTACTACCCTGATTACTTATGTTTAGTAAATATACCAAGGGAAAAACAGTGGTCTCTGATTTATTAAATCAGACAGTTCGAGGATAGAGTCTCCTAGAGAATCAACAGACAGGTCAAATGATAAATTACTGGAGAGAGGGCTTTGAATGAGTTCTAAACTTGTTCTGCTCTTTCTAGAACCTTCCAGGCTTCTAGGTCTCATCATAATTATAGGATGTAATAATATATAGGATGGATTTTCAATGTTACCATGAAAATGAGGGAATGAAATTTAGAAAAATTAAAAGTAGATTATTTATAACAACTTTTGTTCCTAGCATTCTTTCATTAAAGAAGGATACTGCCAGTATTTTTCCAAGCCTTTGGTTAATTTCTACAGCTTTGAAAGAGTTGATTCTGACACACAGTATTATGATTCTTGATTCTGTGGAAGAAATGAAAGTCCCAAGTCCTTATTCTGCCATTTTTCCTGATGCCCAACCCAGTGTTATTTTATCCCAGTATTCTTTGCTCTGCTTTTCCATTCTAATTTCCTCATAATCGATTTCCATCAAGAATTCCTTATTATGACAGGTTTTAAGCAACTCTTTAACCCATGGCCACTGACCTCATTTATGATTTTCATTCAATATATATTGATTATAATCATCCTTGATTATATTAACTGTCCAACCTGGTTCATTTGCAGCACAGCTTATTATTTTCTAATAAAGCCAGGTTGGCCATCTTGATTCACAAGCTTGTCTTTCCCTTGTTTAACTCCTTCCATAAACCCACAGTACCTTCCACCTTCGGGCTGGAGGCCAATCCTTACTGTGGAAATACAGAGACCTCTTGATTTGAATCTACACTTTATCTTTGCAACTTTTACCCCAGCAACTCATAAATACGCAATTCCACAGGACTCTACAACCTCTCAGTACCCTTACTCTTGTCCTTTCTTCTTCAGGAGAAGACATTTACCAAGACGGGTTCTCTTTTCTAAACACAGCAGCTATATGGATCCCAGGGGTTTTCCATAAGCAAAGCATTAGGAATAAGAAAGGAACAATGTAGCAATTTGGACAGAAAATGTATCGCCAATGAGCAAACATCTGAGAAAAGATCTAAGAGATAAGGAAGAGCCTAAGCCTAAGAAGATAGATAGACTGGGCATGAAGGTCCTGAGACTAAAGTGAAACTCAGCTAGAGAACAAAATGAGAAAAACTGCTGCCAAAGCTGTCTCATAATCTAACAACCACATGCAAGCACACACACACACACACACACACACACACACACACACATCACACATCACACATGCACACACGTGCATGCATTTGGTTCCACAAGTGAGTAACTGCTGGAGGGACCAGCTGACAGATGGGAAATCCTTGCACGGAGCCACGACAAGGGGAAGTCTGTGGGAAAGGGTGCTGGTATTTAGCTGGCCCACCCCTACTGAGTAAGTCCAAAGTTTCCCTTGGATTCATTCCCACCTGAACTTCCACCCTTGTGAGCTAAAAGGGCCTTTCACATTCAAGTTTTATACAAAGAAAGAGATGAGGGTTAAGTAGCAGCTGCTCAGAGATGGGTGTAGAGACGAAACACATACACATACATGCGTGGTTGTAAAATGATTATATTTGTAAAAGAAACCTAAAACCTTCCATCCATGCCTCTCAGAGTTGTGATCCAGCTAAGGAGTGTTGGGTAAGCAAAGCACTTTATGAGAGATGGCAAGAGGAGCGAAAGCATGCTCCACTGAGCAGGGTGTTGACTGAGGAGGTGACAGACCCTTGCCACTGGCTGAGTATCCAGCCCAGAGTCACTGACTCCACTCACACTGGTGATTTCAGGTTGAAGTGGAACCACAGCCTCATGGGTCTAGGAAAATTCTTCCTGACATCAGCTTTCTCTGCAATCATCCATTTTTTATATATATTTTTATTTTCTATATTCTTTGTTTACAATCCAAAAGCTTTCCCCTTTCCCAGTTCCCACCTCCCCATATATCCCACAAGTCCTCTTCTCTCCATCCATTCTCCTATCTTTCCCCCTCACTTTCTCTGTCATGGTACTCCCCTACAATGCTGGATCAAGCCTTTCCAGGATTAGGGCCCTCTTCTTCATCCATTTAATAAATAAATGACAACTGCCTACTATGTGTCAGTCCCTATACAAATCCAATAAATTTACAGGTGGAAAAAAATATCCATATCACTTGTAGAACTATATTCTGATGGAGCAAAGACAGACAGCACAAAAACAGGTAGGAAGCATAGGCAGTGTGTCAGACATTAAATGTTATCTCCATAGAAATCCTAAAGTCAGAAAAGAAATTAAGAATTGCTGAAAGATTTGCTTCCAGCCAAGGTGGCGGAACAAAAGCCTGATTTACCCTTTCTACATTAAATAACTGAAAATTTGGACAACACATGAGATACAGTGGCTTTTAAGCCACAGTTTACTTTCTGAAGACTTTCTAGTGTGAGATAACAGGCAAAAAGGAACACAGTGTCAACATACTCTCAGACTCAAGACCGTGATGCTGTGCGGTGTCTAGAGAGACCACAGCAGACTGAGTACTCAGAAAAGTGTGCCAGAAAGGACATGGCTGGTCACAGAAAGCTTGGGACATCTTTAGAGGCAATCTTGAGTACTTAGCACTGTACTGATCACCATCTACCCATGAGGCATCTCTCCAGACTTGGGGATGGGTGACCTTGAGATGTCAAGTGTGCCTGCTATGTTCCAGCAGCCTTGAGCAGCTGTGGGAGTCCAGAGAGAATAGTATAGAAATCAGGGAAGTCATGAAGGGCAGCCAGAGTTAGGAGATGGTGATATTGGAAGGAGGTTGGCTTTTGTTCCAAGTGGGATAGGCCCATGACAGGATAGAAGATCTGTGAAGGAGCAAGAGCCAGGGTAATTAAAATAAACTAAAATGGGAAACCAGTCTGGCAAGGGCTATTGATTGACTTGTGAAAAGGACAGGAAGGCTCCCTGCCCTTAAGGGAACAGAATGACAAAATGCTATGAGGTTTTGAAGGAGAACACTGGACTCCAAATCCCAAATGAGAAGTATGGATTTTGGTTAAATGAATTCAGAATAAATGAGTCTAAGAAGAAAAAAGAAGAATTTGAGGTAGAACTCAGTGGTAGAGTACTTGCTTAGCATACACAAAACTCCAGATTCAATCCCAGCACCACAAGAAGGGAGGAAGGAAAAGGGAAGGAGGGGGGGCAGAGAGAGAGATGGAGGGAGGGAGGAAAGGACAGAGGAGATGAAGGAAAGGTTACAGTAACTAAAACAAGAAAATAAAATTTGATTTGTTTAAAGAAGGGAGTTATAATCTTCTTAGCATTCAAGAGAGGGCATTTTTTTTAAGATTTATTCATTTATTTTATGTATGTGAGTACACAGTTGCTCTCTTCAGACACACCAGAAGAGGACATTGGATCTTATTACAGTGGTTGTGAGCCACCATGTGGTTTCTGGGAATTGAACTCAGAACTTCTGGAAGAGCAATTGGTGCTCTTAACCTCTGAGCCATCTCTCCAGCCCAAGAGAGCACTTTTAGGGTGATATCTATCCCCTCTCAGGGCTGGCTTAGGGGAACCCTTATCTAAGGATCAGGTAAGGATCTGGAGCATTCTGTTCCATTTATCATATCCTTAATTTGCAGATAGTTTTAAAATACAGAACAAGAAAATAATTAAGAAATCACAGAGGCATACCTAAGTCAGAATAGACAAACCAAGAACTGTTGTGAAGATGTGAAGTGTCAGAGTGAGCTTCACATGCTGTGAAGAGGATGTGGGAGACAAGGGCTGATCCCAGGAAGAGTGCAGCCAGTGCCAAGGCTGAAAGTTAAATTCAGTTCACTTAGGCAGCTATGAGAAAGTCCCATAGAAGGCAGTCTGTGGACAACACAATGTTATTGACCATGGTTCTGGAAGAAGCACCACATCAAAGAGACTCGGTGTCTCCTGGAGGCCTTCAGTCAGTCTCACAGATGATCCTCTTCTGGGGGGTGGGGGGGACCTTCACATGTTAGGAGGGAAAAGAAGATCCCTGAGAGAAGAATTTACTTCATTATTAATTAATAACTAATTAAGTATGTTCATTATCATAATTTTATCAATTCTCCAAGATTCCACCTCCTAGCACCATACAGCCTATAGAAAGTGGGAAACCATAGTCGGTAAACAGAAGATATGTGACAGAACCACTAGCCAAAGTCATGAGAGACAGAATGATTCAGAACTGTGAAGCTAAAAAACATACGTCATCTGGTCACAGGAACCCACAGAATTTTTTTTAGCAGATAAGTAATGTATATATACCAGAAGACCTGCATGCAAGAGGAACTGAAGACAAGCAAGATTTTTATAAGTCTTGTGAACAGCTAAGCCCAAGGGATAGCCAAGATCTGTAATACAAACCAAGAGAACTGTAAGTGCCATGTGTTCCTGGGTGAAAGATTGAAATCTCTGATGAACAAGAAAGAATAAAAGACAAGAGAATTGTCTATCAGAACAAAGTCTTCCACTTCTTGGGCTTTGGAAATAAATCTCCTTAATATTCTTGAAAAACTAGTATTGCTACTATCATAAATATGTTTCACATGTCCAAATATTCCCCTACATCCATTAGTCTTGATTTTTATAAGCACTATAAGAGGCAATGGGGTGGGGGGGGGGTATTCTACTGTTTCCATTTTAAAGATGGCGACACTGTAAGTCAGAGAGGTTACGTGGTTTCCCAAACACACTTGGTCTTCCAGACTTATTCACTACATAATAGCAACATCTCTGGTTGTCATCTTCTGATAATGAACCATTAACTTGATTAAAATTACTCTACGGGTTGGGTTGGCTTAGAAAGCCCATTTGAAAGGTCACTGTGGCTTGGTGTAAGTTTATTTAATAAATATTTTTCTTATTTGGAGGTTTTAATTTTAAGTATGTGGTCTACTCTTTTTTGTATGATTATTTGCTCAAAAAAATTTTAGTCAGCAACACACCTCATAAAAATTTAATATGTTTCAGGGCTCCTTTTACTGTTTAAAAAGCACAAATCAGTCGTTCTTGAGTTTTGAATGCACTGCCCCTATAATTAGGCTCTCTCTGAGGAAGGTCTTTCCAACTCCTAAAATGAAATGGCTTTTTTAATGAAAGAAACAGTGAAATGGATGGTTGTCTTATATTATTCTTTAATTTGCACCAAAGATCTAAACATCAACTCTTCAGACATACTGTGACTGTCTATCACTTGTATATTTATCTCTTGGATGCCATTTTGAAATTGACAAGCTCTCAAGGACCACTTTCAGAACAGAGGAGCAGTAGATGGTGACTTGAGGTCCTGATAGCCCTCAGCTCCAATCTTACATCCATGGTGTCCTTGAACATACAACCTTGACCAAGTTAACTATCACCATAGAGTATCAGTTTCTCACCTCTATCAAAAAAAATGTCCAAGTTTCCTATCACAATATTTTAGCATGGGTGCAATAAACATAAAACTGTGAGCCTGGAGCAAGTCTTCACTCAATATTTATTACCTATAAGATGACTTTTCACAGGAAAGCCATCACTGGACTCACAGCCCCACTTAGCTGGAGGATTAGCAATTTGACCTCCCAAGCCATGCTGTTACCAGGACCAGAAATGTATGCTGATGGATGATGCCCTTACCAACTATTTTGAGAGATGAGCTGATAAGTTTTACTTACTCCGAGTGCAACAGTCATAATCTTTTCAATTCTTTCAATCAAATATTATCCTAGGAACACAACTATTCTGGAAATTAAGAATTCCAATATAATGAACAATAATGTCACTTGACTGGGACTTACTTGCTAGTGAGAAATTCAAAGAATTCAAAGAATTGCAGACCAGGAAACAAACAAGAAGGAACCTTGGTGATGTGTATGCTACAGGGTGCTGAATTGAGAATTGTGGTTGCAAAACGGTAGTCACTGTGGATAGGATGCACCAACGCCTTTGTGAGGATGTGGTATTTCATCTGAAAATCAATTGATGAGAAGAACTGATGAATGTGAAAGTCAAAAAGACCTCCAAGCAGAGGAATCAGATCATGCCAGAGACACTGAACATGGAAATCCACTCCAGGTTCAGTGCACTAGGAAGAACACTGATATATCTGGGCAGGAGTGCAGTTGTGGGTCTCAGAAAGAGCAGGTGGAGATTAGAGAGAAACGTGAAGAAGGAAAATCCTGGCTCCCAATGAGCCTGGTACGATTGTGCTCTAGGAAGAATCAAGTCCATAAGAGCACAGTTTCCTAAACTGTGGGCCACAGTCCCACTGTGGGATCATGTAACTGAAAGTTCTGGTCCTGAGAATTTTGGCAATAGTAAAATTTTTCTCAACACCAACCAAAAATTAATTCAAAATAAAATTCCTAATGAGTCCAAGATGTTTCAGGTAACACTCTCCAATGGTCTGAACACACAGCATTTTCACTTTTCACAATGTATACCCTCATATTACATCAACGAGCACTGTCTGAAACACCTCTGCTCAGATTCCAAAGTATTGTATGCTATGAATTATTGTGTGTTTACATTACATATAAAGTTTTCTGCTCTTACGGAAACATGATGATTTAATTAGTGAAAACAAAGACTTAATATTTTCCTACCATTATTCCTCGGCATCTAAGTACTAAATTAATATATCTTTGGATTGTAGTATTAGAATATTTGGCTTTAAATTTTTCTGCCTGAATTTCTGACTTTAGTTTCATTTTTTTAAATCATTAAGTAAATTTTGGTTTAGGATTAGTAAAAAATTTCCAACAAATTTTGAAATGGCACTAGATATGTTTTTGCCATTTTGTGTTGTATATTTATATAAAACAGCATTCTTAGCACTGATGAATGTAAAATCAAAATATTAACCAGCACTCTGGAAATTGTTAAAGGTACTGTATACCCTGCAGCCTCTCACACCCAACTGAGGTTTACTTCTATATGAAAGATTAAAATAAGCATACCCATTGCATTAATGTGAAAAAATGACTTGCATATTTAAGAAATAGCAAAATATGTATAGTAAAGAATGTTTTTAAAATGACATTGACTTGTTATGTGCAATGTTTTGTTTGTATATTTATCTAATGTACCTACATAGTAGGATCATGTAAAACTTTCTTGGGCAGAAGAGGGTCTGAAGAACAGATCAGCATGGTGGCTTATGTCTTTTTAAAGTTGGATTAGTCTGGAAGGTAAGGAAAAGACATGTCTACACAGCTGGAGAAGACCAGAGGTGAGAAAAGGGTGAATCAACAGTAGAACATGGTGGGTATGAACAGGACTGGAAACACTCAGAAGGTTTTTAGGAAATTAAGCTGATGAGAGTTGGAAGGTAGACATAATAAACAAATAATACAAGACTAACTCTAGAACCTCTAGAACATTGGTTCTCTTGACCATGGTTCTATTACTAAGAGGAATGTGGGGGAGTGAAAATGAATGGGAGAGACTGTAAATGCTTTCTTATGGTTCTACTGGTATTTTTCCTTTAATATGGTTTGTGAGGATGGGAGTGTAAAGGGGGGAGGGGAGTAGGAGAGAAAGAGATGTTGTGGATGGATGGCCCTGGGGCTGTTTGTATTTTAATGTTAATTCTGCTTTCCCAGGAGGGGCTGTCTGGAAGGAGGAATGAGCCAGTACTCAGGTGATTTCTTGTGACCCTTCCTCTAAGGAATATGGAAACCATTCACTGGGTGAGTAGGCAGGACTTCTGGGTCAAAGGGAATAAAAGAAGCAGGAGAGATATAGGCTTTTGGAACTGGACAGTGAGAGGACAAGATGAGCAGTGACCCCTGGTATAGATTCACCACCAGAGGATTTCCATTTAATATAGCTTACAAGATTAGGATTGTAGTTGTTGCACCCAGCGATTGAGTTACAATTGATTCTGAACTAAGTTTGTGTGGTGTTTTCTTTCACAAGGTGGCTCAACTGGGTTCCAGAGAGAAAGGTACAGTGGCAAAACATGGGTTTGACAGAAGTGCACCCCAAAAGACTGGGAATTTTGAAGCATGGAACTGGTGTGGTAGTGACCCAGTGACCCCTGGAAACAGAGCTCGGTAGAGAGATTTTGGAACTCTTGAGTTAGTCTCCATGAGATGAGAGCAGGCCAGCCATGCCTGACAAGGCCTGGAAGAGGCCCGACAGGCCTCTGGGGCCGGTCAGCGTAGTGTGAATTCCATTTTTTTTTTAATATTTATTTGTTTGTTCGTTTTCTACATTCTTTGTTTCCCTGAAACAGAAAGAAGGGGATAAAAGGAACAGGAGAGAGTAGGGATATACCCAAGAGGTCAGAGAACAACTTTTAGAAGTCTGTCCTCTCCTTCTACTATTGGTACCAGGGATCAAACTCAGGTTGTATAACAAGCAACTTTACATGCTAAGCATTCTTTCCAGCCCTCTAAATCCTTCATTAAAGGCACATCTTGGGAAAGTAGATAAGCTTACTATACATGCCAAGACCTCCTGGTTTGTTGTTACATACACAGTCTTGCTGATCAAATCTAAGGCACTTTGGGTATGTTTCCTGTCATGGTGCCCCCACATTCAAGGATGTCTTCTCCCTTCAGTTAACTCTTCCAGGAAACACCAGCGGTGTGCTTCCACTGTGATTCTAAATGTAGCCAAGTTGGAAATGAAGATTGATCATTATAAAATGATAATAAAGCAAAGCCTCTCAACTCATGGACAGAAGTAATATATATATATATACTGTACTTAGAAACTTTTTAATGCACAACATTGATAATGTCTTACCTTATAAGATTGGAATCACCTTTGCCATTACACTGGATACTTTATAAAAATTAAATATATATGTGCAAACAGTTTGAATGTCACCCTCTAGGCAAACATTCATTTCATGAAAATAAATTCATGCCAGAATGATAGAGATTCTTCCTGTGTTAATCAACAACTCAACAGCTAGGACCTCAAATGAATACAGGGTGAATAAATGAATTATTTCATTACAATGGTAATAGAGATCATGAACATCTAAATAAAGACCTCAGAATACCATGAGGATGAGGTGTTGCTTGCACATCTTCTTTATTCATTTTCAAAGGTTCACTTCAGCCTACCATGCAGCAGGTACACAATAAATGCCTAGTGAATTGAAGTCTCTGTACACTAGACTAAGAGTCAACAACAGTGACCTCACAAACACTGTGCTCACCAGCAGTCGCATTCATTAATACTATTGATCATGTTTCAGTTCTTTAGGACATGTAATCTCACAGGGAAGTATCCCATATCTTAGATCTGATCCATTCACTAATATGTAACTAATCTCCTGTGTAGTTTTTTCTAAATAAATGGTATCACATGACCTAACAAACCAATTAATAAATACATACAAAAGCACATATAAAGCAAAATTCACATTTTTACACAATAATTTATAAAAAGACTCTCCAACTTGGAAAACTATCTTTAGCTATGTCAGTCATTCAGATTCCTGCAGATGGGGACAGTCTAAAAACTCTCTGCACTTGCGATGGCATGTTGGATATGCATAGGAGGAATGAAAATTCCAAAGCACCAGCCATAGGTGCTCTCTTGAGGCTTCAGTCTTCTCCGACCCCTGCCTCTGACCAACTTGTCCAGCCCTTCCTAAGATGCCATCTTGGAACTTAAGCTCAAAAGTACAGTCTCTTAACTCAACACATAGATAGATAAGGTTTAAAAAAGAAAAAAGAAAAAAACAATAACTCTATAAGGTCCCAAGTATAGTTTACATTTTCTAAGCTTTGATGCATTTCTGAGCATGCTTTTTCATCTTAACACAGGGAACTTTCTCGTCATATATGTCATAAGGATCTTATAAATATATTGGGAAAGTGCTTAATTTTAATAGATGCAAATGGTATATTTATAGGTAAATTTTATGGTGACTGTTGTAAAGTGATTAAGCAGGGTCTTAACTTTTCATCATTAACAAATACCTGAGGTTAGTCAAATATATGACCAAACCACTTTATTTTGTCTCAGAATTTTGGAGGGGCTAGTCTATGACTGTTTGGCCTCAGAAGCTCATGAGTATAATGGAGAGACAGTAGGGCAAAGCCTCATACCTCACTGACAGGAAGTAAAAGAGAAAGAAAAGAAGACCATCTCCCACAATCTTCACCAAGCCCCAATAACATAGAGTCCTCCAATCAAGCCCCACCTCCTAAAGTGCCTCCAATTCATAATAGTGCCACCTCACAGCCAAGCTTTACTACAAAAGCTTCAAGGTCCAAGCAACAGCTACAGGGGTAGAAGAATCTATGAAGAAAATTGATCATAACTGCTCATGTAGACAAGAGGTTTATTACATAGTTTATATGTTTGCAAATTATAATAAAAGTGAACAGAAATTAAAGTCATAAAAAAGAATACACATCTAAGAAGATTCTTGAGAAGATGAAAGGAGACACATTGTGGGTGCTGGTTCATATTTATTAATACTTACCTCCAATAACTTTATACCACATTATTTATGTAGATGCGAATTCTACCAGTTTACAGGCTGGCACATAGGCACACATTTGGCACTTTTGACTTTGAAAATGTGCAGACAATTCTTCCTTTGGGGAAACATCAGAAACCATATAAACTTAACTCTATTTCAAAACATCATGTGGGCTCCTGTCTAAAATCTCTTGGGATCAAGGACCAATGGTATTCACAATCCAGAGCCCTGTGTTCCATGGACCATTTATTTCCACAGTGATAGATGAGACAGAGATAAAAGCCCCACCTGTCAGAATTGAGAGCCATCGGAGCATTCTCCTGCCACAAGGGTTAAAAGCCTGACCTCCAGTAACTTCTCTGGCTTCACAAAACATCTATATTTCTCATGGCACAGTGGGATCCTTTATTATTAAAGTAGACTCTCTCACAAAGAACTGGCATGCTCAGAACTCAGTAGGTCTTCCATGATGTTGAGACAAATGAGCAGTGAGTTTGGAGCACTGTTTATTAAAATTTATAATGGTGGGCATTGACTGTGTACACTGTTCTTCTCAGGTCTTCTTTGTTTTGTTCCTGTTTAATTGGTTTTCTTTTATGCAACCTGGACTGTGCTTTAAGGAGAAAATGGGAAATGACAAGGAAATCTTCTTTAAATAAACAACCTCTTTTAGAATGTGTTCTGGAAGCAGGACTCGTTTAAGCCAAAACCGACATTGAGGCTGGCAGGCAGAACAGGCCTGAAGGTCTTCATTTTAACAGTCAAAGAAACTGAGTCATCAAGTGGCCAGAAAGGAAGAGTCAAGGCCAAGCCCTCAGCAGTGGGAGGAGATCCAACACAGAAGATTCCGCTCCAAAACTCCAAACTCCAAAATGAGTTTGCTGCAGAGACAGGAAGGATGGATGGGGCAAAAGCGGAGGGCATCTTCCCTCTGCCTTTCAGACGGGGAGTAGCAACACTGTACAGAGAGCATTCCAATTACATGGATGCAGACGGGGATGACATTCTGAATGTACAGGGAAGCTGATTAATTGGGACAAGAGATCAAGTATCAACAGTCTTCTAAGACTCAGAACAAGCAGGGAGGCCTCCCTTGAATTTGCCAACCTCTGGAGCAGGGTGGCAATAAATAAGACTCAGGCGCCCAGGTCTGAAGTGCTGAGATGTGCTTCTTAGGGGCAAGTCAAGTGTTCTTTATTGCTGTCCCATGAGGTAAGAGATTACTATATTAGGCTCTGGGAAGCAAGGGGCATAGAGCTGGAATTTGGAGCCAGGCATTGGGTCTGCTTTCTATAGAGGAGAGATATTCTGACTGGTCTATGTTTCTGTGGCTCACAGGGTGAGCACCATGGGCAAGGCTTCTGCTAGAATGAAAAAAGATGGCAGTGGATTAGAATCACAACCTTGTCCCCAAAGCCTAGAGATAAGCTCAGATAAATGAATACCTCTAGCCACCATGATAGATCTTCATAGGGATGCTAGCTAATTCATTCATTCACCCATCCTCCCGCAGATAGCCACAGTTACTCCATGCTAGACATTGGGCTAACTCACAGTGGTCAAGATAATTCAAATGATCCTCATTCCCTTATCTGTGAACTCCTTAGGCAATACTGAGCTATACATCCTAGTTAGGGTTGTGATTCTGTGATGAAACACCACGACCAAAACCAAATTGGGGGGGGGGGGAAGGTTGTATGTGGCTTACTCTTCAACATCACTGTTCATCTTCAAGGAAGCCAGGACAGGAACTCAAGCAGGGCAGGAACCTGGAGGCAGGAGCTGATGCAGAGATCATGGAGGAATGCTTATTGGTCTGCTTCCCATGGCTTCCTAAACCTGTTTTCTCATAGAACCCAGGACCACCAGCTCAGAGGTGGACCCATCCACAGTGCACTAGATCTCCCCCATCAATCACTGACTAAGAAAGTGTCCCAGAGGCTTCTTTACAGCAGGATCTTATGGGGCATTTTCTCAATTGAGGCTTCCTCCTCTCCTATGTCTCAAGCTTGGTTCAAGTAGACATAAAACTAGCAGCACACTATGGTTATAAGCCTTGAAGTTTGCAGATGTGGAACAAGGCAGAATTCATACTTTCATACCTGACCTCAGGGAACTGACCATTTAAGTATTGGAAGACATCTGGAAGTCCATGCACCTTGGTTTAAAGCCTTGGACAAGTCCATTGGTTTCTATGCACTTCAGCTTCCTCTCATCAGTTATTCATGTCAAACCCAGAGTGAGGCAACTTCTGCTGTTGTATAGAACAAATTAAACACCGATTATTGTGAGACAGTAAGAATGCTAGTACAAGATATCTTATCTAAGTAGCAAAAAGGCATACAGGAACTGAACAGGACCCTGTTCAAAGGCAGGGTGATGACACCCCATCTTTGTCCTCCATAATTCCATTTGGAGGAGGGGAAGAAACATGTTGAAAATAATGCAAGTGTTCCCAGATCCCTATCACTAGTGTGCTGAGATATTGGGTACCAGTAAATACTCTGGATAAACTCCAATCCAAATCTCACAGGATGGTGACTACTATTCTTGAGGTTGGGGAAAGAGCTTATAAATTCCCTCTGAGCTATTTACCTACAGACAAAGAAGTCACCAAAAAAAGCTATATCGAGTTACATGCTAATACACAGAGGGGCGGGAGTTTAATAA
Source organism: Apodemus sylvaticus (assembly GCF_947179515.1). Lineage (NCBI taxonomy): Eukaryota > Metazoa > Chordata > Mammalia > Rodentia > Muridae > Apodemus > Apodemus sylvaticus. The sequence continues at coordinate 69,321,791 of NC_067482.1, read as the reverse complement.
AGAGACCACTGTGAATACAGTGACTTATTGGGTGCAGAAGAGCGTCGGCATTGGGCAGAAATCATTTCCAATTATATCTGAATGGCATTTGGGGGCTTACAAAGGCATTTTTGTGCTACATTGAACACCTCCACCAGAGCTGCCTTGGCTCCGGTGTGATTCTGTTAGGGCAGGCACTCTTTACCTCGTTTGCTGATCCTAAAGACAAGAGGCTGAACTCCCCAGTCCAAGATGCTGCTACCTGATAAACAAACACTGCTATTCTGAATGGCAGAATCTGTTGAAGGAATGAGCTCTCTGTAGAACTCTATGTATGTGATAGAAAAGAATACTTGCATTATGGAAGTGCAGGAGTTGTTGAAGTGTGTGTGTGTATGTGTGTGTGTGTGTGTGTGTGTGTGTGTGTGTGTGTGTGTTTGTGTGTGTGTGTGTCTGTCTGTGTGTGTGTGTGTGTGCATGCCATTACCATGTTCCAGACACAGAACAGGCCCATTAATACTGGCATTCTTTGCTTAAAGTGAATCCACCTTATTGAAATATAAAAGGAGAGGGAAGGAAGGTATCACAGGGGAGGGATCCACCAAGATCCACTAGGAAAGGGAAGAAGAAGTCACATTGTGAAGTCTTCATGACACTTCAACACTTCTCTCCCACTCGTCCAAACAGAATAATGCTGGACAAAGGGGGTTTGGTATGGCCCTGCCTCTCAACTGGGGTCCTGTTCAGTTCCTGTATAGTTTTTGCCACTTGGATTAGGTTTTCCCATGAGTGTCCTTATTCTGTGTTTAATTTTATCTGTCTAGGAGCAGATGTTGCCTCACTCTGGGTTTGACATATCTAATTAGTGAGCATTTCAATCTCTGTCCAGAACCATCTTAAGTTGTGGTTGCTGTTGCTTATCTTTAGGGTCCTTGGTATTGCTTACATAATATCCAAAGTAAAAGTCCCTGTTGGGAACCAGAGAGCTTGGCTCAACACCCCCAGCTAAGCTTTTTGCACAGGTTTCTTGAGAACAAAACATCCCGTGGCTTAGTTTGATTCCTGCCTTCCTGTCTGGTGTGGTACGGACTTCCCAGGTGCCTGACCTATAACTATAATTGTTTTCTCCTGTTACTTCCCTGGCATCTAGTATAAATATTGCTAGTCTCTAAGTAAAGCTTTGACATTCTCCTTGCAGAATGATCCGTGTCTTTGTTTTTTGTTAATCCCCCAGGCCTACGACCAATACTCGGTACCGTGGCAGCGCGGGCGCTGTCAAGTCCCCACAGCTGATGTCTTGTAGATGCTTTGAAAAGACACTTCCTGTCCACCTGAAACCTGAGGATAATAACTCTCTCTTCAACCCATGGTATAATGGTAGGACATCCAGTACGGGTTTCTCCTTTCTCTACTAATGAAAAAGTCTACTTCATAGCATACAACACTTGTTTACTGAAGAAAGAGGACTGCAGGGAGGGGAGGGGTGATAAAGAGAAAAATTCTATTTGTGGCTTCCTATGTTTTTTAAAAAAAAGTTTATTTATTTATTCAGTATCTATTTTATATGTACATGTGTGTGCCCAAACGAATGTATGTGTACTGCATGCATGCTGGAGCATACAGAGGTCAGAAGAAGATGTTGGATCCCCTAAAACTGGGGTAAAAGAAGGTTGTGAGACTCTGTATAAATGCTTAGAACTGAACATAGATCCTCAGCAAGAGCTGTTAACCACTGAACCATCTTTCCAGCTCTAGTCTACAGTCTACTTGTTGACCATCTCCTACCCACTCATGTGGATTATTTTCAGCACACTCACATATCCCTCTAGTCAGTATAACATCTGAGTCTATGTGCTGACTCAAACTTATAAATTTGTTTTATAAAAGGAAAGAGTTGGGTCAGGGACACAAATTGGGTCATCTCTTCCTTCCACTGCATCAACTTTGAGGCTAACAGCCTCCTGTCAATCACTTGCCTTGTCGCTGACCCATTTATTTATTTGTATATAACCCAGATGCCCATACTTTCAGCCATTAATACTCTTTCTACTTTGACTTTGGCTACAATTGAATTATCTTCTGTGCCAGACCCCACAAAAAGTTCATTGATAACCCAGAAGACCCTGACATTGCAGGGATCATATCGGAAAAGTACCAGGAAGGACAGCTGGACATCATAATGCACAGCAGAACTGGGCTGAGTAACCTCTGTTCTTCAAGAGCTCCTTCCCCAGGTCTCTCAGCTTCTCCGTCCTCCATGCAGCCTCACTGGCTATTCTCCACAGATAAGTCCTCAGAACACCTGCTCACTTGCTACCCAGAGAAGATAGCAACATGATCTGTCCCTGAGCAGCTCAGGCTAGTGAATTTCCCATCATTTATGCAAATCTTTCTCCAAATATGGTCGATTCTACCAGGAAGAGTCTCATCCTTGGTTACCACAAGAACGGGACTAGGAATGACAAACTGCTTCCAACCCAAGACTCAAATGTGAACCATAGGTAGGAAGGAGAATAAATCATCCTTCTCCTCTCCTAGGAAGAGAGAAGGAGGGGAGGGGAGGGGAGGAGAGGGGAGGGGAGGGGACAGGAGGGAATAAATAAATCCAGTTAGGGCTGCTAGGATGGCGGTAAGCAAGTGCTTCCACATTGTGAAAGGAAAGAACTGACTCCTGAAAGCTGTCCTCTGACCTCTACATACGCACTGTAGCATGCATGCATACACACACATGCACATAAGCACACACACACACACAAATGGAAATGAAGCAATCCTTCCTAAACTCTATATATTCCAAGCCATTTTTTAAAAAACTGTCCTCATATCTCAGATCACAAAAAAAGGTTTCTAAGAAGCTTTAACTCCTCATGTACTGCAGGCAAGAAAGGAAGGAAGCAGAACCACTCTAACCACACATCTCCCAAGCTCAGACTTCCCCACTCCCTCCAGCCTCCACATTGACTCATAGCCTCCAGTACCAGAGTAGATTTCCTTCTTCAAACTGTTTATTTATTTGCAGGAATTCTCACAAGGCTAATGACAAAAAACCCTGACATTTGTCTAAAAAAGTGCAGACAGGGAGACATTTTTACATTTTAAAGCCCCTGAAGGGACAGTTGTATGAACTTGAGAAAGGGGGTTTAAAATCCCAGCTGTAAACCAGAGCAAAAGGTCAACATTAAAATCTGAGTGGAGACAAGTTCAACTACAGTTGATCTATGCACAGCCCAGACACTTGCAGGAAAAAAAATGTAAATAAATAGAACTACAACTCCATTTGTTGGCCTGACAGATGAATTCTCTCTTTTAAAATCCCCTTTGTCTCTCTCACACACACACACACACATACACACATCACACACACCACACACATGGAAAGGAAGGGAAAAGAGAGGAAAGGAGAGGAGAGGAGAAGAGAGGAGAGGAGAAGGAAAAGGAAGGGGAGAGGAGAAGAAGGGAGGAAAGGAGAGGGGAGGGGAGACCAGGAGAGGAGAGGGGAGGGGAGGAAAAAACACATATGTTTACACATACACAGTACAAGTTTTGAGATACACCTCATCACAAATTATTTATAACTTTACAAAGTACTTTACAAAGTTGATCACAGGCTCACTCATTTGTAAGTTGCTTACTGTGTAAAGGTAGCTCCACTCATTATTACTGCAATATCAAGCACAATGTAACATTTCCAGCATGGGATGGAGACAAGGTTGAAAGGGATGATCTTGGTATATTGAAAGATGGGGGAGATAAGAAGGAGCACCTCAATCCAGAATAAAGACAATCTTTGTTCACATCTGTGAGAGGAAGTGGTGGGGGTGGGGGGGCATCTAACAGATTCCAAACTGCAGCAAAGAGTTGAAATCCATCCTGATCATGACAGAGGACTCCACACCCTAGGCCCCGGGCGCTGCTCCCATGATCCAGTTCTTTCTGTGTACAGGTGTCTTCTGGCCTGTATGCATTAGTCTGTGGGAAGTGGGGCTTAGGAAAAATGGCACAATAAAGTCAACACTCTGACAACTGTGATTGCTGGGAGCAATAAATCTTCCATTGTCTTTGTCCCATAAGGTCTGTGTCTTCTACCCACATCCATGAGGCTGTGGCAGTCGTGGCCGTTTACTTATAGGTAAGGAGAAATCCAAGTTTCTAAGCAGACTTTTTTTTTTAATTTTTATTTTTTTAAATATTTTTATTTTCTATATTCTTTGTTTACATTCCAAATGATTTCCCCTTTCCCGGATCCCCCCTACCCATATGTCCCATAAACCTTCTTCTCTCCATCCATTCTCCAATCATCTCCCTCCTTTTAATCTGTCCTTATATTCCCTTCCAATGCTAGATCAAACCTTTCCAGGATCAGGACCCTCTCCATACTTCTTCCTGGGAGTCATTTGTTATGCGATTTGTGCCTTGGGTATTCAGGGATTCTGGGATAATTAATATCCACTTATCAGAGGTTGCATTCCATGTGTATTCTTTTGTGATTGGTTTACCTCACTTAGGATGATATTTTCCAGATCAAACCATTTGCCTACAAATTTTGTGAATTCATTGTTTCTAATTGCTGAGTAGTATTCCATTGTGTAAATATACCACATTTTCTGTATCCATTCCTCCTTTGAGGGGCATCTGGGTTCTTTCCAGCTTCTGGCTATTATAAATAAGGCTGCTATGAACATAATGGAGCATGTGTCTTTATTGCATGCCAGAACCAAATAACCCTATTAAAAAAATGGGGTACAGATCTAAACAAAGAATTTTCACCTGAAGAAATTCGGATGGCCAAGAGGCACCTTAAGAAGTGCTCAACATCATTAGTCATTAGGGAAATGCAGATCAAAACAACCCTGAGATTTCACCTTACACAAGTCAGAATGGCTTAGGTCAAAAACTCAGGAGACAGCAGGTGTTGGCGAGGATGTGGAGAAAGAGGAACACTCCTCCACTGCTGGTGGGGCTGTAAGATGGTACAACCACTTTGGAAATTAGTCTGCTGGTTCCTCAGAAAACTGGACATGACACTTCCGGAGGACCCTGCTATACCTCTCCTGGGCATATACCCAAAGGATTCCCCGGCATGCAATAAAGACACATGCTCCATGATGTTCTTAGCAGACTTTAGCACTGGGGTGTAATTGTTACAGGGGTTATGAAAATGGGGCATGGAGGTAAAAGACATTTAAGGACACTTGGGCAATAAACTAGACTTTCAAAATTCTTTCCCCTATCTTCTCAAGAATATTTCTGTAAAAATCCACAATTCCTAGATTTGGGGAGAGGGGCTGATTTTAAGAAAGTGTAGGAATGGAGAGGAGACTTGAAAAGGGGTGGGGGGGGGGCGCTATGGGTTTGGTTTCTATCAGAAAGGGTCCAGGCAGACAGTCAACGAAACAGAAGAGAATGGAGAGGGGACCCTTAGGTTTAGGGACAGTGGCAAGCTATGCATGAAGACTTTGAGAAAAAAAATGTTTTCAAGAAAAAGAGATGAAAAGCTAGTCCAGGATAAGGACAATAGACAGGAGAGATGACAGGTAGCATTGGTTGGCCTAGACAGAAATAAAAAGAAAAATGAGAATAATAAGAAAGCAGACTGTATTTTACTGTGCATTCTAAAGAGAATCTCTTGTTGGTTCTTTAGATGATTCCTCAAAGGCTACAATGTTTTTCATTTTCATTTGTTTCACAAGGCTTTGTTATTGTTGTTTCCAAACTGCTTTCCCCCCAACTATGAATCCATTCCAAAGCTAACATCAAGAATATAGCCAATGAGCTGAGGCCCATGTGGGTCGCAGGTGCAGAGCTGATGAGCGGATGGTTTATGGCAGGTGCCTCGTTCACTTTCACAAAGGAGGAATCCGTTATAACCCAGAAGTCTGTAGCAGAAGCCTATGATTTTATAAGGTGCCATGTGCCACACTAGATAGAGTATCAGGTTTAGGGGGGACTTGTACACTACAATCTTGGACATGCTGAGTTGGGTGTGACTCACTGGCATGCAGTAGGGGTAGCCTGGGCTGGAATCAGTAAAAAATAATGCAATTCGTATGATCATGAGACTGGAGGAGATTATTGTCAAATGTGGATCTTTGTAGCCGTCCACGGGGAGACTGAGAAGGCGATGGTGAGCTGGGAGAAATGGCCTCAACAAGGCCGTAAACCTACATAGCATCAAGAAAGAGCAGCTTCTGCTGCTCCGGTGATCCTGGAAGACAGGCTAGGCATGCTCTGCTAGTCCCCAGGTAAGATGACACTTAATTAACCTTTAAGCAAACACCCTTCCCTGGAGGGTAAAAATAGCAAGAGGAGATACAACATAAAACACTTTTTTGAAACATGGCCATATTTCAAAAGAAGTTATATGGCCCTGCATACACCACTCGTGGGAAAGAACCACCCAGGCATGAGTGGGGAGAGAGTAAGGCCTGTGGGGCTCTGGGCCAGCAGCCAGCAAGAACAGCCAGCACTTCACATCTGAGATGGCAAGAGGCCCGTGGAGGTGGATGAAGAGGCAGGGCTGAGCTCAACCTGTGAAACCTGGAGCTGAGCAGGCCTCCCTCAGCCAAGAACAGACAGGGAAGCTGTTTCTGTGCCCACTTCAAGGGCTGCCGAGGATCGCACAGTGCATTTGGGCATCAGTGGGGAGCAGACAAGGGCCTGGAGGCTGGCTGTGTCCCATGCAGATCCACAGTGTGTTATTTCCATGTAACTATTCCCTCTCCAGCCAGGCTCTGTAATCAGTAGGAGGAAGGTCTAGCTGCCATTTCTGCACCAAATCCTGGAATCATTCAACAGGAGGTTGCTTGAGTGTCTGGACTACTGTACAGCCAAATCATTTGTGGATGCAAACTGCTTTCTTGTATTTTTTTTTTATTTTCCCTTTTGATCCCTGACACTCTATCTCTCAACCCTGTGACTTGTAATAACATCTATCTGAAAATGATAATTACAAAAGTTTCTGCTTCCAGCCTCAACCCTTATTGTTTGTCTCATGCATCGTTCAAATTTTTTAAGCTGTATGTCTCACAGAGTCTTTGTGACTTGTGGCTCTGAGCACCCACCTGCCCCTCCTTGTCCTTGGCTCGGTCTTCAGCAGCTGTGTCTTCTCAGTCACGTAGCATTCACTGATCTTCCCAATTCCCACCCCAACAGTCTCAGCTTCACCCAAACAGTGGTGAGCATCTGCCTTGAGTTCCTCCCAAAAGTGATGTGTGTTGGTCTTCTTCTCTCCCACGAAATTAAAATACTTGACTCTAGAAGTTGGAAAAAAAATAAAGAAATGCCAGACAGTGTAACCTCATCATGCAGGTGGTGGGTATTCAGGGATCTGGGGTGAAGTCACCACCATAAAATTCCTTCCTGTGGTGTGGAAAGAAGAAAGGCACCTGGTAGCAACTCACACACAACTCCAAAATGTTAAACACATGCTCACTGTCAGGGCCATGCAGGTTCAAAGACCACAACTGGCACTCTCTCCTTATATACGATGTTCATCGGTCCTCCATTGGGCCCAGCTACTATTTAGGCTATGGAAATACAGACAGTTCACCAGTGGCTATGATAATGGTTGTTAAGTGATGGACACTGAGATATGGGACAGATGAGCCCTGCTGGCTCTAGACCTCTCTACCCTTTAACAGCCTGAAAGTTTACAGTTGCTTTCCATTTCTTACCCTGATTATTTACCATGCTTACACACCCCTTGAGTCAATTCTCTTAACCACCTAATACCTTATTAGTCATGTGGCAGCTTTTGATTAAAAGGAAGCTTCAGGAGAATGTGGAGGAAGGTTTAAAGTTCACAGGTCCCATGCTCTAGGACAACATGGAAGAGAGGTAGAAGGTCATTCACACAGCTTGGGAATCAAGTCATGCCCACAGAATGTTGATGCCTCAGGATTAGACAAGGCATTCTGGGTTTCAAAAATCCAAAAGTTACAAAATCTTTCTAGTTCGCAAATGTTAAAGTTTTAACGGGACTTACATAAACAACCTGAGACTTAGCCAAACATTACCTGAGGTGCAAAGTGTGCTCCATAAATTTACAACAGTAGCCATATCTGGGAATTCCTAATCCTGCACATGGTCTAGCAATCTGTTTGTCCAAAGAGCTTTGCTTCCCGTGCCAGTGGCTTCATATGCTAAAATAACAAATTAAACCAAATCTACACATATACCTGCAAATGTTGAAAATGGACATAAAAAAAAATCATGCACTGGGTTTTATAAAGTTCAAATTTCACTAGCTAAGCCAGTCACATGACTGAGCTGATTTCAAAGCAGGGAGGTAAAATTTAGCACTGAGAGAAACGCTGAGTGAGCAGCCCCAGTGATAGTCCCATTTCCCTCTACAGCTCACGAGAAAGAAAGGGAAAAGAAGAGGGGTCAGAACAAGGAAGAGGGAAGACAAAAAAAAAAGAGGAGCTAAGAGACTGTGGGGGAAGAGGAGACTGGCAGGAGAAGGAGTCAAGCCACAAAACGAGTGTCAGGAGGAAAGACAAAAAAAAACCATAAAGGGCCAAGGAACATGCTCGCATATTCACAAGAGATGTGTGACCAGGGTTGTCTTCCTCAGCCCATAAAGAGTCAGCTTCTTCCCTCCGTAGAGTGAAGCCAGTGGATCACCAGGCGGTTGGAGGGATCCGGTTCATCTCTACAAAATGCTTCTCAGCCTGGCTGACAGGAAGTGGGCAACACCCTAAACAGCTGTTGTCAGTAGAACACAGATACCTCAGTCTTTGAAGTCTGCCATTCTGCTTCATCTGTAACTGTATCCCTGTGACCTGACTCTTGCAGATTCAAGAATAGATCAGAAAATTACTTTATAGAGGAGTTGTCACCAGGTAGGGCAGAGAATGAGTTCCTCCATCTTCTCCTTCTTTCCTTTTTCTCTTCTTCCTTTTCCTCTGCTCCTCCCTGTCCACCTCCTCCCACTTCTCTCTAGGTCTACTCACCTTGGCTATGGTTACCTGCAGATCAAGCTAACATCAGTCAACAACCCAGTATGCTGCACTATCTGTGCTCAGGGAGCTGTGGGATAAAAAGGGAGAGGATGTTGGGGGATATGCACTAGGAGGAAGGGTAGGTGTTGGAGATAGATATGATCTAGATACATTGTATATATGTAGGATATTGTCAAAAGTGAATATAAGACATTCCAAAGTTTCACTTTGAAAACCTAATAAATCAGCATGGTAGCAAATCATGTTCTAACTGTACAGAATTTCTAATGATAAAATAATACAAGTTGAATGTAGATATTATACCCCCTCATGACTAGCAAATATTTAGGATATATCAACATGAATGGCAAGAGAGTTTGAATGTAAACTTGTGAATTTGGCTTGAAACAGGAGGTCTGACACTGACATTAGCAGAAGCCAGTGGAACCCTCCAAACATGCTTTCAGAATATTTTCCTCATACTCATACATTGGTGAAAACTTCTTATGTTTCGCATGCCATTGTCCAAAGGTCGTCATGAGCTCACGTTCCAGGTGAGCTCACCCCCTCCTGGCCCTGAAAAGAGGTCCAGGAGAACTGAAGCCACATTGTTACAGTTTCCACTCACTCTGTACAACACTGCTGTACTGGGTAGATGTCGAGCCTTCGGCTGTGTGAAAGAATTAGCTAGAAACAAATGTAAATACCATTGCTTTCTCCTATAGTCTGAAGAGCTGAATTTGTCAGTCCTGAAAAAGAAGACACCACTTCATCAGGGAACCCTTACTTCCCAGCTGGGCAAATGCAAGTTCTAACTGCGCAGGGGAATGAGGTATCTCCAGTCTGTGTTTGGTAAGGACTGACCGCTCAGTCACAGCCCGGTGGGTACATAGCCCAGAGCATAGGTGGAGCATGGCGGCAACCGCCTGCTTTCCCTGAGAAGCACATTTTCCATTCCTTTTGAGGTCTCTGTTACCCCTAGGAATCCATCACTGGCTCTGTTCCCAAGGCTCAGCATTACTGCCCTGACCATCCGCAAACCCTCTTGTCTCTGACTCAGAAAACTGACCAATGCAGCATCCATTGCGTCGTGTATAACAGAATATAAGATGCATTTCTCTCCATGTCAGATGTGCCTCAGTGAGGTAAACAAATATCCACAAAGCATATAGAGTGTGAAGAGATGCTTGTGGTGGGGATTTGGAGGACACTGCCTGAAGAAGGCAGCTTGAATGGGAAGGAACAGCTGGGGACCAATATCCAGTTCTCCTCTTTTACCCTTCCATCCTCATCAGCTTACTAAGGTCACAAAGATTACATGTCTGGACTGGATACATGGCTCAGTAGTGAAGGGAGCCTGCTGCTCTTTCAAAAGACCTGCATTTTGATCCCAACAGCTATATTCAGGGAGCTTACAACCCCCTATAACTCTTAACTCCAAGGGATCCAGTGTCCCCTTTCTGGCCTCTGTGGGTACCCATGCATATGTGGGTATATATATACACACATGAATAAAAGCAAATCTTTAAAATAATCATCAAAGTTTACATGGTTGCTTAGAGTTTTTCATAATTACACTTACAAAGTAACCAACATTTGCTTTCCAACAGGATCAGTATAGATTTAAGACAGTGCTTAGTTCTTCAGTAGCAGGAATAGACAGGGCTATGAGAGAGATGAGAGGGGATTTGTAGACATTGAAAGGAAAGCCCTAGATTCTTCAAAGTGTCCAAATTGAGTCCTCTTAGTGTTCCAGGACCCGCTGATCTGCCTTTGTCTGTCTCTATTGAATTTCCAACTAAAGATTTCTGTGGGTGGAAATTAAATCCTAGTTACCACTGAATTGTCACCGTTTTAATAACTTTATATACAGTTGATGTTTAATAATTTCTGATGCATTGAAATGTCTTCATGTTTCCCAGATTACCGAAGGCTTGCCCATGGCTGAAGAGAATAAAGAAGAGTCACCAAAACCTGGAGTTAGAAGGCAGATTTTATTAGAAGGGGTTTTCATTACTGCTCATCTGTTCACGTGTTACAGCACCTGGACAAAAAGACATTAAGCCTCTGTGAGCCTCAGTTTCCTCTTAGTAAAATGGGTGTTAAATATAAAAGTATAACTAAAGGGACTAGGGATATGAATGAAGCACATGCCACATGAGTAAGATGTCTAGCACTTGTGCTAAAAAGCCTTGCCCATAATCCAAGCTCTGGGGAAGGAGCCCAGTGGATCCCTGAGTCCAGTCAACCTAGCCAAGTCAGTGATCTACAGGCTCAGTGAGAGACACTGACTCAAAGACGTTCATAAATTGTTACACACGTGATTTTTTCATATTTATGTTACACCTGTGCAATTCAAATAATAAAGGCATGAGTTACACACGTCTTGGAGAAATGTTGTCAGAGCTCTAAAGCCCCCTCACATATAGGAAACACAGGTTCCCCCATGAGCTCTGTAGGAACACACTCTGTCTGCCTTCATCGCATCCCTGCCTCTCTTGAGAACCCCTCTGTCAGTGTCTGTCTGTGCACCATGGCTGTGTCTGAGCACCTGCCTCTCCTGCCCTCTCTTCTTCCATTCTTTCCCTACCTCAGAGGATCTGCTATCAGCCTGCTTCTGCCCTCTACTCCAGTCTTGTTTCCAGCTTTAAGATCGTCCTTGCTGACCCACTGCCCTGCATTTCCTCCTTTATGCTGCTATTTTCTACCTCTTCCCTTCCTTTCCCCTTCCTCTTTCTCCCTTCTCTTAGAACTTAAGTTTCTCGCCAATTGGGGATCCATCCCATATACAATCGCCAAACCTGGACTCTATTGCGGATGCTGGGAAGTGCTTGCTGAATGGAGCCTGATATGGCTGTCTCCTGAGAGGCTCTGCCATGGCCTGACCAATACAGAGGCAGATGCTTACACCCAAACATTGGACTAAGCATGGAGTCCCCAATGGAGAAGTTGGGGAAGGGACTGAAGGAGCTGAGCGAGTTTGCAGCCCCATGGCGGCAACAACAGTGTCAAATGGACAGAACTCCCAGAGCTCCAGGAGACTGCACTACCAACCAAAGAATACACCTGGAGGGATCCATAGCACTGGCCAGATACATGGCAGAGGATGGCCTTGTTAGACATCAGTGGGAAGAGAGGCCTTGGTCCTGTGCGGCTCGATGCCTCAGTGTAGAGGAATGCCGGGGCGGGAAGGCAGGAGTGGGTAGGTGGGTGGGGAAGAACCCTCAGAGAATCAGGAGGGGGGTTCCATAGAAAAGACCTGGAAATGGGATAACATTTAAAATGTAAATTTTAAAAAATATCCAATAAAAGAAAGAAAGCAAAAAAAAAAAAAAAAGAAGAAGAGAAAATTCACGTTTCCAATTATGTTTCTTTCACAGATTGTATTTTTGTGCTTTTTTAAAGAAACAAATCCTAAACCTAAAGTCAAATATACTTTCCTGGGTTTTCTATGAAACTTTCAGTTTTGCAGTTTGACCTATAAGCTTTCTGTACCTTTATTTTAGTATGATTAATAAACAAACAAATACCGTAACTTATAAGCCTCTTGAGTTACCTCCCATCTGTTGGTATTCTTTTCTTCCTACAGTCCTTGTGTGCTTTGTGAGTGACCTTGTCATGTCTCTGTACCCACCCTGCAGTAGCTCTCTGTTTGTTACCTGCCTTTCCATCAGCTGCCCCTTGTGAGAGGTATTCTTAAACCCTGAGATCTCATCCAATGAGTGACCTTTTTCTTAAACACCTCCCTGAATTCCTCATGTTCACTATGGCTGCTTCTCACCAGGTCCCTAGGTCCCATTAAAAAACCCCTTGTTTGCTTTAAGCAGGAGCCAGCCAGACTCCTATTCCCCAAAACAGCAGGGCAAGAGAGACAGAAGGTGGAGTGTGCAGGCCTTGCTCTGCCTGGAGGAGGAGCCAGGCCCATGGTTCCCCAGAGGATATCAGTTCAGGGAAGGCCCAAAGCAAAGCTGCCCTAGGGCCTCACAAAACATGTGGACAACATTTATCTTTCATTAACCTCATGAATTTTTTTTTGTTCTGTATTTTTCTCTGTGTCAAAATCACATATGTTCACAGCAGAAAAGAAAAATGTAGACAGTATGAAAAACGGTAAAGTCTTAGAATGAAAAGCTACTTAGCATCTACCTCAGAGGGAACAGCTGCTATCACTGAACTGAATTATCACTAGGATTTTAAATTCCTATGCCCTCCCTGTGGAGGCTCTCTATTGCCTACCTTCCTGTCTGCTCCCCTTCTCAGAGGTGGTGTTGACTGAACCCCAGCAGTGGCCATGGGCATCTATAAACTCCAATGGAAACTAGCTGAAACGAGACTTGTGGATATTGTCTTTCCTTCACTAGACATTTTCACATGGGTAAGTAGCCCATGTATCCTCACTACCAACACCTATTGTATGAGTGAGGATGTGGACCCTGTAGGGGCAATGAACAGTAATACTTACAACAAACACAATATTGGGTCTACAATATAAGTACCATCAGAGACCATGACTAGGGCAACACAAGACTCTCACTAGCTAAAAACGCTGCTAGATTGAGAGTAACACAAAGCCAAACCATAGTAGCAGTGCCTGGAAGACGAAGAGCATCACTTGGCACACCAAAGAGCCTGAGATTCTGTGCCAAGGTGGACAACATGTCAGCTAGCTATGAGATTGAATTTCAAAAGAAAAAGGAATAAAGCATTTTTGTTAAAAAAATAGAATTAATGTAAAGATACATTTTCTTAGTTCTCAAGGAAGTGTGATTAATCCTTAGCCAGAAATATCTGAGAATTATCCAAAATTTCCTTCAGTTACCCTAATATAGCCTATACCTATACTGTAAACATTATGGCTAAGCTACCCTTATAGGCATTGGACTCCAAGTGAACAGAGACAGCCAAGGGACTCTGCTTTAGAGAGATTACTCAGAATGTTGCTTGGAGTAAGAAACCTGGAAACAGGTACACAAGTAGAAATGATGATGGGAGATGCCAGAGCTGAGACCCATAGCAAAGCAGCAGAGGCAGATAAAGAGAAGAGACAGACGGAGAACCTTCACAAAGAATCACATCCCTCAGAAGAGTTCATAATTTGCAAAAGCTGAATGCAGCAGAGATTATAGCACAGGCTCCAATGCTTTTGGTGATAAGAATATATAATCAAGACATCTTGCCATTGTATTCCCAGAATAGTCTATTCTCCACAGCATCCTTAAAAGAAACCTTAAGTCACCAAAAGGATTAGTCATCTTCCCCTTGCTGCAACTAAATGCCTGAGGCAATAAGCTTAAAAATAGGAGAGCCCATGATCCATTGGCTAGTTGCTTTTAGGTCTGCAGCAAGGCAGCCAGTGATGGTGAGAAGCACATTAGAGAGCAAGCATCTCACTGCATGATAGCAAAGTATGAAGAGAGCTAGCAAGAGGAAGACCAGCATCCCAGTGTCCCCTTGAAGGGCAAGCTCACAATGACCAGACTCTGTCCCAGTAGATCCTGCCTTCTAAAGGCCATCATACCACCCAATCAAGCCAAAGACAGAAGACAAAGCCATCAATATGTATATCATTGGGAAACATTGATGATCATTTCTAATTATGGTATCAGAATCATTTAAACAGGTCTCTGTTCCTTAAACCCATTGAAATCTACCCAATATTCCATTCACCCAGGACCCGTATTCGACAGAGACATGATAGATGTGTCTTGGACTTAAGCGTCACCTATTCATCCTCCAAAGTATGTCCCAGCCCAGTAACCCATTGTATAACAAGTTCATACAGTGAAAACCCCAAGCTTTCTGCCTCAATGAATCCTTTCAACGGGATCTGGACACTGTAGTAGAAGGTGGGTAGATGGGTTCCTTGGGGCCAAGAGGGAGAATCTCCTTCAGACCTCTTCTCCAGCTTCTGATTCTTCACTTAAAAATCACGCATACATTATCAATACTGGATCATCACCAGGACTCCTCTCAGATATCCTATTGTCACCCTGTATCGTAGAGATCCTGTAGTCTTGGATCTGCAAGATTGAGACCTTCACGAACTCCAGCAGTTCATAGATGAGATAGATGTTGGGGTGGGCCAACTTAGAGCCTTGAATTTGAATCTTGTGTAGCAGAAGTCAGAGGCTTCGAACAAGACCAATGACTCGTGATGAATATTTTCAAGAAAAGATATATGCATCAAAGTATATACTGTGTGACACTGACACTGTAGATTCTGTGATGAGTTTTTTTTTTTTTTTGTAATTTTATTTTACAGGGGAGGTTGCAAGTATGAAGGGCAGATATGAAGGGATGGGAAGATGAATGGGATTGAGGTACAGAATATGAAATTCAGACCTTTTATTGATTCTTAGTGAATTTCATAATCTGTACCTCATTATAAAACCTCAATATGTACCTTGCATATAAAACATGCAAGTTGTATATGCAATTACAGGCTGTCTAGTTTTCTTTTGTCTTTTTGTTTTCCATGTTTGCTAAGATTGAGTAATATCAACCCAGATAAGGGTTAACTACCAATAAATCTCAGAAGATAACACTCTTAAATTAATTAGTGAAGATGAGGAAATGAATTTGAGCAGATAAAATAAGTTACTATTTTCATTAATAGATACTATATACAAGACCTTTCTATATGCCAAACAGCCTTTAAAACACACACTTAATTCATTTACCTACAGATATTACTTCAAACACTTCTGATTCCAACCCTATAAAGCCAATGGTAGAATTATGCTCAATCAATAAAAGGGAAAACTGAAGTCCAAGGTCACAGGATGGCTTTGTGAAAGCATAAGTATAGCAAGGGCTGGCCCCTAAGACTTGTATTCTCCAGCACAGTATCTACTGATCTTGGAGCCTCTTCTGTTGTATTGTCATACAATGCACATTCACAAGGAAGATTTTTTCCATACATCCTGTTAGAGCCCATGACAGGTTTATCATTTCTATATTTATTCAGATCATGTTGGAACACCTGAAAGATGACAACATGCCGATTATGATTATGTGATAACATGTATAATTAAACTTTTGGAATTTTCATTAATGAAGAAAACTATATACATTTCTAACTCCTATCCAGAGCTAGGGCCCCAGAGGAAGTTTCCATTTAGTAGGCTAAAGACCTAGAGACCTTGTTCTTTCCCAACAAATGTCTACCTTCACATCATTTTTGTTACCAGAAATGATGCATACACTCAGAAAGGCCAAGAGATTATTAGGGAAGATTTTGAAAGAAGGAATTAAAAACAAGAAAATTCTTTTTCTGGCATCCTAAACTCCAGCCACTGCCCCTACAGCCTAGTCTCTTCATCTGGAAAGTTCTAGTCATATTTGTAGGTGTTTCCAATGGTTGTCAACAGTATTATTATACATGCAAAGCTCCAGAATGAAAGAGGACTTCAACCTAGTCATCATTAGCTATGTCGCTATCTCAAATCTAGTTTAGGAAGTTATGGAATTAGGAGGGCTTCCATTATTCTCTGTCTGCAGCCGAACATCATTGTCTGGGAAGATTGTCTCTGAGGACAATTGATGAAGATAAACATGAACACAGCTCTACTGTTTGGCACTGATCATATCAGAGTGTGGGATTAAAGAAGACACCACAGTTGGGTCAGATGTTGGTTTCCAGTTTGGCATTGTTGGGAAGAGGTAGAAGTGTTAAGAGTTGGTGTGTATTCACAATAGCCACAAACAGTATAAAGTACCTTGGGGTGACTCTTACCAAACACGTGAAAGATCTGTATGACAAGAACTTCAAGACTCTGAAGAAGGAAATAGAAGAAGACCTCAAAAAATGGAAAAACCTCCCATGCTCATGGATCGGCTGGATTAATATAGTTAAAATGGCCATTTTGCCAAAAGCAATAAACAGATTCATTGCAATACCCATCAAAATCCCAAGTCAATTCTTCATAGAGTTAGAAAGAGCAATTCTCAAATTCATCTGGAATAACAAAAAACCCAGGATAGCTAAAACTATTCTCAACAACAAAAGAAAGTCTGGGGGAATCAGTATCCTTGACCTCAAGCAATACTACAGAGCAATAGTGTTAAAAACTGCATGGTATTGGTACAGTGACAGGCAGGCAGATCAATGGAACATGATTGAAGATCCAGAAATGAACCCACACACCTATGGCCACTTGATCCTCGACAAAGGGGCTGAAAATATCCAATGGAAAAAAGATAGCCTTTTCAACAAATGGTGCTGGTTCAACTGGAGGTCAGCATGCAGAAGAATGCGAATTGATCCATCCTTGTCTCCTTGTACTAAGCTCAACTCCAAATGGATCAAGGACCTCCACATAAAGCCAGACACTCTGAAGCTAATAGAAAAGAAACTGGGGAAGACCCTTGAGGACATCGGTACAGGGAGAAAGTTCCTGAACATAACACCAATAGAGTATGCTCTAAGATCAAGAATTGACAAATGGGACCTCATAAAATTACAAAGTTTCTGTAAGGCAAAGGACAAATCGGCAACCAACAAATTGGGAAAAGATCTTCACCAACCCTACATCAGATTGAGGGCTAATATCCAATATATACAAAGAACTCAAGAAGTTAGACCCCAGAAAACCAAATAACCCTATTAAAAAATGGGGTACAGAGTTAAACAAAGAATTCTCACCTGAAGAACTTCGGATGGTGGAGAAACATCTTTAAAAATGCTCAACTTCATTAGTCATCAGGGAAATGCAAATCAAAACAACCCTGAGATTTCACCTTACACCAGTCAGAATGGCTAAGATTAAAAACTCAGGAGACAGCAGGTGTTGGTGAGGATGTGGAGAAAGAGGAACATTCCTCCACTGCTGGTGGGGTTGCAAATTGGTACAACCACTCAGGAAATCAGTTTGGCGGTTCCTTGGAAAACTGGGCACCTCACTTCCAAAAGATCCTGCTATACCACTCCTGGGCATATACCCAGAGGATTCCCCAGCATGTAATAAGGATATATGTTCCACTATGTCCATAGCAGCCCTGTTTATAATAGCCAGAAACTGGAAAGAATCCAGGTATCCCTCAACAGAAGAATGGATGCAAAAAATGTGGTATATATACACAATGGAGTACTATTCAGCCATTAGAAACAATGAATTCATGAAATTCTTAGGCAAATGGATGGAGCTGGGGAACATCATACTAAGTGAGGTAACCCAGTCTCAAAAGATCAATCATGGTATGCACTCACTAATAAGTGGATATTAGCCTGGAGAAATGGAATACCCAAAACATAATCCACACATCAAATGAGGTACAAGAAGAACAGAGGAGTGGCCCCTGGTTCTGGAAAGACTCAGTGTAGCAGTATAATGCAAAACCAGAACAGGGAAGTGGGAAGGAGTGGGTGGGAGAACAGGGGGAGGGAAGGGGACTTATGTGACTTTCTGGGAGTGGGGGCCAGAAAAGGGGAAATAATTTGAAATGTAAATAAAAAATATATGGAATAAAAAAAAGAGGCAGTGTGTAATGAAAGGGTTTTAGGCTACTAGGAATATTGAGAACTCAGTCTCTTCTTATTTCTCTTTCATATCCCAATGAGGAGGGGAGCAGTGTTACCCCATCACACACTCCCAAAATAATGTGATTTATTATCACAGGCCAGAGCAACAGAGCCAACACCTCAGGGCAGCAAACTCAAAAACTGCAACCAAACTAAACCTTTGTTCGTTGTAAGCTGGATATTTCAGGCATTTGTTATGGCAATGGAAAGTGGGGCATGGAGAAAGGTCAGAATTTTTTTCTTTAAATACCTATATTTTCAGAAGTGAGGGTCTGTATGTGTGTGTATATATATGTGTATGTGGTGTGTATGTTATTTCAAAATTATAATAAAGTCACCATCCATAACTTTGAAAACTGAGACAATCAAGTCACCTGTGACAACTCATCTGGGTTGCCACCTTGATTGGATCTGAGATTAGCCAATAGACAGGACGGTGGGCAGGACGCTGGCAGAACTTCCTGGAAGGATTAACTGGAGGAAGAAGACCCTTCCCCCACCCACCGACCCACCATGTAAAACACCTTCCTTCCTGTAGGGCCAAGATGTAAGGAGGTCTGCAGTTCTAAAGTACTGCTGCTATTCCCTGGTCACCTTCACTCCTTCCTGGTAAGTGTTTCCACTCTGCTTTTGCTACTGCTGCTGCCATGCTCTGCTAACAGGCCAGACAGAGACAGCGGAGGTATCCAGCCTGTGAACTGAGCAGTCATTGGGTCCTTTGTCCTATGCAGATAGCCATTACTAGTCTACCAGCCTCTTTGTTATGCACAGGCATTGTATCAGTTCTGTTTCTCTAGAGAACCAATACAGCACTTTTCACCATAATCCATTTCAGTGAAGTCAGGATTTGGTTCTGACTTTCCCCGGATGTAGAAATGAGAGAGGTGATAATGCTAAGAACAGTGAAGGCTGCGTGCACAACAGGCTGTGAAAGTGCACCAGGCATGAGCTCATTTCTACTTGGCTGACACAATGCACATATTCCAAGCTATAAAAATCACATTGCTGGGATTTTTTTTTCTTAACTAACAACAATAAGACATTCCTACCTTTCCGGCTCATTTCTCCAGTTTCCTTATGATAGGCTGTAACTTCCAGCATCCCCCAGCCTTATCCCTTTCCCCTCTCCCCCTCCTACTTCAAACAGAGTGGGTGAGGGAGGAAGCACTCACAGCACACGGGAGGCAAAGGACAGAGTTCACCCTGTTAAAAACCATTAATCATCTTGAGGTCACCAGAGCTGAGCGCACTTCCTTCTCTGAGGCTGTCCTGTGGGTGATCTGTCTCCTAACAGGTTTTGTAATGCAGAGTTGTAAAGCGTTCCTGATGAATTATTGTTGGCACTCTGTCCAAAGCCTTCAAGGCTGAGTCCACGAGAAGAAAAAGCAGACCCTGTCTCATGCGCCTGCTGTCCATGAGGCCAGAGTATATGCCAGTGGATGATCTGAGGCCCCTCATCCCTGCAACCTGAAATCCAGGAAGGGGTCTGAGGCAGACAGGTTTGTTATTACAGTGAAGAACAAAGGTATTTGATAGGAGACCACCCTTAAGACCATATATTGCATATTCCAGGTAAGGGCTAGATTTATGTTCCCATTTGACAGATAAGGAAACTGAGGCCAGGTCTACAATATGGTATGCCCCAAACATTGTAGAAAAGTCTATGTTAGAACTTCCATCTTGATCTCCTCTCTCTTCTCTTTCTCTTCTGTCTCTGTGCACAGGCCCTTTTTTCTGCCCCCCAAACCCCTCCTTATGGTGACTTCCCTGGCCCCAGTCCTTGGGACCAGTGAACTCCACCAGAGAGCAACTTACCTCTCCTTTCCCTTCCACCATATTTGCCCTGGACTATAAGCGTTTAGTGATGCAAACTTATCTGGACTGCCTCGATAAACACACATCATCTGTGCCTCACATTAGGTCCCTACTCTACCCTGTGGGCCTGGATATTGTTCCTGGACCCTTATGCCTGATTCCTTTCTACCCAAGGCTAGTGTAAGGCCCTTCTCAAAGAGGCTGCCCTGACCACCTGACCTAAAACAGTCCCTGGCTGCTCTTCTTTACAGACCTGACTTAACTGTAAGCACTTGCTCAGTGCTCTCTCTGAGCCTGTGTGCTCTCCGTGTGTCCCCTTGCTGCCCATGCAGTTCCGACATCTGACTGTAAGTTCCAGCAAAGCCGTCATGAATCTGCTTTGTAATCCACTATGGTAGGTGCCTACTTGATCGCTGATTAATTAGATAGCCAACAATAATTATTAATAATACCACCCTGTCATGCAAAGCCATTCTAATTGTATGTGTCTGGGGAATACTTCTCAAAGTTCTCACTCTGTCTTTCTGTGTCTGTCTCTGTCTCTGTCTCTCTCTGTCTCTCTTTCTCTCTCATGTTCTATGGAACTATTTAGCAAAGACTATTTCAGTGTTGTGTTGACTCTTCATTTACTTTCATGCAGAGGCTGTCCCCTGTCCAGAGATTGGATGGAGAAGTGTCTCAGTGTATCAACCTCTTACAATGCCCAGTAGGTACGAAGTACATCCCACACACCAGCACATCATTTTCCCCTTCAGAAACCCTCGGAATCAGGCTTTTTCCTTATTCTTATTTTGCAGCTTGGAAACTAAGTGAGATTATGGAAACGGGAGGGGGGAGATGGTGTTTACAGGAGAGAATATGTACTCAAGGATGTCCTTATGAACATGAAAAGGCTATAGAAAGTTGCTCTTTGGAATTTGATTTTCCTCCAACTATGGGGAACAATATCTATACTTTCTTCTATATCTCAAGCAAATATATCTGATACTTAAGCTACAGGCTACCTGAAGCTCCAGGTGTGAGGGACTCTAAGAAATTCAGTACTTGGCATTTTGGCCCCTACAATAAGAAGGGTAGGACTGTCACAGAGTGCCCATGGCCATGATAATCATTCACCCCATTGCGTGCAGAGAGCAAAAGTTACTTATCTCCACTACTGTATCTCAGACCCCAACTCCAGCCCTCCCTGGCAACTCTAAAGCCATTCCAGCCAGGGAAGCAGGTGAGCCAACTGCAGGTCTTCTCCTCTCCCATTTCTCCAAATGTAATCCCCCAGTCTCACCCCCTGCTCACCTGCTCAATAACAGAACATCTGTTCTAGGCCCCCACGTTCTCCCTCTCTAGTGCATCACACATATCTTCCCCTCCAAACTTCCTTCCCCCTGTTTATTACTTATCTCAGTCCCCAACTTCAACAGGCATTCCCTGGCAACCTGCAGGCCAGGTCATCCAGGGAAGTGGGAGGCTAATTGCAGATCTTCACGTCTTTCTCCGTTCCTGCAAATCCAGTCCCTCAGTTCTACCCCCAGCTCTGTAGCAAAACATCTGCTGCAGTCTCTCCTCTCTCTCTAAGCACCATCTCCTACAGATCATGTAGAATTTCTTGTCCAAGCTTCTTTATTTCCCCATCCCATTCCATTATGCCAGCCTCCAACACAGGCAGGTTTTCCCTGGAATGCCAGCCAAACCTGCCAAAGAAGCAAGAAAGGCACCTAAGCAAGTCCCTCATCTCCTCCATAGCTGATTCCCCCAGTCTCATTGTAGCTCTGTAGTAGACTGCCTCATGTGGCATTTCCCCCCCTCTCTACTGACATTCCCAGAGGACTACGCAAATCCTGACAAAACACCCAGATTTCCCTCCCCCCTGGAGACCTCCCTCAACCCTACCTCCTGGTCCATCCCCATTTTTGGGTGGCAGTTCCCAATATCTAGAAAGTCATTTTACCTAGAACCCTCACTGGTCACACCTGTGAGGATCCCAGAAGAGTTTCTACCAGATAACATATAGCCACCATGGTCTCCCAAAAAGCACTGAGAGCAGCAGAAGACATGGAACAAAACACCCACCCAACAAAGACAAGACCAGATATCAGCACCTAGAATTACAATTTTTCCAAACCCAGATACCTAGAAGCCAACATAAAAACACAATGAATAACAGACAGGACAAGTTTATCTTCACTGAGCCCAAAAACACTACCGCAGGAGGCCCTCACTATTTCAACACAGCTGAAACACAAGAAAAAGACTTTCAAATGACTTTATGAATATAATAAAGGTTCTTGGAGAAGCAATGAATAAAATCCCCTATAGAAATCTATGAAGACACAAGTAAACAGTGGAAGAAAATGAATAAAATTGTTCAAGACCCAAAAGTAGAAAGAGACTCAGTACTGAAGATCCAAATGGAGGGAAATCTGAAAATGAAAAATTTAGGGACTTGAACAGGAACCTCACAGGCAAGCCTCACCAGCCTTCTGGATCTCAAGTATTGAAGACTCAATAGTAGAAATGAATACCTTAATCAAAGACAAATGTTAACTATAAAAATCTCCAGGTACAAAACATCCAAAAAATCTGGGATACTATAAAAAGATCAAATTAAAAAATAATAGGAATAGGACAAAGAAAAATAGGTCAAAGGCACAGAAAATATTTGCGACAAAATCATAGAAGCAAGTTTCTTTAACTTAAAGAAAAAGGATTTCTATTAATGTACAAGAAGCATACAAAATACCAATAAAAGAAAGACAGAACAGAAAGTCTTCTAAGCACATAATAATCAAAACACTAAATAACAGAACAAAGAAAGACTGTTAAAAGCTGCAAGAGAGAAGGACCAAGTAATATATAAAGGCAGATCTATTAGAATTACACATGACTTCTGAATGGAGAGTCTAAAAGCCAGAAGGTCCTTGACAGAAAGTCTACAGACTCTAAGAGATCACAGATGCCAGTGAAGACTCCTATACCCAACAAAAGCTTCTTTCATTAAACATCTTTCAAAAAATATCTTTCTGAATTATCTAGACACTAGAAGAAAACTCCAACCTCATGAAGTTAGCCACACCCAAGAACATACATGGAATGAATAACCCAGACCAGAAAAGAAATCAACCAACATTGGTCATTGATATCGCTCAACAATAATCATCTCAATTCTCCAATTAAAATATGCATACACACACACACACACACACACACACACACACACACGCACACACACACACACAGAGAGAGAGAGAGAGAGAGAGAGAGAGAGAGAGTAGAAGTAAAACGGGATCTATCCTTATGCTACAACCAACAAGCATACTTTAACACAAAGAATAATGATCACATTGTAGTAAAAGGATGTAAAATATACCAAGCAAATGGACCTAAGATGTAAGCTGGGGTAGCCATATTAATATCTGATGATATCGCTCAACAATAATCATCTCAATTCTCCAATTAAATATGCATACACACACACAGAGAGAGAGAGAGAGAGAGAGAATAGAAGTAAAATGGGATCTATCCTTATGCTGCAACCAACAAGCATACTTTAACACAAAGAATAATGATCACATTGTAGTAAAAGGATGTAAAATATACCAAGCAAATGGACCTAAGATGTAAGCTGGGGTAGCCATATTAATATCTGACAAAATAGACTTCAAACTAAAGCTAATCAGAAGAGGCAGGGAAAAACACTATATACATATCAAAGGAAACATGTACCAAGAGGACTGTCTTAGGGTTACTAATGCTGTGATGAAACACATGACATGTAAACAATGTGGGGAGGGAGAGTTTATTTGTTTTACACTTCCACATCAATGTTCATCACTGAAGAAAGTTGGGACAGGAACTCATACAGGGCAGGAACCAGGAGGTAGCAACTGATGTAGAAGCCATGGAGGGTACATGCTTACTGACTTACTACCCATGAGTTGCCCAGCCTGCTTAGAAATCAGGACCACCAACCTAGTGATGACTCCACACACGCAATTGGCTGACTGCACACATAAAACTCCGGAACAGAAAGAAGAAATCACATACGAAACTACTACACTTCAAGAAATAATCAATCTCTAGCCTGGAATCAATAAAATAGAATTTTGAAAATAAAAATACAAAGAGTTAATAAAACAAAGGCTTAATTTTTGAAAAAAATTAAGATTGACAAAACCATATCTGCATTAACTAAAAGGTGGATAGAAAAGAGCCAAACTAACAAAATTAAAAATAAAAAGGGGGCCATAACAATTGAAGCTGCAAAAAATACAGAAAATTATAAGGATATAATTGTTAAAAAACTGTACTCAACCAAACTGGAAAAAAGCAGAAGGGATTTTCTCAATGCATACCACTTACCAACATTAAATTAGGATCATATAACCTTAAATAGACCTATAACTCAAAGTAAAATATAAGTGGTCATTAAAGTCTCCCAACCTCA
Source organism: Apodemus sylvaticus (assembly GCF_947179515.1). Classification (NCBI taxonomy): domain Eukaryota; kingdom Metazoa; phylum Chordata; class Mammalia; order Rodentia; family Muridae; genus Apodemus; species Apodemus sylvaticus. The sequence goes on along the minus strand of NC_067482.1, from coordinate 69,297,094 downwards.
AAAAACAAAACAAAAACAGCAATGACAAACCACCAAACTGAAAGGTCAATAGCTTTGGTCAATTAATTCCAATACTCCTCAAATTATTCCACAAAATCCAAAAGGAAAACACTGCCCAATTTATTTTATGATTTACTCAATACTTAAGATTACCCCAATACCCAAGTCACATTAAGACACCACAAAGAAAGATAATTACCTAATTATAAACCAAATTCTCTTATGAACATAAATACAAAAATATTCAATAAAATTCTTGCAAACTAAATCCAAGAATACATCAAAAATATCATCAATTAGACACAACTAGATTGAGGTGGGGGGCATCTCTGGGCAAGTTAGAAACTTAAAACAATGGAAACTCCCAGGAATCAATGAGGGATACCCTAGCTAAGACTCCCAACAATGGCAGATATGTAGCCTAAACCGATCATCTCCTATAAACAGGAAAAACTTCCATTGGAGCAATTTGGACACCAACCTAACCACCAGTCCTTAGAGCAACAATTTGTCCTGCCTACAAGATGTTCAAGGGTAAATGCTAGAGCAGAATTTGAAGGAAGGGACGGCGAAACATTGGCTGAGCTTGAGACCCATGCCATGAAAGGGAGTCCACCCCAACCCTAGTAATGATATTCAGATATAGATAGATAGATACATGATAGATAGACAGACAGACAGATAGATAGGTAAGTAGGTAGATAGATATAGTTAGATATAGAGATAGAGATAGAGATAGAGATAGAGATAGAGATAGAGATAGAGATAGAGATAGAGATAGAGATATAGAAAGATATATTGCGTCATGATCAAGTAGGCTTCATCCCAGTGATTCAGGGATGGTTCAATACACAGGATATATTATATGATGAAAAAATATTTTTTAATACAGAAAAAAACTGAAAGAAGAAAAAAGTTACTTATCTACTTGACTGTAGGACGTCTGAAGCTCTAAACTAGGGGAGAGAGAGGAAAGGACACAGTTATGATTTTGGGGTAGGTATAGCAACCAAGGGTCAATGTTGAACACAGAGCTCCTACCCAGAAAAGTGAAAAGGATATGAAAAGAAAGAAAATGAACCAAATGGCAACAAGTGGCATGTTGGTGACATCACGAGTAATCCCAAAAGCTGCCAAGAGTCTTACTACTGCTCCCACATAAGACTTTGAGCATCTTTTGCCTCTGTGAGACACAATTCACTTGTCCATTTTCCTTTCTGTTTTTTTTTTTTAAGATTTGTCTGACCTCAGTGATAGAGAATGTGCCCAGTCCTATAGTGACTTGGTATGCCAGGGTGGGTTGGTACCCAGGAGGGACTCCCCTTCTCAAAGGATACATATGTATCTTTGTGTACCCAAATAAGCTTAGATGACTGTGGAGGCCAGGAGAGGACCATAGATCCCTTGGAGCTGGAGTTGCAGGCATCTGTGAGCTGCCTGAGGTGGTTCTGGAAACTAGATTCCAGTCTTCTACAAGAGCAGCAAGTGCTCTTCACGGCTGAGCTGTCTCTGCAGCCTCTTCATCTGGCTAGCATGACCAAATGGATCACAGTACACAGATGCAACTTCCTTGTTCTGCAAAGGTACACAGATGAGAGAAGTTGGGGTCATCTTTCAACTAGAAAAGCCAGGTGGTCCCCATCCTGTGAGTCTTTTAAGCTATGCCCATTCTGCCTGGAAAGTCTTTTAAGTGAGAGTCATCTTCCGATATAACTTTAATTTAGAGAAGCCACAAATCCTGGTGGTTGGGGTTCTTTCCTTCTTTCTTCCTTTCTGTTTTTTTGTCCTTTTTTTTTTTTTTTTTGGAGGGGGGACAGGATTTCACTATGTAGCCCTGACTATCCTGCAAACTCACTCTGAAACAAGCCTGACCTCAAACTCACAGGTGTCTGTCGGCTTCTTCCTCCCAAATGCTGGGATTAAATGTATGCACCACTATACCCACTATGGTTTCATTCTATAAATGAAAGTATCTTACATTTATAATCAAGAAAAATACATTAGAAATATGTTTTTCACAAAATAAAATACCACCCATTTATAAATCTATGATCTTATTCTCTCTCTCTCTCTCTCTCTCTCTCTCTCTCTCACACACACACACACACACACACACACACACACCTTTCTCAAAGATGCAACTATTTTCATAATTTGTATGGTGACTTTGAATACTTGAATCAGAACCTGAGAGGTCACATAGCCAAACTGTGTCCAGCTTACTTGGAAGAAGCTAGGCATACATGTGGCACTCGGAACTTCAGAACAGAAGACAGTGTGAACACTTTCTCCTGCCTTCTTGAGAACATGTTAGCTTTGAGGTCTGGCTTTGTAAGAATCCTTTTCTAATAGAAATTTCCCAGCAGCACGCATGAGTATGAAAATCAGTGGCTGGATGCCAAACTATCCTTCCAGCTTCTGCCATTTTTTTTTCAGAGGGCACAGCTGAATCTGGGATAACTAAAGAGCCCAGCTATAGTCCTGCAGAGACAAAAAGGCAGGGTCTGGAGGTGGAATTCTGATGCTAATCTGTTTTCCCCACTGGAAAAAAAAAATCCCAGGCTGAGAGACCCAGACAGACCAGGCTTGGATCCAAGGTCAGATCATGGTTGGTGCTGTTTGTTTGCACAGCGTGTAACATTGTTTAAGTACTGAAACTCAGAGACATCCCTGGCGAGACTTGCCCTCTGAGTTGGCGCCCAACGACCGTGTTGTGGTCTGCTATGGAGAGAGCCGCGGGCAGCACAGGGTGGCTCTTTGCAGGGGTGGCGCGCTCTGCTGTTCCGCGTCACCTCCCTTCGAGGTACTGTAAACATAAGTCCACTGTATGTTTTTAAAACGTGAGAAGAAGCAGGATCCTGCCCTCGTGTTTTGACATAGCCTGCAGGGAGGGAGAATGGGACGAGCGGATCTCCAGCTTGTGCAAATGTAATTGCTTTTCCCACCTGATGGTTAATATCAGGCAAGCTGCCTGTCGGACAGCAGAGGCGCGAGCTCAGCAGTCCAAACCCACACCCACAGCTGAACGGCCCCAGGACTCAGACTCATCCTGAGCAGCACAGTGTTCTGAAGCTTTGGTCCTCATTTGAGAGGTTGACCTACTTCTCAGCTTTCATCCATCAAGCCAACTCCTGTTGGTTCCATTTAGCAAGACAGATGTCCTGGTGATGTTTAGGCTGAAGGATTTGCTATTAAAAAGAAGTTGAAAGCCCACTGATACAGTCAGCCCCGCATATAGATTCAACCGAAACAAGCATCAAAGATGCACCATTACCACGTATCTATGCTGGTTTTTCTTGCCATTATTCTCTAAATAATATAAACTAACAGGAGGCTAGAGAGGTAGCTTAATGGTTAAGAGTTCTTGCTGCTCTCCTGGAGAACTTGAGTTCAGTTCCTAGTACCCATGTCACTCAGCACAAACTACGTATTACTCCAACTCCACAAAATCTAATGCTCTCTCCTGGGGGCTTCCAGCACCTCACGTGCACTTCAAATTAAGGTATACATATGCACACACTTAAAAATAAAGCAAACAACACACACACATACACACAATGACATAATTACATAGTGCCTGCATTGTGTTGGATATAATATGAATAATAAAATTGTACTGCAAGGTTCATATAGGTTGCATGGAAATACGATACTATCTTATATAAAGGAATTAGTCATCTGGGCATTTTGGTGACCTAAAGTCCTTGAACTGATCCTTTCTGGGTGTGCAGAAATGACTTCACTTCTTTTGTACTGAGATACTTGAATTCAAGTTTTAATTTCTCTTCGAGATACTCTGAGATAAAGCATGACTACCTAAAAGAGGTAAAGAGGCCCAGGCCTTAGCATCGACAGGCTAAGCCCTCAGAACTACTCATTCCCTCACACCCCAGGGTTAGTTGCTTCCTCTCCTGCCTCTGTATCAAAGGCTCTGACTGCTACTACATGCGGTTTATCTGTTTATTCCTTGTGCCTCTGATCTTTGTTCCTTAGAAGCCACATAAAGCTTGTGGCTATGTCTTGCTACTAATTGAAGTTGCAGTACCTGGCACACTGCCGGCCTGCAACACTCGAATCACACCATGAAAGCTTACTGAAGTGAGCTTCTACTCCAAATGACTAGCCTGACTTTCGAATTCAGCATCCCAATGGTAGATTCCAAATGCACACCGTTTGAAGACAAATACCTGGACCATAGTAGAAATACTTTGTTCAATTAAAAAATGGGGTATAGAGCTAAACAGGGACTTCTCAACTGAGGAAACGCAAATGGCTCTAAAGCACCTAAAGAAATGTTCAGCATCCTTAGTTATCAGGAAAATGCAAGTCAAAACAACACTGAGATTCCACCTTACACCAGTCAGAATGGCTAAGATGAAAAACTCAGGGGACAGCAGTTGCTGGAGAGGATGTGGCGGAAAAGGAACATTTCTCCATTGTTGGTGGGATTGCAAGCTGGTAAAACCACTCTGGAAATCAGTTTGACGATTCTTCAGAAAATTAGAAATAGTACTACCAGCAGACCCAGCTATACCACTCCTGGGCATATACCCAGAAGATGCTCCTACATGTAGTAAGGACACATGCTCCACTATGTTCATAGCTGCCTTATTTATTATAGACAGAAGCTGGAAAGAACCCAGATGTTCCCCAAAAGAGGAATGGATACAGAAACAATGGTATATATACACAATGGAGTACTATTCAGCTATTAAAAACAATGAATTCATGAAATTATTAGGCAAATGGTTGGAACTAGAAAGTGTCATCCTGAGTGAGGCAACCCAATCACAAAAGAACACACATGGTATGTGCTCACTAATAAGCGGATGTTAGCCCAAAAGCTCAAAATAAACAAGTTACAATTCACCACGCTCAAGAAGAAGGAGGACTTAAGGAGGGTACTCCGGTTCCTCTAAGAAAGGGAACAAAATAGCCACAGGAGTAAAAAGGGAGACAATGTGTGGAGCAGAGACTGAAGTAAAGGCCACCCAGAGACTGCCCTACCTGGGGATTCATCCTATAAACAGTCAAAAAACTGACACTACTATGAACGACAAGAAGTGTATACCAAATGGAGCAGGCCATGGTTGTTTCCAGAGGGGCCCTGAGGCAGATGCTAGCAACCAACTATTGGACTGGGCATGGGTCCCCAATGGAGGACCTGGAGGATGGTCCAGAGGAGCTGGAGGGGTTTATAGCCCCATGGGAAAAACAATGATTTCAGCCACCCAGATGCCCCAAGACTCCCAGGGACTGAACCATCAACCAAGGGGCACACATGGTTCCAGCCAAAAATGTGGCAGAGGAAGGCCTTGTTGGGCATCAGTGGGAGGAATGGTCCTTGGTCAGGTAAAGGTTCAACAGAGGCTCAAGCAAAGGGAAACTGAGGGGTGGGGGGGAGGAAGTGTGTTGGGTGGAGAGGCATATACATGGAGGCAGGGGAGGGGGATATCGGGAAAGGTTTTACCATTGGCAATGTAAATGAAGACAATATTCAATATAAAAAAATTCTCAAAAAAAAAAAAGGTTAGACTCCAGAGAACCAAATAACCTTATTAAAAATGGGGATTGGGAAAGGGGAAGGCTTCTAGAATGTAAACAAAGAATATAGAAAATAAATTAAATTTTTTTTTAAAAAATGGAGTACAATAAGGATGGTTTCCTTTGAAGATTAGAGATGCTCTGCACATGGAGTGGGTGTGGGTGAGAGAGACTGTTGTTTAGTTTGTTTGTTTTAAGTCCTTTGGTACCACGTCATAGTTTAAACGCATACATGTATTACTTCATGAAAAGTACTTATGAGAAAAAATAAAGTCAACATTTAAATAATTAACATTATTGATAAGATTTTCATGAAACTCAGATTCAGGGATTATGAAAATAGAATTTTATTATTCTGAATAAGGCTGAAATTGAATATAAGAGAAACAGGTAGTTTAATTTGATAGATGAAATTAGGCAAAAATAAAAATCACATGTACCTGACCAAAAAAAAATAATAGTAATAATTTGTTCAGGCAGAAAGCAAAAGAGCAGACATTGGGCATTAGCTATATGCTTTTCTCAGGCCTATGGATAGTGTAGAAAGTAAATGTAGATTGGTTTGAAGGTACTAGAAGGAAGGGTGATGGAACTGGGCATCTAGTGCAAGTACAAGGACCACAGATGGGGAGATTTCATCAGCAAGAGTTCCTACTGAGATCAGAACCTTGATAAAGGCTCACCAGAATAATGACTTGCGCTCAATCAAAGTGAGTCTTACAGAGAGAAAACACTGAGCAAGCAAGAAAGATGGATCCATTACTGTCCCTAAAACTGTGGCGACCAATAGGACACATCAAGAGTGTCTGGGGCTTGAATGTGACCACTGTTACTTTTCCACTATCTTAGAGTTTTACTGCTGTGACAGACACTATGACCAAGGCAAGTCTTATAAAGGACAACATTTAATTGGGGCTGGCTTACAGGTTCAGAGGTTCAGTCCATTATCATCAGGGTGGGAGCATGGCAGCATCCAGGCAGTCATGGTGCAGGAGAAGCTGAGAGTTCTACATCTTCATCTGAAGGATGCTGGTAGAAGACTCCCTTCCAGGCAGCTAGAGTTGGGTTGAGAGTATTTAAGCCCATCCCCACTGGGACACACCTACTCCAACAAGGCCATACCTCTTAATAGTGCCACTCCCTGGGCCAAGCATATGCAAACCATCAATCACATCCACTGTGTGATGACAAAAAAGGTTGTGTTAGCCTCTTTAAGAATGTGTTACAGGAAAACCCATGAATTTGGTTAGTGGTATGTTGTGATGTAAGTGGATTTTGAGTGACAAAGTCAAAAGGCAAGAGGTATATAGACAGCCAGGTCCAGAGCTCAGGGGAGATTTTTGCACTAGGGATATTGTGAAGGTAATTTTCCCTGGCTCATTTCTTGAAGCTGCTTCTTTTATGCTGACATCTGGGGATAGGATTTGGAGAGAAGCATGGATAAGGAACTGCAGAAAACACTCAGAAGAATGGTCCAGAAGCTAATTCCTCCAATGAAAGGATTGTCTCGTCTGTGTTATTGGTGAACTCTTTTAGGCAGCCATTACACCTCCCATCAAACTATCTAGGAAATTTACCTTTATCCCTCTCTTTCCACTCAATACTATGAAATCTAAGAGGGCCCAGCTAAGGCCAGGGCATAAATAATTCTCACATCACCAGTAACTAATCCAGTGTTATATCATAAGTAAAGAAATGAATGAGCCGGGCGTGGCAGCACATGTCTATAATCCCAGCACTTGGGAGGCAGAGGCACGTGGATTTCTGAGTTCAAGGCCAGCCTGGTTTACTGAGTAAGTTCCGGGACAGCCAGGACTACACGGAGAAACCCTGTCTCTAAAAACCAAAAAAAAAAAAAAAAAAAAAAAAAAAAAAAAAAAATCCAACATGTTGTCCTATTGGGAAGACTTGTCTCCCAAGACAAGTCTTGGAGAATTCACCAAGGATTTTAGGAAATACAGAACAAGCTTCAGCTCAGCCAAGAGCTGCCCAATGGTGGAAGGGACCACTAGGAGAAGTAGTTGTCTTTATCACAGAATGCCCATGAGCAGAGATGGCACTCTCCTGACCTTCTAGGTGGAAGTCCAACCACAGTGTCTAAGATAAGCAGCTCCAGGGAGCTGTGAATTCAACATGCCACCTGTGCCCACTGACTTTAGGGAAGAAAAGTTCAGCCCATCATTAGAAACAAAGGAGAAATATCTGCTGACTGCAGGCACAGTTCTCTGGAATTTCCAGAAGGCCCACCACATATTCAGCCTTTCCCTCAGCATCCAGTACCCTCAAAGGAGAGCCACCTGCCTCCCTCTAAACAGAAGTTCATCTGACTGACACCGAGTTGATTAGCATCTGTTTCATTTACAGATGCATCCCAATCTGATGGGCAGTCCCCTGAGGAGAGGAACCAGGACTGTTTATTCATCAGGCAGAGGTGGTTGGTCACACAGGGCTGTAATCACGCTACTTTGTTTCTCTAGCCTCCAACCCAATTCATAGGAAGGCTTTGAGGATTAAAGAGTTAATAGGAATACTGCTGGAGCATGTAGGAGAATCTGAAAATGAGCTAGCCATTACAGTTATGTACATGAGTGATACGTGATACATGCCTAGGTAGTGTCAGTCAATAAGGCTTTGTTGGACTCTGAAAAATGAATACATGTATATCTAAATGTGAATGTCACCATCACTTACCAGGCAATGTTTACTAATCTCTACTATGTGCCATATATTCTGCAGGATACTGAAGGAGACTGAAATGAGGAAAAAACAGACAGTTCTCATTGTCAAGGACTTTGCCATCTAGTGGCAAAGATGGATGATACTATATTTTTCACTATTAAGTAATGAAAATTTTGATCAAGTCCTGAGTTGTGAGGACCTTGATAATCAATGTTTTTAGGGGATTCAAATGGACTTCCTCAGTAAGGAAGGTTGGACTTCCTTGAAAAGTATCAATTTTGTCTTAATATTCTACAACCATCCCTAAAATGGTTGTCTCCGTAAGGAAAACTTGAGGCGCATGAAGAGGCACAGGCAATGGGATCAATGGGTGGCAATGGATCAAATCCTGCATTGATATAACTTATTTAAAACAAACCTGAAAGGCTTATGCAGGTGTGGCTGTTCTTACTTCTCTCTTCTCTTACAGAGAAACTTCCCCAGCTTAGGCAGAGACTCTTGGGGCCTGGGGCCTCTAACTCACAGAGGGTAAAGAAGAGCAAATTGTAGTAAAGGAAAGACACAAAACTGACCTAGCACTGGAGGGTTCTAGTGAACTCACCCTCAGTATCCTAACATAAGAAAATACCAGCACTATTGACTGCTTTCTAATAACCATTTTACAACACACTTTATACATATGAGAGGGTGCAGGGGGAGGACATTATTATTTCCCTAATGCAAAGCAGCTGGGCCTGACAGGGGTAAAGAGGACTTTCTGGGTGTGGCTCTGAAAGTTTGTGTTTTCCCGGAAGGTTTTGAGCCGGGGCCAAACCAGACCCAGAAATTCCCATCTAACCCTGTCTCAACACATGACTTTCATTAACAAAATTGTATTGCCCTTTTCTGCAGAAAGTGGTACCATTACTATAATAAAAACATGTCCATTATGGGTCAATTGCCACCTACATAGTGGTGAGGAGAACTCAGGAGGGAGAGGCAGGGAATGTTGCGAACAAAGGAGGGCCTGGCCTCTACGCCTCCTTCCAGTCCTGGGGCTTAGACAAGAAGGAGATGAATCAAATTGGAGCTGTAGCAAGATCAGCCTGACAACCAGAACTTGGGCTCTGTAAAGTTTCCAAACATTGAACCAACCCATTTTCCTGCAGGTATCTTGTCTCTCCAGAGACCCAAACAATGCCTTCACTCCAAGCCCACTCTTGGGCCACCTAATGGATTCTTCATAACTTTCTGACTGTTTTATTGGTCCATCCTGACAAATGACCATCTGGCTTCCAGCTTAACACTTACTTTTTATGTTTAATTTTGATTTGTGTCTTGGTCATGGACATGAAACATACTGACCCTTAGTTGGTACTTCCGCTATGGTCAGTTGACTTCCACCTCCCCAGTATTCACTCCTGCGACCAGTCATTCCCTGGATAGTCCAAATATAGCCCACTGCCATATATTTTTCTCCAAAATTCTGAAATAAGTTGTTTATTGCCTAAAATGTGATATGAACTTGTGAGTATTGTCTTCATAATTCTGTGATCTATAGGTCCAAATGGGCCAAGAATATTCACTTCTTAAGGTAGCTGATTCTAATGTAGGAAGCACCTAGAAGGTGTTAGAAGTCAAATCATTAAAATGTCCTCATGTGCCTTCTCACAGAGTACTGTGCTTTGAACTTGAATTGTCTCCCACAAAGTCATATTTTAAATGCTTGGTCCCCATCTTGTGGTGCTGTTTTGAAAGGTCCCTGTCCAGTCTGACATTTCCTGCCCTTTCACTGCTTCCTGTTGGCCAAGAAGTGAAGAACAGCCTCTGACCTGAACTCCTGATACTGTGAGGATCTACTGAAGCACCTCAGCTCAGGTTGCCATTGACTGACCATCCCAAAACCTGGAAACACAATAATCCTTCCTCTTCTAAGTTGTTTATTTTGATGTTTCATTGCAGCACCATAAAAATGACTCACCCATTGAAATCTGATGAACAAGCTCAATCTTGGCCAGGACCAAGGAAAATGGCATCAAGAGGACCATTGGGTAAAGTCCCTCCAAGACAGCAAAATGATTTGGGGTGAAAATCTATATATTTATTTTTTAACAAAGGAAGATATCAGGAATGGTGAAAAGAGTTAAAATATAGAGGCCATTGAAGCCACATTACAGTTATTAGAGGTCATTAATTTTACTCTGAGTCTCAAAGAAATGATAGAGGAAAAGAAACTAGAAACTGTCCTGCCATTCTTTGCACTGTAAGGTCAAAGGGAAAGCACAAAGTCTACTTCAGAAAGCTGAATTCCCACATTGGAGTCATTCCAAAGCCTCATATCTTCAGCCATATTCATTACATATTAAACTCCCTAATAGGCCTACAAGGCTATCATACCCACTGTATAAAACATGGAAATGTTACTAAAAACCCAGCAGGAACCCAAGAGCGGATGGCACAGTCTCAAGTACATCTTTCTAGTGCCTGCATGCAATCATCCCTAATAAGGCAGCATGGATGTCTTCATCTTCCATGGACGTGGATGCTGACCCCTGCTATTGAGTTTGCAGTGTCTTCTTGTTGCTCTTCTAAGAAAATCTGGCCACTTACACATGCAGGGGCAAGCATTGCCTGGTTCTTGCCCACCTCCAGGAGTGTTCTTCCCACCATCCTGAGAAACAACTCTAACACACTAGCCTTCAGAAAACATGCAAGTCTCTCTTCAAGATCTAAATCCTAATTTTGCTCACTCTATCAAGAGGGCCATATTTCAAATTTTTCATATGACTGTTGTGTCCATATTCAGCATGTATCAACCTAAAGACTCTTACTTTCTTGTGTCTCTCCTGATTAGTCTAAACTAGGCTTCCCCATGATTTTCCAATTCAGCTCTCACCACACCTCATCATGTAACCCATTACAAGCTATAAATTCTATATTTGTGCAAGATTTCCTCACTGGAAGGTAAAATAGTAGTGATACTGTCTAATTATCTCATATCCCTAGGATCATTATAGATAAGACTTGAAACACAGGTCTTTAACACGTACTTGCTCATAAATGGAGAACTGATTTTTTGTGAGGCCTGGAATGCAGGTTTTCCTGCATTGAAACCTGGCTTAAAAGATCCAATACTCCAGAAATGTATCCTTCAAGGAAATCAAGGAACACTAATGTAGCAGTGAATTAGATATACCACTATGTGCTCCCGATGGGTCACACTTGCACACGCATTCAAGAGTTATCTGGATTCATGAATGAAAGACACACACACACACACACACACACACACACACACACGCATGCACACACATGCATACTCATATACATCAGTTAATTTTAATATGCCTTGACTAGTACAAAGACTGGGCAGTTCAAATCCTCCACCAGGCTAGCATAAATTTCCCTCCAATACTTCTGGCTTAACACCTTCTAAATCTATATTTTATCTTTGCTGCCCTATTACCTTTGGATTAGCCACTCCCATAGGGCTGCTTTCACTTTCCACCTACATTTTGGATGAATTTTCTTCTGCAGCTCTAAATCTGATCTGTCTTCCTCCCAGCTATGGTGATCTTCTTCTCTTTCCTTTCTCCCAACTCCTAGCCCATGCAAATCTAAAGTTTCTTCCTCAGTCTACCTGCCTAGCCATTGGCCATTGGTTCTTTATTGATCAAAAACCAATTGGGAACAAGGACCTTCAGCATTTGGATGTGCAGATTCCAGATTTAGGCGCCAGATTAATTCAAAGCATTAGAACCAATTCCCAACATCTTACCTTTTCTGTCTAAATAAAAAAAAAAGGCTCTTCTCTCAGACATAAATTGAGCATAACCATAATAATTATGTAAATTACAAAGTATGATACACAAGTAACATCCAGTCCATCATATTTGTCAAAAAGTAGATAAAGCACTCTACTACCTATCCTAACTAAAGAGCTTATAATTCTATACCTGAATTATGTTCTGATTTTTAGCCTATATCACCATCTGAAAACCACCCTTTTAACTCTATATCATCTCTCTCAATGCTAAACAACTTGAGCTTGATTATGAGACTATAACTAGTCTTCAATCCCATCATAAATTCAAAAATAAATTAAATATTACCTGAATACTTATGAAGCACAAAACTTAAACAAATGGTAAAGCCAGCTGGCTACCTGGACAGTCCTCTATTCCTCAAAATGTCAGAGCATCTATCTTCAGCCTTCTAGCCCAGAGCTATCTGGCAGACCTTGAAAAGAAGCAGGAATATGAAGGACTACCTACCCTGTTTTGGCAGAGCTTAGCAGTTGACTATCTCATGTCTGTTTATCCTCTTTGGACAGTATTTTGTCTGCAAATGGATAGGACAAGTTTTGTCCAGTGGCTACCTTGCCATTACTGGAGCAACTCTATATAGATGTTTTGATGCTCAATTTCTTCTTTGAAGGAGAATGGGGTAGCTGTCAGGAGCAGACAAGTCTCATTATCAAATGATCCTTAATAATGTAATAAAATAGCCAGCCAGAAAAGGGGAAATCATTTGAAATGTAAATAAAAAATATATCAAATAAAAAAGAATTAATAAAAAATGTAATAAAATTAAATGTTGCATTCTATAGATTTATGATGATTTTGAAGACTATCTATGAAAAGTATAGCTGAAATGTTAAATCTTAACTACTCTTAGCCATTTCTATTTCAGCAAATTGAAAATACTCTATTATAATTAAATCAGAATCCAACATAACCATGAGTTTACTATCTGGCCCTTAACTTGTGGTACTTAATCATCCTAAACAGTTTGTAATAGCAGCTATTAGGAGGATTGGGTCAAATATCATTCTGAGTGAGGTAATCCATTCACAAAAGATCACACATGGTACACACTCACTGTGATAAATGGATATTAGTCCAAAACCTCGGAATACCCAAGATACAATGCATTGACCACATGAAACTAAAGAAGGAAGACCAAAGTGTGGATCCTTTGGTCCTTCTTAGAAGGAAGATCAAAATACCCATGGCTTGCAATCAACCAATGGACTGAGCATAGGGTCCCCAATGGAGGAGCTAGAGAAAGGATCCAAGGAGCTGAAGAGGTTTGCAGCTCTATAAGAGGAATAATAATATGTACCAAGCAGTATCCCCAGAGCTCCCAGAGACTAAACTACCAACCAAAGAGTACACATGGAGGGACCCATGGCTCCAGCTACATATGTAGCAGAGGACAGTCTTTTCAGACATCAATGAAAGGAGAGCCCATTGGCCCTGTGATACCCCAGTGTAGGGGAATGCCAGGCCAGGAAAGTGGGGGAAGGGGTAAGCAGGAGGAAGGGGATTGGATAGGAGGTTTTTGGAGGGGTAACAAGGAAAGGGGATAACATTTGAAGTGTAAATAAAGCAAATATCTAATAAAAAGAAAAAAGACTGAAGTAAGAGAAAAATAAAAGGACTGTGCCAAAGCCTTGTATTCTTAAATGAGTTGCATAGACACAATGCCTTTTGGAAAGTAACAATATTAATTTCAAATTTTGTAACCATACACAGATTTATATCAAAGAAAACCTTAATTCTATGTCAATATACAAATTCTGTACCAATATAGGAAATTATCACTTCAATTTCGCATCAGTTACAAAGATTTCTATCAATGTAAGATTATGGCTACACAATTTTATTTTTGTTCAAAAATAAAATTAGTAATCCATCCTATCTATTTCCTTGCTCTTCAAAATTATGGCCATTTCAAAATTATTCCTTAAAATGAAAACCTGTCTATAATTTGTAAAATAACCATAAACAGACACCCAAACCCAAGGAATCAGGCTGACAACTCTCCATGGCTTCTTCCTGCTAAATTGGGGGAACATAAAATTCTTTAAAGGGATGGGGAAGGATAGCAAAATTAGAAAAATTGGTTAGACATAAACAAGCTAGCTTTAGCATCTGTTATCCAGTCTCCGTATGCTTACAGAGCTCAGGGTTTGACTGAAGTTTTGTCTGGCTCCTCCTGAAAGGTTGGATGAAGTGAGATCATCTGAAATCAGTAGCAATTCCTGAAGCTTTCTAGAAGCAAGTCTCTGAAGAGCATCAGGAAGTATTGGGTTGGATCAGCAGGTCAGTTTAGCAGCTCCAAGGATGAATCTTCAAACTGTACATTCTATAATATATGAATCTCACAATCAAAATTTTAGTACCATTAAGGTATTTGAATGAATTGTTCAAGGTGTACAGATAAGTTAAGGATGAATTTTATTCCTGTTTTGGGCTGGTGAAAGACAACTATTCTTTTATGAATTAATTTGATTAATAACCAATTGTAATAAGTCCTCACTTATGCCATATGAAGGAGGGCATGAAGAATCTTAAGGGTTCCATAAACACAATATATTGTCTAATTTTAACTGAAGTTTTGACTAAAGACATTTTTATATCTAAGCAAGTTATTGGGCTGTGCCTAGTTGAGGAATCAGCAAATCAAGTTACCTGTCCTATATAATTTTCTTAAATTTTTCTTTTTTGTAGGCAAGATCCTCAGGGAGTCTTCCCTATCATATCTGATCCATATCACTCCGGAAGGTGTCCAAAGCCTTTTCTCCTTTCCTGTTAACACAAATGCAGAGCCTCTCTCCCAAAATAGCACACCCTTGGTCCAGTAACCAGAAATCATTAAAGGTATAGTTGGAATTAATTTAATAGCTTGCCCCTTCTCCCAGAGGAATTTTAATATATAATCACCAAACTCATAATCATACACAAATTGATAACTAAAACTCAAAGCAATTAAAATAATTTAAACAAATATTATAATCTGTTTAGATAGTGTTTCTCCATCATCTCCTGTTTTGTTCTAACATGACTGATTTTTAATAGTGAGATCAAGGCCTAAGTTTCTACTGTCTGAGATAGGTTTAGGCTGCCTATCTCCTGCTTACGATCTACAATTTAAGATAGAATGCCTCAATTATTTATGCATTTTTGTATACTTAAATCTTCCCTTCTACCAAGATTAATATCACTGTGGGTACATATAGTAGTATGCTCCTTTATCTTTATAAAATTATCAAGGCCTAAGTTCTACTATTTGATATAGGTTAGGCTCCCTATTCCCTGCATTTTGATTTAAGTTTTAAAGATCAAAAGCCTCAATTATTTATACATCTATGTAATCTTACTGTAGAAGCCTATTTCCAGGCTCTATTTTTGTCATACCAAGCAAAAGCAAGCCCAGGAATCCCATGTAGACCATGTTCAAAAATCCCAGGTATTTGCCCTGGCAAGACTCTTAAATTTCTTTAAAGCATTTCTTCGTTCAATCTTCCTAAATTCTCCCTTCTTGCATTTCTCAAATGTAGGAAATTTGAGATCAAAGACTTGGATTTCTTTACTCCATGCATACTTGAGAACATTTAAACAATTACCATTATACTCCCTTTCTATCCTTAAAAAACAATTAATTTAAATTTTATTTATCTCTATCCTTTGATTATTTACTTGTAGGAAGCAGGCAGCTCTTATTGTTTGCCCTTCTGCCTTGGAGCCGCCATTTTGTTTCTTTGCACAGCAGGGGCTCCCAGCATCTCAACTCGGCCTCTCTGAGGTGGCTAGAATCCTTTTAAAAGGGTAAGTCCTTGCAGGCAGCTGTGTTTCTTTCTTCTAGTTTCCTGGCTTGCAGAAAACCACTTGTCTTGTATATGCCCCCTGAGAAACCAATTCCCCACTCCTCTTAAACTTAGCTTGTGGTTCAGGTGTATTCTATTTGAGAATCTCTAAATTATTTCTAATAATGACTTTTTGATTATCATGTTGTGCATCATCTGAAGCAGTGAATTTGCTATACTGCTTTGTGCTCAGAGTTGCACCCACTCTGGGAGCCACCCAGAAGCTATCTGGATTCTCAAATGAAAGACACACACACACACACACACACACACACACACACACACA
Source organism: Apodemus sylvaticus (assembly GCF_947179515.1). Classification (NCBI taxonomy): domain Eukaryota; kingdom Metazoa; phylum Chordata; class Mammalia; order Rodentia; family Muridae; genus Apodemus; species Apodemus sylvaticus. Next base: position 69,280,955 of record NC_067482.1, on the reverse strand, counting down.
CTCAAGCTCACATACCAGTTAATTTTAATATGCCTTGACTAGCTCAAAAAACTGGGCAGTTCTAATCCTCCACCAGGCTAGCATGTATTTCCCTCTAGTACTCCTGGCTCAACACCTTCTAAATCTGTATTTTGTCTTTGGTGCCCTGTTACCTTCAGGGCAGCCCCTCCCATAGGACTGCTTTCTCTTTCCACCTACATTTTGGATGAATTTTCTTCTTCTGCAACTCTAAATTTGATCTGTCTCCCTCCCAGATAAGGCGATCTTCCTCTCTTTCCTTTCTCCCAATTCCTAGCCCATGCAAGTCTAAAGGCCCCACCTCAGTCTACCTGACTAGCCATTGGCTGTTGATTCTTCTTGATCAATCAAAAACCAATTGGGGACAAGGACCTTCAGCTTTTGGACACACAGATTCCTGATTATCGGGGTCAGATTAATTCAAAGAATTAGAACCAATCCCTACCCCACCCCCCAAAGAGCATTCACTCCAAGGACTGCCAGCCAACTTCAGCACAAAGATGGCTCACAGATCCCTCTGGCAATGAAGTCAGATTTCTCCCAAGAGCTTCTTCTGGGAAGAGCCAAATGTGTTCCTCCCTGCAGTCTCAGACAGGGGTGGGGCAGTGCACAAGCACAGGGTAGTGGGATTCTTTTATTCTATTCCTTCTAATCTGATAGGATGAAAATGTCCCTACAGCTCAAAGGCCCTATAGACTACCACATGGTATAAGAAAATAAAGAGACAGTGTCTGGACATGAATGAAAAAAAAAAAATCCCTTCCCAGCTCTTTTCTGAACTCAGCGCCCAGTGGCATTACTGCATAGCTCAAAGCAGCAGCCTCTCCTAAGAGAAGCTTCCACCCTGAGCCCACAGAGAGGAGCACTAACCCGGGAAAAGGCCACCCACCAGTGCCCGCAGCCCAGACTGAACTGAGGGCTTATTATCACAGGCAGTCCTCGCTGTACCCTTTGGTTTCCTCTCTCTTTCCCACACTCTTCTACAACTCCAAATGGGCCAACTGGTGCCCAAACCCAAATTCCTACTCTCCATTCTATCCTTCTCTGCAGCCACCTGGGGAAGGAACATAACAACCAGAGAGTTCTCCAACTAGACACCAAGGTGGTATGGTCAGAGACTGTGTTCTTGCTGGACCACTCTCAAGCTGTGGGACCTTGTACAAAACCATTCCTTGCCTCAGACTCTAAAACAAGTGAGCTGTTCTCATTCATGTTTTACCCATGTGACTTTACACTTGTAAACTGCCTGTTCTGATTTTAAAGGCATCATTATCCTTGTACTTATCCTTCTACTACCTTATACTTCATCAACCCAATAGATGCATTTTACAGGGACAATGGGTTAATTCAATGAGCTCTTAGATACGTTTTACAAGGCATGACTTTAAATATAATTCTAAAGCACAGAGGAACCAGTCAGCTCAGAGAGAGAGAGAGAGAGAGAGAGAGAGAGAGAGTTCCAAGATCCATTGCTCAGGATAGCAGCCCAAAGAGAGAAAGTCCTATTTTTCCCATAATTTATCAAATGTTTAAGCCCCTGTTATGTGACCAGCACTAAGAGTTCTAGATGGATCAATTAGAAGACATAGATCTGGCTGTAGTAGGCGAAGCAGAAACCAGGTGAGATATAGCCCCAGATTCTAATAATCCTATTGCTATGTAGTAAGAGGAACAGGTTGCAAACTTGGTAAATGAGAAGGGAAGGTTACTTTTCCCTGAGTCCCTTTCCCTGGGACAGTGCCCAGCACATGGAAGAGACTTTACTGGCATATCTGCTTCAGGTCCACAATGAACCATTAACTAACTACTCTAGAAGAAAAATGGATGCAAAATTCATTCTACAAAGGGAGAAGCACAGTTCTACTAAGGACATGCTCAGTACATAGCAAGGATATTGAGCGACATCCAAGGGGGAAAATGTTGAGTACCCCCTTTGAAAAAGTTATCACAATTTTCAAAATGTACTGAGTGGGATGTCTACAACCTATAAAATTAAGGTACAAACAGTCATATGTCAGATCATATCACTCCCTGCTCACAAGCTTTTGATGACTTCTCAAATACCTCTTTGTGACTTCCATGACCTGCCCCCTCTCCCCCCACCTCTTGCAGTGCCTGCCCATCCTTTGGTTTCTCTGGCATCATCTTGAATGTTCCTCTTGCTCACGCCATCCTTGTCCTTAACTTCTTTCTGATAGATCATTCTATCCCAGCAGAGCTGTGACACTGGCTGGCTCTCTGCCCCGTGTTCTTCCCAAGGCACCCAAACTGCCATGCCCTTCATCTTTTGATTCTCAGTTTAAATGCCATCTCAAGGATTCCTACTCCAAGGACCATGTGTAAAACCCAACCCACTCACCCAAACTACCTCATGCTGTTAAACTTCTCTCTAACGTTGCTTTTAACATACTCTCTTATGCTCACAAGGTTTTGGTGTGTTTTGTCTTCCTTTTTCTTTTATGTCTTCCTGAAGCATCCTTATACATGTTACAGTCAAAGGGTAAATGAAGTGAGAACAAACTTGTTCACTTGTTGGACTTCCCTGATTGGCTCAAAGAGCACCTGCTGCCCACAGAATGCTCAGGACACATATCTGAAATAGTAGCTGAAAGAGTAAATGAACCAGTTGGCAAGCTGGTAAAGACAACACCTGACACAAAGACTGAACGTGAATGTGGAAGAGAGGACACATTCCTCTATCCTTATTTCTTCTTCCTAATGCATTCTACCATGGCATAATGTTTTCATTGTGCTATTCAGATTTTATTCTGAAAATCTATGTTATGCTAATTTTTATTAGAATGTGGTTTTAATTTTTCTAACTTTATAAGTGGCAAACATGGCACTTTGATCACCAGGCACATTAAAAAATAAGAGTAAGTCCAAAACAGCACAAGAGTATGCAGTGGTTTGAGCAGGTTCAGCCCCATTGATTGATTCATATCTTTGAGTTCTTGGCCATAGAGAGTAGCCTTATTAGAGAATGTGTGCAATTGTTGGAGGAAGTGTTATCACTATGTAGGTGGGCTTTGGGCTTTGAGTTCTCCTAATGCTCAAGCTCCACCCAGTGCAGAAGAGAACCTTCTTCTGGCTCCCTGTGGAAGACAGCCTTCTTCTAGCTGCCTTTAGATCAAGATGAAGAACTCTTGGCTTTTCCAACAGCATGTCTGCCTGTTTGCTGTCATGCTTCCAGCCATATGATAATGGATTAAACCTCTGAAACTGTAATTCTCCCCCAATTAAATGTTTTCCTTTATAAGTGTTGCCTTGGTTGTGGTGTCTCTTCACAGCAACAAAACCCTAAGACAGGGTGGTTCACACATACCTAGAGACAAATAGGGTTTGAAATGTTTTTGATGCTGCTCTTGCCACACTTTTATTTGGATCACTCTACTGTATTTACCATTGCTATATAATTGCATTTTGGTGTCTTTTTGAAGAGTAGTCAAGAATATGACAGGTCAGGGACAGGAAGATGGCTTGGAAAGGAAAGGCACAAGCCTGACCTCCATATTTGGATCTCTAGGACCACATAAAGGTAGAAGGAGAGAAAAAGGTTCACAAGGCTGTCTTCTCATCTCCACATAAATGTCATGGTTTGCATTCATATACCATATAAGTAATAATTATAATAGGAAGTGGGGTAAATGATGATGCTTTTCAAACAATGTAAGAAATGATTATATACCCAAGGAGAGTAGACAGCAGGAAGTAAACAAATTCTGGGCTGAAATCAACCAAACAGAAACAAAAAAGAACTATACAAAGAATTAACAAGACAAGGAGCTGGTTCTTTGAAAAAAATCAACAAGATAGATAAACCCTTAGCCAGACTAACCAGAGGGTACAGAGACAGTATCCAAATTAACAAAATCAGAAATGAAAAGGGAGACATAACAACAGAAACTGTGGAAATTAAAAAAAAATCATCAGATCCTACTATAAGAGTTTATACTCAACAAAGTTTGAAAACCTGGATGAAATGGACAACTTTCTAGATACATACCAGGTGCCAATGTTAAAACAGGATCAGAAAACCATCTAAATAGTCCCATAAGTCCTGAGGAAATAGAAGCAGTCATGAATAGTCTCCCATTAAAAAAAAAAAAAAAAAAAAAAAAAGCCCAGGATCAAATGGGTTAAGTGCAGAATTCTGTCAGACCTTCAAATAAGACCTAATACCAATACTCTTCAAACTATTCCACAAAATGGAAACAGAAGGAACACTACCCAATTCATTCTATGAAACCACAGTTGTACTGCAAATTCTCCCTTGGAGAAGGAACAGTTTCTGTCTAATCAGGAACTTGTCACAATTTCCTTCCATAAAGGAGTTCATAAGAGATTTTTTTCTACTTCTATCATGTTTAATGTTTGACATAGATTTTAAAAACAGGTTGAGTGCATAGTACTTTTAGCTTCATATGATATCATGTATATTTAAGAGGCTTTTAACTATTATAAATTATTTTGATGATTTAAAAAAAATGTCAATACTGGGTTGTGTATTTTAAAATAAAGTTTATTAGTTTAAGAAAGAAAGAAAGAAAGAAAGAAAGAAAGAAAGAAAGAAAGAAAGAAAGAAAGAAAGAAAGAAAGAAAGAAAGAAAGAAAGAAAGAAAGAAAGGAAGGAAGGAAGGAAGGAAGGAAGGAAGGAAGGAAGGAAGAAAGAAAGAAAGAAAGAAAGAAAGAAAGAAAGAAAGAAAGAAAGAAAGAAAGAAAGAAAGAAAGAAAGAAAGAAAGAAGACGTGATTACATACATAACTCTTTTTATACTTCTTCCATCACTTTACCATGCCTTTCCAGGTAGTCTATGGAATTAAAATGGGGGTTTACAGAGCTACAGGCAGGTGCTGCTCCCCAGGCTGGACCACCATCTATAAGAGGTGAGCCAGAGTGGGGGATAATGAGCTCAGCAGGACAGCACAATTAGCAGTCCTGACCTGCCAGGCTGTGTTTACATTCTGACTGCCAACTCTAATGCCTGAGCTCCTGTCTGTGTTTATTGGAGGCATTAATGCCTGTCAGGTCTTCATTTCTCAACTGGGACCCAAGCTCAGCCAACATTTTCACAGTAGGGCAGCAAAGGTGAACAGTGACAGATATAGTCCCTTGGCTTCACCTCTGGCAGTCTTCATACCTGCCACTTGCATGAGTGTTGTGACTCTGCATCTCTGGCTAGTGGTTGCTGGAGCCAAAGTGGACCCCTGGCCCCCACACTCCTCTCATCTGAACCAGGACTGCATGACAGTAGTGTGTCTTTACCCTCAGTTACAGCTGAAGAGATGCAAACTCATGGTATTCAACGCTAGTCATTATGGTACCCATGGAAATTAGACCACTTAGGCCAGCAGCCCATCAAAAGAGAACAAACCAGATACACAGAAAAGTCAAAACAAAGAAGAAAGTATTGTATACATATGCGCAAGCAACAGCGATTAATTTAAAAAGAAAAGAGGCCATGTATTTGAAAGAGAGCAAGATAGGGTATATGAGACAGTTGGAAGCAAGGAATGGAACAGGGGAAATGATGTTCTTATAATCTCAAAAATAAATGTAATTGTTAAACACTCTCTAGCTCTTGGAACACAGTGCCGCCAGGGCCTTGTAGCTGTTGGGTTCTAGCAGCTACCTAGCTGTCTTTTTCTCCCCAATACATCATTTAGCAAATATGAAAATGAGTGTGCTTTTGATTCATCGTTTTTAATGCTCTCCATTTAGCCCCAGGACTTTGCGGTCATGGAATCAGGACATGGATAAACAAACAAGGAACCCTGTTGTATCAGCATCCATCCCCATTTATGCTCATTTCTAATTTAATGACTCTGACAAACGGCGTTTCCCCCCTTAAACTTAAAGAATAAATATAATACTTCAAATACATGATACTAAAATCCCCTTAATTTTCAAAATTAAGATACAAACCACCAGGTTTCTCTACTGTATCTCACACATTTTTCCACTTTCATGGCACACGTTCTATTAACCTCCATATCCCTCTTACTTAAAACTTGCTTCCCCTCTCAGGAGCATTTCTGTAAGCTCTATCCCCACTCTACATAACTACAGAAAAACTGGAAGCTAGAATGTGTATACGATGGAGAACATGCAGTGTCTTGTCTTTCTACTGACGACCTACTGCTGCATCAACTGGCCCAAACTTCTGCAACAAGTGGAGCTTGCACTAAGAATTAAGAGCTACAACTACAGCCGAGCAAATGAAGCTAAGCTGCCTAAAAGAATTAGAAATAGGATGTAACATCACAGGACTGTAGGCCCAGACGCTCTGGATGCTGAGGCAAAAGAATTAGTTGGGCCCTGGGGTGTTGAGACAGCTTAGCAAACAGTGAGAACACTATCTTTAAAAGATAGGGGTAAGAAAAAAAATAAGAGATGGGGTGAAAAACAAGAGCTTGATAATACATTTGCTCACTATTTTTCTGTGGATCATTTAAAAGTCCTAAGGGTCTCCATAAATGATTTTGACTGCCATAGACTCACAACCAGCTCCAAGCTCCTGTTGCCCATCTTCTAATCCACCCTGCCCCGTTTCTTCCCAAAGATAGAGAGAGGGTCAGTGGCTGGGGAAACACCTCAGCTACAAAGCACATTCATGGGTCCGATGTTTGGTCCTCAGCAGGTACACATGCAAGTTTTTTAATTAACACTTAAAAGGTCAGTTTCTTTCTCACCTACAGGCTGACCTCAGATAACCTCAGATCTGTGAAGATTCCCTCACAAACCCCATCCCCACCCACCAGTGACTCCTGCCCCTATAAAGCTCAGATCCTGACTCGAAGCTACTGTGACTGCACTAACCAGCAGAGCTGCTTCTAGCTACACGATGCCATTTACCCTGGAATAAAACAAAACTGAGCAAAATGAGAAGTCTCTCCCTTCAGTCACATGGACCGTCCTTCTTGCGTCCCTCAGAAACTGCTCTGCACTGCTGATGGGTACACATTGCTCAGGCCCAGCGCTGTGGAAGGATTTCGGGAAGCATCTCTAAGGTACTGTGCTTTGTCCCAGGCTCACTCTTGCATTCCCCCGGGTCCCTCAGGTCCCAGTAGGAAGTGACACAGGCTTTCCATTTGGTGCAGTTATAAAATGGTTCATTTCTTACTTCCTTAGTTTTAAGCACCAGGGCTCTGGACCCTACCCTGCAGCCTCTCAGCTGCAATGAGTAAAGCAAAATGTCTGAAGGATCAATCTTAATGATTTCTCTGTGACAAATTCAGCTGATAATGAAAAAAAAGAAAAAAAAAAACCTTTTTAGACGTTTCTCACTACAAAACAGTTTGGAGAACATTAGATGAGGACATTTGTCCACTGGTTTCACTTAATCATTCCATGGTGTTTGCACAGTACCTCCTAAATATATGCAATCATTCGTCAGCCAAAGATAATACAGTTTTAAGTATTTTGTGCCGCCCCGCCCCCGAGCCCTAAGTATCTCCAGTTCTCCCCCTTCCCATTTTTCTTCTTTCCCCTCCTTGCCTCTTTCTTCCCTCTCTACATTCTTCCTTTCTCCTTTCCTTCTACCTTCACATGAATATTTGTGGAGCCCCTAACACATCTTTTTCTAGGTACTAGAAGTATACCTATGTGCAAAATAGTTCATTACAAACTCACATTCTAATAAGATAATCAAAGAGTCAGTAAATTATTACAGAGAGTCAGTTATATTACAGAGAGTGAGCTATAATATAATCTTAGAAGGTGATCAAGGTGGAAGAATGACTCAGGGTGAAAGACAGCTTTTGTTGCTACGGTAGAGCAACACTGTATGCAGATCTGAAGTATAACAACTGGTTCTAAGTGTACTCCTGGGACCCACTGAAGTTACAAAACCCTCTCAGGGCATCTCCAAAAGGTCAAAGTCTTTCTTACTAATGCTGAACTGAGAGTCAATTTTTTTAACCCTCATTCTCTCCCGAGAATACACGGGAGCTTGCCCTATAGGCCGTGTGCCATGGCATCAGTACCAGGACAACTTATGGCATGCACTTGGCCATTGTTCTCTTATTAGCTCAGTTTCCATTTTCAATGGCTTTGTTCTTGTTACATATTATCCACAGAAGCAATACTTCCGGGCAGAGGGGCAAATCAGTTTTAGGAATACAACTTGGTTCTGAACCCAGAAAGTATAAGAATACATTAGAGACAAAACAGATTGTCAGGGTGCTTAGAGAGTGGGGGAGAAAACCGGAAGCTGGCAAAGGGGCAGAGAGGAAGAGGCTCAGGCAAGAAGAAATGTGTAGGTCATCATGAGGATGTCCGCCTTTATTCTGAAGGGAATGGTGAGCACAAGCTTGGTATGTAGGCCAAGGTAGAACTTGCCAGGCATGCTGGAGCCCCTCGAACGTGGTGCCCCAAACTGCAAACTCAAACAAACCTCCAGCTGAATCTGCCAGATGTTCTGAGCACACTCAGAAAGCTAAGGCAAGAAAATTGTGAGCTTAGAGCCAGCCTTAGCTTCACAGTAAAACTGTCAAGATCAAAGCCTGGGGAATCTACTAGAAACTACTAGAAAAACTGAGTAAGATCTAAAATGTAAATACAAAGCCATCTCTTTGGCCACTCTATTAAGAACTAACTCTGGAAGCTAGAAGAACAGAACCACTAACTCTGGTAGATGAAAAATAAACAAGTTGAGATGTGAAAATACCAATAGCTCACTGTATTGAAAAGACAGGCTCCCTCTCTCTCTCTCTCTCTCTCTCTCTATATATATATATATATATATATATATATATAATGTGTGTGTATACCTATATATATAATATGTGTATATGTGTATATGTATATATACCTATATATGTAGATATAATGTGTTATATATTATAGCTGTGTATATAATATACATTAACAAGCTAATTGAAATAGAGGATGGCTAAAGTACTATGCTACACTGGGTCATCAGAGACTAATTCTCTTACAAGGTGATATTTGGGGCTGGTGATATGGCTCAGCAGCTAAGACTGTTCTTCTGAAGGTTCTGAGTTCAAATCCCAGTAACCGCATGGTGGCTCACAACCACCTACAATGAGATCTGACACCCTCTTCTGGTGTGTCTGAAGACAGCTACAGTGTACTTACATATAACAATAAGTAAATCTTAATAAATTAATTAATTAATTAAAAACAAGGTGATGTTTGAACAGAGACTTGAGAGAAGGTGGACAGCAAACTCCGTGGATGCCTGCCATTCACAGGCAGGATCACACAGATGCCAAAGAAGAGGCATCTCTTCACCTGGGCAGGTCTTTAGAACAAAAAAAAATGGGGGTGACGTTGGAGCATCCTCCACTCTCATGAACAGCCAGCCCATTCACAATTCCTGGGGCTGCAACAGTGAGAAAACTTAAGTAGTTACTCCCTGATCTCTACTGACATCAGTGTCTGGCTTGTGTCCCTTTTATTGGACAGCTGCAAAGGGCATGATCACTGCTCTGCATCTCAGAAACACAGCCTGCGTGTCACATGGGTAACCCATAGATTCCTTTGTGATCTCCTATCCTGACTGTTGTGCAACAAAAGGCTCCTCTGCAGACAAGATCCTACAAACAAGTTTTCTACAAAAATCTCCACAAATCACCTTTAAAGATCCTCACAAGAAGGCTAAAAAGCAGATTTCACTTTAAATATGACTATAAAATAAAGCCAAGGCCTCCAAGTGTGTGCATTCTGGGACTCCTTATTTGACTCTGTCACTTAAGAAGAATTCTTTCAATTCAGTGCAAGTATACAAAGCTCGATTCTGTCCTAACAGAGCTCTGCTAGCATGGAAGAAGACCATTGCTCTGAGAACTGGAGTACTGAGTTGAAGACCTAGGGCTTTGTTCTAGCCATGAGACCACAGAAGGGTGACTCAGGCTATTCTGTATAAAGTTGTACAGAGGTGAATGAGTAAAAATAAAATACCAGTAAAACTCCAAAGTGGAAATTCAGCGTGCTGACCCTGTCTTCTTGTATTTCCTTTTCTATTGTAAAGAGTGAAGATTAGGTGCCATTAGAGTGACAAGCCAATGGATGACCCTTAGGTGGCATCTCTTTATGGAATTCTGTCTGCCCAAGGTATGGTCCCTAGGGTTTAGAAACTGTTCCAGTATCGCCCATCTCTTATTGATACAAAAATGGCTTCACAATTAGTTGTCACTATGACTGTTCCATGGAGTGTCCAGATTAATATTACTTCTAGGTGTTTTGGTGAAAATGCTCCTGAGATTGACATGTGAGCTATGACTCTGTAAAGCAGACCACCTTCCATGAGAGTCTGCAAGGAGAGAAGGCACAGGAAAGAGGTGTTTGCTTCTTGGCTGGTTGGATCCAGGTTTAAACTGAGATACAGCACTTCTGCCCCGGAGCTGGCATTTACAGCAACTAATTTGGTTCTCATACCTTTGACATCAGGTAGAATTATACCACTGGCTTTTCTGGTCTCCAGCTAGCAGATGGCAGATGGTGGGACCTCTAAACCTGTATAATCCTGGGAGCCAATTCCTCAGAATAAATATCTCCCTGTGTGTTTTATATACCGTTTGATTATGTCTCTCTAGAGAGCCTGTCAGATAAAATCTATGCCCAATGGCCAAGTTCTTAGTTTACAAACAAGCTGACCTCTTTCCTGGAATGACAGGAAAGAAGTCCTTCCATTTATTTCAAGGACCAGTAGAAGGCTTCCATGTGGTGGGCAGTGGCAGTTATGTTCCGGAAGTCTCAAGTCACTGCACTCTCTGGACTTCTAAATCTTAGTTATATTTTATGTTCTCCTTCAGTTGGTAGTTACATGTATGTATGTATGTATGTATGTATCCTAGAGCTGAGGAGCTAGATCATTAGATAAAACACTTATTACATAACTGTGAGTGCCTGAATTTAGACTTCCCAGAATCCATTTAAATGCTTAGTAAATACACACATGCCAAGTGGGTGTGGGACCCCACCTGTAGTTCCAGCACTCAGGAGGTAGAGAAAGTGATCTTGGAGCAGGACTAGCTGTATGGGCGAGCTCAAGCTTCAACTGAGCAGCCCTTCCTTAATGAATAAGGTAGAAAGTAATTTGGGAAGTGCCTGTCATCAGCCTTGGCCTTGTACACTCATGCACAGACAAACATGTGTACACACGTGTGTGTATGTGAATAAATGTATAAAGATATTCATTCCACACAGACACATGCAAAATAACAGAAAGCAAAGAAATTTAAATCCTAGATCTGTTCCACCACCTTTCACTATTATTTAATTCAAATCAATCAAAATGATACAAATTTAAAATATACCTCTTCCATCACCAGGCACAATTCAAGTGCTCAGTACAAAGTGCCTGGTGCCAACCACATCATCACTGCATAGAAGTCCTTTGAAAGCTGTTGTTCTGTGTCACTTTGATGACTGTACCATCAACAAATGTCACCAAAAGGTTTCAGAACCACAGTGATGACTTGTGATTACCATTGCATTAGAGTTGGACAAGGCCCCAGTGACAAAGACTCTAAGAATAACCTCACTCGTAAGCTGAGTGCCCTGCAGCAGAGACTTTGCTCTGGCAGTTGCCATGGTAACACAGTGAAGAGCAGCAGCAGAGGCATGAGCCAGGGCTTGCCAGGCAGTGGACCATGAGGGAAAGCCTGATAAGACCAATCCCCAGAGACTCTGAAGGGATGATAGGAGCTTCTCCAGCTCCCTGTACCAGGCCCCTGTCAAGTAGCCACTGCCCCCAATAGATTTGTGGCCATCAGTAATACAAGGGCAACGTCCCAAGCCCTTCAACGTGCAGATGAGGCATCCTTAACATCTCAGACCAAGATGATAGTAAAAGAGACTTGACCACAATGAAGTAGGCTCAAAACAATTCTCCATGCTAATGAGGTACCTAGAATCCTAGAAGGCTTAGCCAATAAGCCGTCCTTCCTAGACATTCCTACCTGCCAAAGTTATTTAATCTCAGGCCTACCCTGAGAAGTAGGGTATGGTTTTATACATCCATTTTCCACCATAACAACAAACTGTTTAGAACCATAAACTGTCTCTCTTCATTGAGATCTGCTATGAGGAGGCATGGATAAGGCCTTTGCCTACAGAGCTGCAGTCTAGTCTTCCATAGAAGGCCTCTCTGTACTCCCAGCCACAACCACCCACAAGCCTACCACAGTCAAGTTAAAGACAATCTCACCCACTGGGACAAGCTGGAGCTCCCCTTCCCACCTCCCTGGCCTCAGGCTAGACACAGCACACAGGCTCCCAACTTCACTCTCTGCCCTTCTGGGACTCTGAGCAGTGCCTGGATCTCCAAGAGCCTGAGAACCCCACAGCCCTGGCTTTGACACAGGCCTGAGGACCCTTGAACCAGCTCTGGCTTTCCCATACCTCAGACTGCACTTTCCTATCCCTGGAGCAGTGTCTCAGGGATTTCCTACAGCCAACACCCTCCTAGCAGCGGAGTGGGATAAGTGCAGTCAAAGTGCCCTGTCCCACCTCTCTAAGCAGCCAGGCCAATGGAAGAGCACCAGCTGACAACCTAACTAATGGGCTTCCCAGCCTGACAGCAAAGAGAGCTCCTTAGTAACATGAGCAAACCTGGAGACCAGGGTCTAATGAAGCCTCTGTCCCAAAAACTGCCCCCAAGCTGTATAAAAGCCACAGCCTGAGGTACCTAGTGCTCTCTGTAATCTGAAACACCTCCTCTTTACCTGTGGGATAGAGTCTCTCTATAGAGGAATTTAAATTCAGCAACATGGTTGATCTGGCAAGGGATCACATCAAAAGACTTTCTAAATCGATTTGATCTGCTGGGAATATAGACATAACTTTAATATATATACCTTTAATCCCTGACAATGAAAGTATGATTAGTTTGTAGATGGAAGCAGCCATGATTGAAAGTGACATCTAATTGAGGGGCAGACAAAGTGATGAATCAGAGAAAGATTTGACAGAGTGAGTCAGAGAGAGAATATGCCCAACTTTGACAAGAAGCAGCAGGAAAGAAAAGTGACTTAAAAGAGCAGTGTGGGGCATGGGGATAGGAGGGGGGGGGGGAGGAGGGAGGGAGGGAGGGAGGGAGGGAGGGAGGGAGGGAGAGGGAGGGAGAGGGAGAGAGGGAGGAAGGGAGAGAGAGAGGGAGGGAGGGAGAGAGAGAGAGAGGGAGAGAGGGAGAGAGGGAGAGAGGGAGAGAGTGGAGATAGTTGATAGTTTTACCAGGACAGTTTTACAGGGACAGGTTGCAGGAAAAGACAGAATGAGCCAGAGAATGAGAAGAACCAGAAAATTAGAGCAGATCACCAAAGTTAGTATGAGGTTAAGCTGAGCAGTTCAGTGAGAAGCCAAGAGAAGCCCATTTGAATCAGTCCAGGGAGAGGCATTTAAGTCAGAACAGCTGAGTTGGACCAGCCACCCAGAGTTCAGAAAGAACTAAAAAAGGTGCATTTACCCAGCAGATGTAAGCCTCCAAGATGACAGTTACATCAGGAGAACAAAAAAAAAATACTTTTACATCAGTTTTGTGTGTTTTGTTTGGCTGCTCAGTGACATCTAGCCATGTCTGTGAGAGGCAACATGCTTTGGGTCACAAACATCTCTATGGCTTCCCCCCAGCCTGAAAAAGGCACATCATTTCCTCCTTGCAGACCAGTCAAGTGTTAGATACCATACCACACTCACCAATCCTTTCACACCCAGTTTCTTGAAATAAACTATGTGCCTTCCTTTCTTTTACACTGAGGAACAGCTCTGCAAGCTAGTAGGAAGGGGAGGAAAATACTTAACAAGAAAATGCCTACTTATAGAATGATGTTAACTATGTATAATGACCCTCTGTGTCTGTGGATTTCACATTCATGGATTGAAAATATTTTTTAAAATGTGTTATATTGAACAAACATTAACAATTTTCCTGTCAGCATTCCCTTGACAATACAGTATAACAACCACTTACATAGTGTTTTTAGTGCTCTAGGCATTACAAGTAATCTAAAGATGATTTAAAGTCTGCAGAAGGTTGTGTGGGTTCTATGAAAACACTACACCATTTTATGGTAGTAACCTGAGCATCCATGGGCTTTGGTGTCTGCAGGAAGTCCTGGACCTAATCTCCATGGATACCAAAGGACAGCTAGATCCATGAAGGGAGGAAAACAAACTAGTAATTGTAGTCCTACAGATGCAATGGGGCTCAGTTGTTCAATGAGTGTCTGTCAGGTACTTTCTAGGTGCCAAGCTGAGTTGGGTCCTGAGGACAGCAATGAACACAGTAGGCAACCTCAGTGGGAGGGAAGGGCAGTAAAATCAAGACAGTCCAAAGTATGTCTGCTCTGATGAGTGCCAGGAAAGGAGTGATGTAGACGGGGACAGAGCCAGCTGCAAAGGCATGTGTGGGAGATGCTGGAACCAGGGTGGAGGGCACTACGAAAACATTTAAATGGTGGCCTGAAGGAGCTGAGGGAGCCACCCAAGCCACAGAGAGTCCTCCCTTAACCTACATCTTTCCACCTGTCTTCGGAGCATCACCACCCCACCAAGGATTTGTTGATTCTTATTTTCAATTGTTCATAAACAGTTGCCTGGGTCATTTGCTTTAGTGCTGAATGTATATGTATTCCAACTATAGATTTAAGCTGTAATGCTAAATATGTTCTTTCAGGTAAAAGAGCTACTGCCCAGGAATGTTCTTAGGCTCTCTGTTTCCAAGTATTTATCTTGTCTAAAACAATCCTGATAGCAAGTTACAGTCTTTCAAAGCTGGCTTTGGGACTTGGGTCTTCTGAAAAGGATGGCATCCCATAGTCTCTGGCACTTACAGAGAGCTTGCCTATGCATGCCCTCAATGGCTGCAGGCAGGAATTATCTGGAAACTATATGCTGGGTATTACAAAACATGAGGAAGAATGCAATAGATGCTTATGAAATTTCGGGGGTAACAGGAGGGAGCAGGAAGAGCTCCTCCAACTGTCAGGTTCATAAACTGCATTTAGAACATCAAGGAGCTGAGGGTGTCACATGAGGGATTCTCTTGGCCCCACCAGCAGCAATAAACCAGGCCACTGGAGCATAACACATGTTGCCTACTTCATAGCCTTACACTTGGGCATGACCAATCCCCAATTACAAAAACTCCTCAGTGCTGCCAGGAGAACAAGTATTCTAACTCTGTCTCTGAACACCTTCTAAGTTATACCTTGTTTGTCACTGATGAAGTGTGATTAGGAAATTTGCTTCAATGAATTCTGGGAAATGTCATTTCTGGGCTCCAGTCCCTAGATTTTAGGAAGCATCGTGGGGGGAGGGGGGTGGCCATCCAGGAAGGTGCATAGTGCTGACACACAGTCCGCTCTCTGACACAATCAAGTTGCTCTAATTTTTCTAAATGTTGCTTTGTAGTAAAATCCTTTCCCTTTACTCCAGTCTCCCTAGATTCCAGGGTCAATGCCCCACATTAGACGGGATAGCTGTATCTCCTAGGTAGCCACACATCCTTGAAATCATACAGGTGTGCCAAGAGAAGATATGTAGATTTCTACCATTTGGGTCTGCTTTAAGTCCCCGGAGGGTAGTTGCATGGTAGGCTTTTAACCTATTGCTATTGGTCTCAAGATACAGGTGCTGACTTGTCTCACAAACTTCTCCCCACTTTCTCTCATTTTTACAGCTTTACCCCCATCCCATTTGAGCTTGCTAACAGTATTTCTAGATGTTAACATACTCCCTAATAGACCTGGAGAAGTCACCAGAGACTCAATGGAGCATGAAGATACTTTCAAATTAGTTGCAGGGAAAGCTGGTTCCTGCTCTTCCCTGTGAAAGTTCCATTTGCATAAAATATTGTCCAGTTTCTTTTCTTCCAGGGAAATATGGCCCACAAGTCTTGGGAAGGGTTCTTCCTCCCTTTAGACTTCGAAAAGATCACATCTTTTAACCCTATTAAAAAATGGGGTACAGAGTTAAACAAAGAATTCTCACCTGAAGAACTTCGGATGGCGGAGAAGCATCTTAAAAAATGCTCAACTTCATTAGTCATTAGGGAAATGCAAATCAAAACAACCCTAAGATTTCATCTTACACCAGTCAGAATGGCTAAGATTAAAAATTCAGGAGACAGCAGGTGTTGGAGAGGGTGCGGAGAAAGAGGAACACTCCTCCACTGCTGGTGGGGTTGCAAATTGGTACAACCACTCTGGAAAGCAGTCTGGCGGTTCCTCCGAAAACTAGGCACCTCACTTCCAGAAGATCCTGCTATACCACTCCTGGGCATATACCCAGAGGATTCCCCACCATGTAATAAGGATACATGCTCCACTATGTTCATAGCAGCCCTATTTATAATTGCCAGATGCTGGAAAGAACCCAGGTATCCCTCAACAGAAGAGTGGATGCAAAAAATGTGGTATATCTACACAATGGAGTACTATTCAGCCATTAGAAACAATGAATTCATGAAATTCTTAGGCAAATGGATGGAGCTAGAGAACATCATACTAAGTGAGGTAACCCAGACTCAAAAGGTGAATCATGGTATGCACTCACTAGTAAGTGGTTATTAACCTAGAAAACTGGAATACCCAAAACATAATCCACACATCAAATGAGATACAAGAAGAAAGCAGGAGTGGTCCCTGGTTCTGGAAAGACTCAGTGAAACAGTATTTGGCAAAACCAGAACGGGGAACTGGGAAGGGGTGGGAGGGAGGACAGGGGAAGAGAAGGGGGCTTATGGGACTTTCGGGGAGTGGGGGGGGTGCTAGAAAAGGGGAAATCATTTGAAATGTAAATAAATGATATCGAATAAAAAAATGCAAAAAAAAAATTCAAAAAAAAAAAGATCACATCTTTTATTTCAAAGGGAGAGAAAGCAAGTGCACTGTTCATGTTTCTGCAAAGTTTCTAAGCTGGGCAGGGTACCTGCTCTGCTACAGTAGCATCCCCATCACAGGGAATAAAGCAAAGAATGGGGCCTAAGAGATCCCTGATCTTGTCCTGCCCTGATGTCTAGGTGATGAAACCATGGCAGTCATTTGGAAGTATGTGCATTCACATGAGAAACTACAATAAAAAAAAACAAGATAAAATAAGACAAACAACAAAGATGGGGAGTTATCTCTTACCACCAAGAGATGATAAGCTGTAAGGTTCCAGTTTAGAGTCAAAAGAAACAAAAACCAGAATTGAGTCAGAGGCAAGCTGAGTTGAGAAGTAGAGAGACAAACCATCCACTGTAGAAGTATTTAGGATCCTAATAAAACTTGTAGAGAATCAGCCAGTTGATTGCTATTATTATCAAGGTTTGTCTCATCTAATAAAAAGTAGAGGACTATTTTTTCTTAATTGAGACCCCTTTTTTTTAAAGAAAATTCATATACTTGTCATCCATGAAATAATTCAAGAACTGACACTTCATTATATTAAAAGCTGAAGCCTTACTGAGTTAACAATGCTTGTCCATCAAGTTTCTTGAACTGTGTTAGGTCTGAACTGATTTTACCTTGAAAACCTTTTTTTTCCAATGTGGTAGAGTCCTGCTACATGGTAAAATGTTAGAGCATGGAAAAGTAAATACCACCAGCCATTACTAGCCAGTAACAGCCATCAACGCAAAGTATAGGGAGAACTGTGATTCAGAATTAGCTGTAGAGAATTATTTGGCTACAAGATGATGAAGAAGTGGCACTTGGCTTCTATGATCTGAGCTTGAACAAGGCATTTTCCCCATCTGAGAAGTCCCTTCTATTTATATAATGAAAAGTCTGGATGAATTTCTAAGGGTTCTTTCACTAATGGATCTGTTAAATTAACCATAAGTGCTTCTCCCATTTTTTATTATAATGCAAGTTGAAGCCAAGTTAAAGAAGGAAATATTTCTTCCATGAGCACAGAACTTTGCCCATCCCCCACCTGTGGGTGTTAATGTTGTAAAAATGAGCTCTGGTTTCTTCTCCACCCAAGGAGTTTGCTAGACTAGCATGTGGAGAGTCTAGAATAATAAATGTATCCAGCAACCCTTTAGTAGCTATTCTTTTAGCTTTTCCAAGAAGATGCCAAACTCTATTAAACTCCCTAAGTTGAGGAGTCTCACTGTAGGGGTTCGGAAATAGACTATTTAATATGGATGTGTAAATTTATTAAAATATATAGTGAGATGCTTTAAGATAAAATGCCAAAACACTCTGGGCATATGGCACTCACCTATAATCACAAGCACTTGGGAGATGGGAGCAAGAGGGTCTGTACTTCAATGTAATCCTAACTTTTATCTGGAGTTTGAGTTCAGCAGGGCTACATCATGATGAGACCATGTGTTAAGAAAATACCAAAATATATTTATCATCATTTTAATAAACCATACATGTTACAAACTGAAGCACAGAAACATACATATGTCAAATTCATCTCAAGAGAAAAAAATGAGTTGTTGGGCAACTGACTCTGAAACTCAGTGGTGTTCTTTGCAAATCAACATGGCGAGATCCCACTCTTCATTCAACCTGTGCTCTGACAATATTTTCACAACTGGCAATGATGGAAAGAATGCATGTAATCAGGGAAACAACATTTCTTGGTAGGAAAAACTCAAGCTAAGGAGTGTATGCTGCTTTTTATATGCCTGGCCAAAGAAACTATACATTTACAGGGAAAAGCTAATGACTGCTCATTGTGGGGATAGAGTGAATCTAGGGACTATTCTCGTGTTCTATCCAAGCATGTCCTTATGCTCTATGCAAAGGGTTCCTATCTGATGTGTGATCAAGCTGTTGCTATGGTAAGTAAACACAAGTTAGAAGAAGACAGGTGAGCTGCAAGGTTTCTACAAACTAGCAAGAGGATATGTCCCTAGAGAACACACAAATGGCAGACAAGCTTCTAGAGATTCCCAGAACCATTTGGAAAACTCTGAGGGGAATGAGGGAAGCCTGTGTTTCTCTGGAAAAGCAGGCCTGTTGTATTTTCCATCCTCATGATCTATGTGCAAAGAGACACTCTGTGTTCCCTCGAAGTGACACAGCCTGGTGATCACAAGTGCCAAGAAGGTAAGCCCATGGATCTTTGCCCAACAGTGGTTAGAAGATAATTAGAATGTGGAACATTCTAGCCTTTCCAGCCTTCTGCCCAAACAGAGGCCAGCTGCCAGATTTCCAAGTCTTCTCTCCTGCCATTCAAAGTATCTACATATGTGCCATGCCTCTGTTTGCAGGAACACTTTTGGGGTGAACAGCCATTGACTGTCAAAATGATGAAATGAGATCAGAATATTCCAGAACCAAATTTATAAACCTCAGATTTGAGGTGGAGGGAAGCACGAAGGCATCTTTGTGTTGATGATAGAGTGCCCTAAAATCATGTTTCACTGGAACCTGGCTTGTGAACCAAGTAGCTGTACTTTCTTCAACTCAAAGCAAACAACTTCATTTTTAAAATAGGCAAAAGGAGTTGGAAAAATTAATCAGAGTTTAAGAGCACTTGTTGCTCTAACAGAGGACTCTGGTTTGATGCCCAGCACCCTCGTGGTTGCTCACAACAAATCTTTGAACTACAATTCCAGAGGATCTGATATCCTCTCCTGGCCTCTGTGGGTATTGAACACACATGGTTCATATACATATGGGCAGACAAAACACCCATACACATAAAATTATTATTTAATCATTTTAAGTGGGCAAACATATTTCTCCAAAGATGTACACATTACCAATAATGACAAAAAAGCAGTTCAGTACCATCAGCCATTAGTAAAATGCAAACATGACCTCAATGCTCACCAACCACACTCCTGGGCATACATGTAAAGGAAACAAATCAGTTTGCTGGGTTCTACATGGGCAGCATATAGACAATAGTACAGTACAATGGCCAAGAGCCCACATAAGTGTGAACAAGTACATAGGACTCATCCACAAAAATGACGTGAATCTTATAATTTGCAACAATGTGGGTTAATGTAAAGGACACATAATATATGTAAAGATCTCACAGACGTAGAGATTAGAATTGTGGTTACCGGAGGCTTGTCAACATGACGAGGTCAAGTTTAAGTGGACCAGCCAAAGAAATGATTGTCGCTACCAAATCCCTCCAGTCGAATAAGGGAGACGACAAGGGAGACTCTTCTCAACTCAGTTTATTCAGGAACGTTACTTCAGGAAGCCACCATCCTAGCCCGTTGCCCCAGTTATATATCCCAGCCTGCACCAATCAGCAACCGCTACGTGGAGACTCGTGATAGGATCGAGACGATGGCCTGGGAGTGGCCTGACATGACGCCAAAGGGCGCATGCGCAATTCTCCAGTGCATACGTGACTCTTAAAGGGGAACGTGGGGGAGTGTTGCTGAGTGATGTGACTTGGCAACCAGACCAGGCGCCATTTTAGACTGGCCGCCCTGCCCGCTCCCCATAAATGATAATGATGTGAGCAAGTGTACTGGATAACTAACTAGATTCAACTACTCCACATGGCCTATAAACATTAAAGCATAAGCTATATAAGATCCATGAAATTTAATCTAAATTTTAATAAAAAATGAAAGAGAAGATAGAAAAAATAAAAATAGGATACTAGTTCTTAACAGATGTGTAGATAAAGTAAATGTGGTAAATCCATACAATGGAATAGCATAAGACCATAAAATAGAATAGAAATCAGACTTGATTAGTGATGTTTATTTATACTTAAAATACGGTAAAATAAAAATAGTCAAGAAGAGGAAAAGAAAGAAGAAAAGACACAAACTGTAAAACTTGAGATGATGTTAACCCCAAACTTCAAAAGGATACATGCATTCTACTTTGCTCTGTCAGAAAAGCCTAGGGCCTAACTCTTCCTACTGAACCATTGGCTACTAAAAAATTCTGAGGGAGAAAAAGTCAGTATCTTCATATGTATACATGTAACTGAGCCCAACAGACTCCAGTGAACAGCTCCACGTCCACAGTAACACAAATAGCCATGCATAAACTCAGAGAATTACAAAACAAAACAAAATGCCATGAACATGGAGTGGAACCCATAGAAAATTGGAAGCATAGTAGGGGAGACAGGGTGATAAAAGCAGTGGGTAAAAGGAATCAGAATGTACTGTGTGCATGTTTGAAAGTATTTAATCCTTTAAAAGAAGCATGAACATTTTCTCTCCAGAGACTGAACAGGCAGGTACAGCCAGGAGCACAGGGAACACGGGAGTGGCAGAGTAGCTGGGACAGGAGTTGTGCAGCGCCACAGCTTTCTGTGCATTGCTCCTGCCAGGGGAGAACTGGTCTGCAGGGTATGATTTGACTCATGGGTTGGAAGTGATACTGCCATTTTCTCTCCTGCGACTGAGCATTTCAGGGAACACAGGAGTGGCAAAGCAGCTGAGACAGGGTCCTTCCAGTCTCCATCTGCACCCAGGAGCTGGGCTGTGCCACAACACCCTTTCCCAGGGGAGAGCTGGTCACCCAGGGGTGCTAAGATAGGGTTGCAGGCCCACAGGAGGGAAAAGTGTGAGAAAGAGACAGAAGGACCAACTAACACCAGAGATAGCCAGATGGCAAAGGCAAACTTAGGAATGTTACCAACAGAAATGAAGGCAAGATGGTACCATCTGAACCCAATTATCCCACAACAGCAAGACCTGGATACTGCAACACACTGGAAAAGCAAGATTTGGATTTAAAATCAGAGTTCATGATGCTGATAGAGGGCTTCAAGAAGGACATAAATAACTCCCTTAAAGAAATACAGGAGAACACAGGTAAACAAGTAAAAGCCCTTAAAGAATTACAGGGAAACACAAGCAAACAGGTGAAGGAAACCAGTCAGGATCTAAAAATGGAGGTAGAAACAATAAAGAAATCACAAAGGGAAACAACTCTGGACATAGAAAACCTAGGAAAGAAGTCAGGAGTCATAGATATAAACATTACCAACAGAATACAAGAGATAAAAGAGAGAATCTCAGATGCAGAAGATACCATAGAAAGCATTGACACAACAGTCAAATAAAATGCAAAATCCAAAAAGCTCCTAACCCAAAACATCCAGGAAATCCAGGACAAACTGGGAAGACCAAACCTAAGGATTATAGGTGTAGTAGAGAGTGAAGATTTCCAACTTAAAGAGCCAGTAAATGTCTTCAACAAAATTATAGAAGAAATCTTCCCTAATCTAAAGAAAGAGATGCCCATGAACATACAAGAAGCCTTGTTGAGTACTATCATTGTTCAGTTTTCCTTGTGTATGTGGACTTAGATTTACTCAACAATAACTTGGTAAAGAAAGAAAGAAAGAAAGAAAGAAAGAAAGAAAGAAAGAAAGAAAGAAAGAAAGAAAGAAAGAAAGAAAGAAAGAAAGAAATTAAAGACATTTTAGAATTTAATGAAAACATAGGCACAACATACTCAAACTTATGGGACACAATGAAGGCAGTGCTAAAAGGAAAATTCATAGCTCTGAGTGTCTCCAAAAAGAAAATGGAAAGAGCATACACTAACAGCTTGGCAGCACAGCTGAAGGCTCTAGAACAAAAAGAAGCAAATACACCCAATGAAAGTAGACGGCAGGAAATCATGAAACTCAGGGTTGAAATCAACCAAGTAGAAACAAACAAAAAGAACTATACAAAGAATCAACCAAAGTAGGAGCTGTTTCTTTGAGAAAACCAACAAAATAGATAAACCCTTAGCCAAACTAACCAGAGGGCACAGAGATAGTATCTCAATCAGCAAAATCAGAAACGAAAAGGGAGACATAATAACACTGAGGAAATCAAAAAAAAAAAAAAATCATCAGATTCTACTACAAAAGCCTATACTCAACAAAAGTGGAAAAATCTAGATAAAATGGACAATTTTCTAGACAGATACTTGGTACCAAAGTTAAATCAGGATTGGATAAATGATCTAAACAATCCCATAACCCCTAAAGAAATAGAAGCAGTAATTAATAGTCTCCCAACTAAAAAAAGCCCAGAACCAGATGGGTTTAATGCACAGTTCTATCAGACCTTCAAAGACCTAATACCAATACTCTTCAAATTGTTCCACAAAATAGAAACAGAAGGAGCACTGCCCAATTAATTCTATGTATCCACAATTACTCTTATATGTAAAAAAGAAAGAGAATTTTAGACCAATTTCTCTTATGAATATCAATGCAAAAATACTCAATAAAATTCTTGCCAACCAAAACCAAGAACATATCAAAACAATCATCCACCATGATCAAGTAGGCTTCATTCCAGGGATGCAGGAATGGTTCAATATACAGAAATCCATCAATGTAATCCACTATATAAACAAACTTAAAGAAAAAAAAAACACCTGACCATTTCATTAGATGCTGAGAAAGCATTTGACAAAATCCAACACCTCTTCTTGATAAAAGTCTTGGAAAGATCAGGAATTCAAGGCCCATACCTAAACATAGTGAAAGCAATATACAACAAACCAGTAACCAACATCAAACTAAATGGAGAGAAACTTAAAGCAATCCCACTGGAATCAGGGACTAGACAAGGCTATCCACTCTCTCCCTATCTGTTCAATATAGTACTCCAAATCCTAGCCAGAGCAATTAGACAACAAAAGGAGGCAAAAGAAATACAAATTAGAAAGGAATAAGTCAAAGTATCACTATTCATAGATGACATGATAGTATACTTAAGTGACCCCAAAAATTCCGCCAGAGAACTTCTAAAACTGATAAGCAACTTCAGCAAAGTGGCTGGATATAAAATTAACTCAAACAAATCAGTAGCCTTCCTCTACTCACAGGATAAACAAGCTTAGAAAGAAATTAGGGAAATGACATCCTGCACAATAGTCACAAATAATATAAAATACCTTGGTGTGACTCTAACCAAGGAAGTAAAAGATCTGTATGACAAGAACTTCAAGTTTCTAAAGAAAGAAATTGAAGAAGCTCTCAGAAGATGGAAAGATCTCCCATGCTCATGGATTGGCAGAGTTAGTATAGGAAAAATGGCCATCTAGCCTAAAGGAATCTACAGATTCAATACAATCCCCATCAAAATTCCAACTCAATTTTTGATTGAGTTAGAAAGAGCAATTTCCAAATTTATCTGGAATAACAAAAAACCCAGGGTAGCTAAAACTATTCTCAACAATAAAAGAACTTCTGGGGGGATCAGTATCCTGGACCTCAAGCAGTACTACAGAGCAATAGTGATAAAAACTGCATGATATTGGTACAGTGACAGGCAAGTAGATCAATGGAATAGAATTGAAGACCCAGAAATGAACCCACACACCTATGGTGAAGGGGGACTTAAAAAGGGGAGGATAGGGGGTTAGGGGAGTGTGGCACAGTGGCATGGGCAAGGGGGGTGCCTAGGCAGGCCCTTGCCTGGGCACCTCTGCCCCCTGAGGGACCACACACACACAGGCATGGTATAGAATAGAGTTTATTCAGAGTGGGGGATGGGAGTTAATGGGAGAGAGAGAGTAGAAAAGTGGAGTGGTGGCCAGCCATGACCACGTGGAGGGGGGGAGAGCCCAAGGGGCAGAGAAGTGAGAGTATGTGGAAGAGCAGGAGAGCAAAAGAGAGAGAGGAGGAGCAAGTAGCCCCTCTTATAGTGGGCCAGATCTCTGGAGCAGGGAATACCTGGCTATTGCCAGGTAGGTGTGGGGTGGAGCTTAGCCAAAACACTAACATATGGGTTACTTGATCTTTGACAAAGGAATAAAACCATCCAGTGGAAAACAGACAGCATTTTCAACAAACGGTGCTGGGTCAACTGGCAGTCAACATGTAGAAGGATGCAAATTGATCCATTCTTATCTCCCTGCACAAAGCTCACATCCAAGTGGATCAAGGACCTCAGATATACTGAATCTAATAGAAGAGAATGTGGGTAAGAACCTGGAGCACATGGGCACAGGGGGAAATTTCCTGAGTAGAACACCAATAGCTCTAAGATCAAGAATTGACAAATGAGACCTCATAAAATTGCAAAGCTTCTATAAGGAAAAGGGCACTGTCAATAGAACGAAACAGCAACCAACAGATTGGGAAAAGATCTTTACTAACCCTATATCCAATAGAGGGCTAACATCCAATATATAAAAAGAACTGAAGAAGTTAGACTCCAGAGAACCAAATAACCCTATTAAAAATGGGGTACAGAGCTAAACAAAGAATTTTCTCTACTGAGGAATACGGAATGGCTAAGAAACACCTAAAGAAATGTTCAACATCCTTAATCAGCAGGGAAATGCAAATCGAAACAAGTCTGAGATTACACCTCATACCAGTCAGAATGGCCAAGATAAAAAATTCAGGGGACAGAAAATGCTGGAGAGAACATGGAGAAAGAGGAGCACTCCTCCATTGCTGGTGGGATTGCAATCTGGTACAATCACTCTGGAAATCAGTCTGGCAGTTCCTCAGAAAACTGGACATAGCACTATCTGAGGACCCAGCTATACCACTCCTGGGCATATACCCAGAAGATGCTCCAACATGTAATAAGGACACATGCTCAACAATGTTAATATCAGCTTTATTTATAATAGCCAGAAGCTGGAAAGAACCCAGATGTCCTTCAACAGAGGAATGGATACAAAAAACTGTGGTACATTTACATAATGGAGTACTACTCAGCTATTAAAAACAATGAATTAATGAAATTCGTAGGCAGATGGATGGAGCTAGAAAGTATCCTGAGTGAGGTAACCCAATCACAAAAGAACACACATGATATGCACGTGCTGATAAGTGGATATTAGCCCAAAATCTCGGAATATCTTAGGTACAAGATACAACTCACAGGTGACATGAAGTTCAAGAAGAAGGAAATCCCAAGTGTGGATACATTGACCCTTACTAGAAGGTGGATCAAAATACCCATGGCTCACAATTAACCAATAGACTGAACATAGGGTCCCCAATGGAGCAGCTAGAGAAATGACCCAAGGAGCTGAAGAGGTTTGCAGCTCGGCAAGAGGAACAATAATATGTACCAACCGGTATGCCCAGAACTCCCATGGATTAAACCACCAACCAAAGAGTACAAATGGAGGGACCCATGGCTCCAGCTACATATGTAGCAGAAGATGGCCATTTCAGACATCAGTGAGAGGAGAGGCCATTGGTCCTATGAAGGCTTGATTCCCCAGAATTGAGAAATGCAAGTCAAGAAATTGGGGAGGGAGGAAAGTAGGGGGAGCGGTATGGGATGGGGGTTTTCAGAAGGGTAACAAGGAAAGGGGATACCATTTGAAATATAAATAAAGCAAATACCTAATTAAAAAAAGAAAAACCAATTAAAATAAAACTGGAAAAAAGTAGACTATAAGTTTCTACAGAGAACAAAACTCTTATGGGTAAACAATTCTGATGTTTCTCCTCTTGTAAAAAGAGACAATGAATGAAAGAGTAAATATTGTCAACATCTTTATGGAATCCAAAAAAACAAACAAACAAAAAAGAACCACATACCTTTATCTTGTTTAAGTTTCTAATTATCTGTTATCCTAGAGACAACACAAAACCATTTTCATCCTGGGTTCTACTTTCCTTATGGTGGTCAAAACTTGGAAATAATATATTCTAAATTTTCTATGTGATATTTTCTGCTACATAGAAAAAAATGTCATGTCCCATAGCAACTATTTTGTCCTTGCACCATGAGGTGTTTTCTCCTCAGTGAATGAATACCTTTGCCATCTATGTCAATGGATCTGTCTGATGTCTGTGGCCAAACTCTTACCCACCACTCTCTCCTACCACAGCACCTAACCCATTGAAGAACAGACAGAAGAGACAGAGGGATAACATTTTCCAACATGAGTAACTGTGGCTTGGGAAGACAGTTATGCCTTCTTTCATAAGAAGGAAATGATGGGAAGTCTATTGCTACCCTATGCCAACAGCAAAGTGAGCACAGACTAAGTGTCAAACACAGGCTTGCAAAAATGAGATAAGCCCATAGAGTGAGATGGGAGAGCAGAGGTGGCAGGGAAGTGTGGACGAGCAATGACTAACCAAGTGTTCTACTTTGCTTTCTGTTGCTGTGATAAAACACTGTGACCAAAAGCAACTTAGAAGAGGAGAGGTGTTACTTGAGTCATAATTCTCAGTTACACTCCATCACTAAGGTAAAAACTCAAGCAGCTACGCAGATCACATCCATGGCCAAGAGCAGAGCTTGGGGGTGGGGGTGAAATTCCACACAGCATTACCTCTGGCCATGCAACTCACTCCACAGCCAAGAAGCATAGCAGAGAGTATAGAGGAAGACTGTTTGCTGGTTCACATAGGTTCATACTTAGCTAGCTTCCTTAGATAGTCCAGGATGACCTGGCCAGGAAATGATCCTCCTACAATGGTCTAGGTCCTGTGTCAAGTAACAATCAAGACAATTCTCCCAGAGGCATGACTATAGGCTAATTTGTTCTAAGGAATTCAACTGAGGCTCTCCATTCAGGCTGTTTCTAGGTAGTGTCAAGTTGACAGTTAAAACTAACTCAGACACATAATATGCCCACCACCCACTACCAATATAAAATAGTAGCCTGTTTTCAAAATTCCATTAATGCATACAGCAAACTAGGAGGTATAGATGTACCTGGGCATTTATTTCCCAGTGTGCAGATAACCCCACTAGTATTTCTCCCTTCTTCTCTCTTATTTATACTTCCTGTATTGTTCCTTGGGCAGTTTGAATAGGTATAGCTCCCATAGACTCATATGCTCGAACTTTTGTCCATAGTGAGTGGCACTTTTAAGAGGTGTGGCCTTGTTGGAGTAGGTGTGGCCTTGTTGAAGGAAGTAAGTCATGGGGTTAGAGGGCTCCTATGCTCCAGATATGTCCAGTGGTACAGTTTCCTTCTGATTCCCTTCAGATTAAGATGTAGAACTCTCAGTTATTTCTCCAGCACCATGTCTGTCTGCACAGTGCCACTCTTCCCACCATGGTGATAAAGGACTAAACCTCTGAACGATAAGCCACCCTTGATTAAATGTTTTCCATTATAAGAGTTGTCTTGGTCATGGTGTCTCTTCAGAGCAATGAAAACCCTAAATTAGACAGTTCCAAATGCAAAAACCTAATTGTCCAGCCTTCTATGTAACCAAGGATAGCCTGTGCTGGCCTAGCTCCAGTCAAGAACCACACAACGGGTCGCATATCCATGGACATCATGGATATGGCTCCTTCCTTGGCAAAGAGAAGAAACTACTACTAGTTTGCAGAAGAAAACTAGTAGTGGTTTAGAGAAGGGGAGATCAGAATAGATTTCCTCAGTATGGTTATCTTAGTATGATGGCCTCAGTATCAACACAAGGACCCTTAGAAGAGACAGTAGCAAGGCAGGGATGCAGATGGACTCAGCCAGCTTCTGCAGCCTATGAAGCTATAAGAGTTGCCAAGCCAATAATACAGGCAGCCCTGCCTGGTGAAGGCAAGTAGTTGCCTTCCGCCTCAATGCATCTCCACCAGAGAGCACAACCCTGCAATACCTCAACATTAGTCTAGGGAAAATGAGTTAGGATTGTAGCTCTCTAGAACTGTTCGGTAATAAGCATGTATTGTTTGTAGCAGATTGTTTATACTTGCTGTTGGTTCTTGAAGGCTCGCTAGTGCATCATCCAGGGGAAGACAATATAGCACCATTGCCAAATAAACATGGCAGGCTTTTCTTTATCCCACTCCTGCTTGGGATGTGGATATGAAGGCAGGGAGGGAACAGCTGTATTATAGTTGGGGGGCACTAAAGAAGATGGGGGAGGATTCATACACAGGAGGCCAGAGCAGGAATCTGAAGCCTTTCCAGAGCATTGGCCTGAACTGGCATTCGCTAGCTGATTGTCACATGAGACAAATGGCATGCATGATTTCTTTCCGTTTCTCTTTAATTTCTACTGTATATAATCACTGCATATGGGGCATGTTACATAAGAGTACTTACACAGTGTGCATTACAGACTTCATACCATCTTCGTTTTTATTTCACTATATGAGGAGTTTATAGAAAGATGTGCTGGTCTTCCTATTCCCACTGCTTTGGGGGAAACTATGTGAGTTTAAGAACTTTACAGCCCAGATATCAAAAACAGAGGTATTAAAAGTTAAGTTGCACACTCAGACAACTAAGTAAATCATATGAAATATAATGGTGTATTATACCCATCACTTCCTAACTAGTTTACAAGAGAAAGTACCCTCCATGCTGTTGGGTGAGTGTTATGCGCATCTCTTTTGTGTGAAGACAAGGAGACACTTCATATTGCCAACTTCATCGTCACACTTTGGCATACACACTGCACTGGTCTCTGCATTCTGCCCAACTTCACACACAAGGACATCACGTTGGCAGCACCAAATAAGCCTTGAGAGAAAGCAAAGCACACACTGTGGACAAAGCACACACTGTGGACAAAGCACACACTGTGGACAAAGCAAACACTGTCAACGAAAGCTTTCTTGTTCTCTAAAGAGTCGATTATGGCAGTCAAATATGTTTAAGAAAATTTTAATTGACACAAAATCAATGGGAATGATATTTTGATACATTATCCTAAGACACTCCTCATATCTGTCTTTTCTCTGTGATAAAAGATCAAATCACTTTTCTTGTAGTTTTTTGAACTATATATGGTCACCTATAGCCACGCCTCTGTGCTATATAGCACACTAGACCATATTTCCCCTAACTATAACTTAGCATCCAGGAGCAAACTTCAATCCCTTCCTCTCCCTTCTTCTCCCTTCCCCTCTACTCTCCTCAGCCTCTGGTATTCACTGCTCTATTTTCAACTTCTATGAAACCAACTTTTTAAAAAATATCCAAGTGAGTGAAGTTCTGTCTAGAAAGGCAAAGAAGAAACTGGATTATTTCCCACCATTATGGCATTTGTCACATCCATTCTGTGCCAGGTGACATGATTTCATATTTTTGACTGTGTCATATTCCACTGTATAGATAGATATACCATAGTTTCTTTATCCATTCATCTGCTGATAGAGCCTGAAGTTCCCATTTTATGGCCATCATAAGCAATGCTGCAAAGAACATGGAAAAGAAGACATCTTTTTAACAGTGGCTTTATTTCTTTTCTATATACACTCAGTGGTATGATTATTGAATCAAATGGTAGTTCTATTTTTGAGACAAGTTTATTTCCAGTGGGTATTGCAGTTTCCTTAACTGAGTATTGTATTTATAGTAAGATGAAGACTATGACTTCTTAACAACTTAAGTTATATTTACCCAGGTCCAAATACCTAGGCAGTCCTCTTGAGTAGACATCTAGGTGCTGAGAGCTATGCAAGGTATGCTCTTTCTGATTGCTTCTCTTCCGTTTCTTAAGGGCAAATATAACAACCCTATTTCTCAGGCAGAAAAGAAAGCAGGAGATATACAATAACTGCTAGGGTCCTGAAGAACCTGTACAAGGCTTTCTACAGTGGGTGGGGTTTGAGGATAGGTTTAAAGGAAAATGGACATAGGTAAGGAAGTAAAGTGAAGTGTTACAGACAGCAGAAGCATGAGAGGTTACACTTCAAGTGGTCCTGATAGATAGGACCTGAGCACACCACCCTTACCTGAAATGGTGTGTTTACTCCTGAAGCGCATGTGCTCTGAACATAGTAGGCAGTGACTAAATATTTGTCAAGTTATTTACACAAAGGTGACTCTTCCAGAGAGTTGGTAACCCCACGGCACTGCTTACGTGCAAAGCAGTAATACCCTCTCCAAATATACAGAACTCACTGGCATCAGGCTTCTTTCCCTAAACATCAAAGCCAGCCCTGAAACACTTATGGTTAGAAGATTAGATTTCATAAATGTATTAAATTTATGTTTTTTTGAACAGCATCACAGGGGGAAGTACTGTGGTTACAACTCTCTCATCTTGAAATAGACAGAGAGCAATTTCCTCCTTTGCTGGCTGTCAGCCTAGCTTCTAAATCATTCCCCCAAGACTTGGCGGAATTTCAATGACTCTAAAATTAATCTGTTGGGCAGAGAGTATGTCCAGTGACTTGAAATTCTGGGAGCTTTGCTGTGGTCTTAAAGTTGGTGCCAGGGATGGGAGGTCAGAGGTGAAATTCCAATCCTTTGTCCAACTGGAGAACCCTACAAACACATTTCTCCCTGGCTTTCTAATAGGGAACAGTATAAAATATTTAGAATTGGAATGGATAACAACTAAAGAGAATAGTAAGCCATGTGGATGGTGTTTTTATTCATTAATTCAACATTTATTTGAATTCCTAAGTCAGACAGACATGTGAACAGATAAATATTGGGACTTGTGTATGTGAAAACACATGTGCTGACTGCTAGGGTCCTGAAGAACCTAAGCAAGGCTTTCTACAGTGGGTGGGGTTGAGGATAGGTTTAAAGGAAAATGGACATAGGTAAGGAAGGTGAAGTGTTACAGACAGCAGAAGCATGAGAGGTTATACTTCAAGTGGTCCAGTTACAAAATTAAAGTTGTAAGTCCCAGAGAGGCAGGAAAATACCAGAGAAAGCATAGGCAAGGGGAAGAGGGTAGTTGTATATCACATGCAAAGTCTCAAGCAATGAGAATCATCACAAGTTCTATTCAGGGACATTGTGAGCATGTTTGTAGTTATGAGCTACCCTAAGGCCTGGAAAGCCATGGAGAGCTGTTTGGAAAAGCATATGCAGACGACAGGGAGGAAGAGTTGGGAGAAAAACAATAGCCAAACCGGAAGCACTGTAGACAGAGTTTGGGGAGACCATTCATGGGTAAAGTGCTTGCCTTACAATTCCAAGGATCTTAGTTCCCACCTCCAAACGTCTTTAACAAGTCAGGTGTGTATCACCTGCTTGTAATCACAGTACTGGAGAAGCAGAGACAGTAAGTCCCTGGGGCTCACCAGCAGGACACTCCAATGAACTTGCAAAAGAACTCTTCATGTATGTTGATAGAATGAGGCATTGGAGCCTGACTAAATCTCATCCCAAGAGTAGGTGACAGAAATACAGGTTTGGGGGATTAGCAATGCCCTGTGTGTGATGGGTGTAACACTGGATATCAACAGGACTAGACTAAGGCATATCTGGAACCTCACTTCTGAATGTTTCTGAAGAGATTATTTGGAGTTTGAACCACTACACTCCTCACCAATGGGGATGGTCATCTGGGTCTTGAAGAAGGGCAGATTCTCCTGTGGGTTTTTTGTTTGTTTATCTGTTTTTGTTTTGTTTTGTTTTGTTTGTTTTTAAGCTGGGATATTTATCACCTTCTGCCTACAGACAGAGTTTCTGGGGCTTTATGGTTTATACTGTCAATTGCTCTAGCCTTCAACTCTGCTCTGAAATTTATGAGAATTTCATAACTCACTTGCCTGACACTTCAGCTTTAGGGAAAAAAATAATATGGGACTCCTCTGTCTCCATTATTACATAAGCCCAGTTCTCTTAAGTGTCTGTCTCTTTATCCTTCCATCCACGCTTTGCTACCTAAAGAACCTTGGCTGATAGATACAGTGAGAGTGGCCAAAGCCAGAATGAAGACTGAAGAAATAGAGACTACCTCAAGAATGAGAAGGAAAGCAATAAGAGCAACAGTTTGAGCCAACATGAAAGTAATGGGTGAGACAAACAGGTACAAGGAAATCGAATCTGAAGAAACAAATAGTACAGATGAAGGGACACAGACGAAGGACATGGGTCCACCACAATACAGAGATACCAAGTCCCAAGACACAGCCTGAGAAAGGCATCAAGGGTCCTCTGTGGCTCTTGCAAGAGCTGCTCCAGAATGTCAGAGGAGATGGAAGTCAGAGCTCTCTGTGATCTAACATGGACATGAAGCATGATCTTGAGTACAGAGAGAAGCAAGGAGTCCTCAAAATGAAGGGCTTCAGAGAACAGAAGGAATAAAATTTGTGGTGCTCAAGAGTTAAAAACACAAGGGAGAAAGGATTGTGTCCTCTTTGTAAGATCCCATAGGAGGTGCAGAAGCAGAAGCCAGAAGCCACAGCAGACAAAATGGCCTGAGGCAGGTAAGTATGAGCAGCTGTCTGAAACTGTTAGCATAGCAGGCATAGAGACGGGCTCGTCAATGACAGTGGACACTGAACCATTCAGCAGAGTGCAGAAAACCAACTCCATGGGAAAAGATCAGAAAGGGTATGGAATTATGATATATTTATCAAAGGAAATGGTCATGCTCACAAAAGAGAAGACACGATAAAGTCACAGCAAGTGGAAGGGGCAAAAGGTGCCAAACAGTAGAAGGATGATTATTTTTAACGGAAACTTCAAATACATTTAGACAAGAAATATTAGTAAAGCCATCCTCACACCAAGAAAGGAATTACTGTCATTGCTTCCAGCATATTTGTATTTACTACTATTTTTACTGGATTTGTTTTTGAAACATTCTAAAAACTGAAGGTTAAAAAAAAAAAACAGATAGACATGATAGTCACTGTATTTTCCATAGGCAATGATACTTTCCTCTCTGTTAACTTTGCCAAAAATCTGAGATTATGATAGCCTCTTCCTGTCCCAGAAATCTTTCTCCCATCCATCAAATTAACACATGATGGAACCTTCCCTCCCAACCTCATAATTCGATCAGCTGCCTGATCGAAAGACCTGAGGGCCTTTTACACATGGAAACAAGACATCTCTATGGGAATGTATTTACACTGAGGATTGAGAGCAACATAGGACAATAGGATACTGGTGAGGGCAGAACAGAAAATACTGAATGGACTGACATCTTACAAAGCTCACAACAGTATTCTTGTACGTCTTCACACCCACCCACCCACATACACATTCATTCTCTAAGCAAGATCTCTGCACTTTTGTGGAGTATTTGACCCAACCCCCACCCCAAAGGCAGCACAGAGCTGCAGTCAGGTGGTATCACATTAGTTGGACGGGGTGGTGTGGACTAAACTCAGTGTAGAGGTCATCTGGACAAGCAGTGTGCGGTGTGGGCAGGGATTCCAGGACAGGTGGTATGTGCCATTTATTTTCTTGGGTTGTATATGCTGTAAGGAGCTTATCAAGGAGTGTTTATAAATGTAGGACCTTGCTGTTTTAACAGATTAACCATAAATTATTGGTTCAGTGACCTGACAGCCCATTTACATGAATGGTTAGTTTACACTTGACTCTTTTCCTGGACAGTAGGCAGATAAAGAGGCCTACTTGGTGGGGAGGAGACTGGTCACACCCAGAACTTCCATTAAGCAGTTAAGAATGGGCTTTGGATGCTCTGTCCACCCTGAAATTCACACAGAATTCACAACTCACTCTGACCTAAGTAGAAATAGAAAATCTCCTACCCAATCCTGCCTAGGCCCATTTCCAAACAGCTCTAAACACACGGATTTCACTGTTGAGAGAATATATCACAGTCACCCCACAAAAGGCCAATTACATTCATATCTGAACTTGAAAAACATTGTGTCCCTCAGTAAAATTAACTCTGTATGCTGTGTTCTCATCTCGACTGTTCTCACTTCTATGACTTCAGCTATGCTGGAACATGAAGTGTTCTAGACAGGCTCATATGTTGAATACTAGACTTCTACATGCTAGCAAAGGATGGGACTTAAGTAGAGAAAGCCAGGACCATGTCCTGACCCCTTCCTGTATCTTCTGTGCTTCTACTTACCTGGAGGCAAATGGCTTGGTCAGTAAGTAGCTAGTAGGTACCCTGAGAACTATATACAACTTATCAAGACACACAGTGACCACTCACCCCATACCAGTATCTTTGTAGAGCGTGACAGTATGCCTTCCCATCCCATTCTAAAAATTACTTAGAGATAAATGGTGATGCCCAAACCCCACAAGAGGGGATCAAAGCCTAGGAAAGC
This sequence comes from Apodemus sylvaticus, assembly GCF_947179515.1. Taxonomy (NCBI): domain Eukaryota; kingdom Metazoa; phylum Chordata; class Mammalia; order Rodentia; family Muridae; genus Apodemus; species Apodemus sylvaticus. The sequence continues at coordinate 69,246,133 of NC_067482.1, read as the reverse complement.
TGAGCAACCTTACCAAGTGTGTAGTTCCTAAGTGGCAGAGCCAGATGCTAGTCCCAGTCTGTTGGGTTTTCATGCTATTTCCAGAAGACCATGTTGTTTCATTTCCTCGTGACTTATGAAGGTCTGCATGTTCACACGTCCACCCAAGTGCTTAACGAAGCGAATAGAAGGCATTTGTCATGGTAATCCCTAATGGAGATAACAGAAATATTAGCAAAAGTCCAAGTGAAAACAGTTCAAATGAGGCCTAATTTTTTTACAGGCCAAAGAATGATTTACTTTATCATAGCAAAGAATTTTATTTGACAAACACATACTTTATCATCTCTGGTCTGCTGAAAGTGTAAGTTTACATTTTTCCCAGCCATAAAATTAAAATAATTTTGGTTCCAAAAACTTAAAAGAAATCCCATTCTAGCTTCATTTCCCTGGAAATATAAATGCTAACTACTGAGCCTGAATAAGCGCAAGTATGCCCGGGTAGGGCAGCTCTTCCTGTCAGGGAAAGCAAGTTCAAATCCCGGCCATGCTTCTTGCTGACAATGTGACATTAGACAATACATTTATCTCTTGTAAGACATTTCCCTCCTCTACCTCACAGTGACCTGCTCTATAAAAGTCAAGAATGTCAAATCTCACAGCAGCCTAAGGCAAGGACTATATCAGAGGGCCCTGGTGAACTGTGTGGCAGAAAGGATAAACTGTGGAGATTGGCCATTATAAAAGTTGCCTGGACTTAGCTTGGGACCTGGTGTTTTATGGTTATTTGGTACATTTTCCATTCCTTTGTTCTGCCTTTCCACCTTGTCAGCTGTCTGAAGGGTGGCCCCAAAATCCAAGTAGGTTCTACTGATTGGCTGTGAAAGCAGTAAGGAAACACCTCAATGTGCTCAACTTCCTGACAACTTTTTATACCATCTTATCTGCCTCCAACCCAGCACAGAGAAGCAAGCCTATCCATCAGTGTATCACTGACCAATTTGGAAGACAAATTTGGGAAGGTAAGGGCATACGAATGTGAACCGGAAGCAGGGCCAGTGTGAGAGGAAGTGCTTGACTCAAGAGCCGTGGCCTCTGAGAAGCTGAGCAATACTGGGGAACAAGACTTCTTGCCCAAGTCAAAGCAGATTTGGATAAGCTTCCAACAAACAAGGGGACTTCAAAGAAACCTGGAATGCTAGTGGAAGATGAAAAAACAACAAAAATAAATTAAAAAAAAAAAAAAAAAAAAAAACAGGGCCTCACAGGGGATTAAGTTTCCATAGCAAAGGAGAGCTTAGTTTTCTAGTAGTATCTGGTCTCAAAAACTGTATTCCCAGTCTCTCCAAGATAAGCAGAGATGCAGCTCACCTTCTGGTTTGGAATTAAGGTTTTCTTAAATCCTGACTCCCACACCCTCATCTCAGCCCTAAAAAAAACTCAAGAGATGTCATCAGCATTGCTGTCCCATTTTAGAGATTTGCAACTGAAGCTCATTGTTGACAATACCGTTGTGCACATAGAAAACAGTGTCCAGTGGTCCCCAGATAGGACCCAGAAGCCTGAGCCAAAGGATTACTGATATTTTCAGCTTCTCTGGTAAATGTGATCAAACATGTTTGAGACCCTCTGATCCTACCCAACAAATTCATGTCAAAGACCTTCTGATCCTACCCAACAAATTTATTACGAGTAAAAAGAGAGAGAGTTTGGGTTTTGTTTTCTTTTGTTTCATTTTGTTTTGTTTTGTTTGTATTTGGCTTTTTTCTAGACAGAGTTTCTCTCTATATAGCCCTAGCTGTCCTGAAACTCACTCTGTAGACCAGGCTGGCCTCAGAAATCCACCTGCCTCTGCCTCCCAGAGTGCTGGGATTACAGGCATGCACCACCACCAACCAGCGAGAATTTGATTTCTAACTAGGACAAAGTTCGTCTCTCCATTTAGTTTCCACAACACAGCAGGCTGAGCTCATTCTCAAGCTGCATGTAGTTCTTCACAGTCTACAGTGCAGATAGGTTTCATTCATTCAACCAACCTTCATTAAGTATACTTTGGCACAAGGCCCGGGTTCTTCACCTTAAGGGGAGCAATAGGATATGCAGTCTCCTGGAAGCAGTGTGCCTTGATTCCCTGTGCAGGTACTTGAAGAGAAGGTTTGGTATACCAGTGACAGGGAAAGAAGAGACTAGTAATCCCTACCTAGGAGTCTGCAGAGGAAAGAGAAAGAACAAAATAAGGACAAAGCCTTCTTGCATGCAACAGTAGCTACTTGTCTTAATAGTTACATGTGTGCTATGACTTTATGCAGTACAAGTTAAACAAATTCCAAAGAAAGATTTCTAAGGATATTTATGTCGTATATAAGAAATAGCTCAACACTGAAAGAATTTGATACAACAAACATAAGTAAAAGACATTAGGGTCAAATAGAGGCAGGGGGCAAATGTCCTCACAGGCTGGGCCTTTCATTGCCATTCAGGTCTTCCCTCTTCCTAAGACTGCTGCAGAAAGCCAGCCCCCATGAGTACTGCACATGAAAATGGACAATCTGCATACCCAGTAACTCTACAGAGCAGCATCTGCTTCTAGGGCTATTGGAAGTTACTATGTCTGGTGCATTAACATACAAGCTCACAGGGAAGCAGGCAGTCTTTTGGATTGGCAAGACAAGTTAGGACATTGTTTCTAGAGGGCACCTTGTCAAAACTTTGAAATTATGTTTTCTAACTAGAGTTATGCCCAGCCATAGTTCATAAGGTTAAGATAAGCTCTGACCACTTCTGGGAGCTTACCTTAAGAGTAAATATATAAAAGAAGGCACAAAACATTACATACAGAATAGTTTTTAAGAACATGAAAGCAAGAAAAGCTTCCCACTAGTAAAATAAGTACATGAATATTATAACAACTATTAACAAAGATGCCCACAGATATAAGAAAAAATATTTTAATATTACCCAACCCTCAAAAAAAGGGCAAGTCTCATTGCTTATTTAGTACCATGTAAATTATATGAAGTACAGCTTCTGGGTATATGTATTTATATGCAGATGTCTAGAGGATGGCTGTGACCCAATGCCAGCAAAGGAAGTCTTAATTTCTTCCTGTTGATCACTTATACAATCGGAACAGATGATGGAGCTGCCTTTATTTGGAGAATAATATTCTTAATTAATACTAAATAATAAGAAAGTCCAACTTAATAGAGACAGTAGATATTTTTTCTGTCTTTAGTAGCACTCATACATATGCTGATGTAATTAATTCTCTAAGAGTCTGTCCATTCATTTGAAACTATGTAATCAGCACCACCACCTGTGCCTGGGCATAGTAATGGTCAGGCTGCTGCACTGTATGGTCCAGGGAAGGTAGCATCCCTACACCTCATCAGCCGTATAGTCATAGATAACGCACCAAAATGTGCTCAACTTCAATTTCTTCATCTGTCAAAGATACTACTAGTCATTACAATAGCTATATACTGCTATGAAATAAACAACCCTAATGCTTCAGAACTTCAGACAATAATGATTATCACTCATAGCTCTGTGGGTTAGGAGACTGGGGTGCTCAGCTTGGTACTTCTAACTTTGTGTGATGGTTTGAGTAAGAATGGCAGCCCCGATAGTTTTGCATGTTTGGTCATTAGGGAGGGGTGCTAATTGAAAATGATTAGAAAATGATTACCCTTCTTGCTGACAGGAGCCTGTTGTAGCTGTTCCCTGGGAGGTTGTGCCAGCACCTGGCCAATGAAAATGCAGATGCTTGGAGCCAACCATCAGACTGAGTTTGGGGACCCTAGTGGATGAGCTGGTGGAAGGACTGGAGGAGCAGAGGGGGATTACAACCCCGTAGAAAGAACATCATCAGCTGGCTGGACCACCCAGTGCTCCCATGGCCTAGAGCAGCAACCAAGGAGTGATGCAAGGAGTGTACAAGGAGGGATGCATGGCTTCAGATATATATGTAGCAGAGGAGGGCCTTGTCTGACACCAATGAGAGGGGAGGCCCTTGATCCTGTGGAGGTTTTGATGCCCCAGCATAGGGGGATGCTGGAGGGGTGGGGTGGGAGTAAATGTGTGGGTAGGGGAGCACCCTCATAGAGGCAAAGGGGATGGGGGGATTGGATGGATGTGGGATGGGTGGACTGTGGAGGGGCAACCAGGAAGGGGAATATCATTTGAGATGTAAGCAAGTGAAATGATTTTTTAAAAAAAGGAAGTGTAGGCCTTGTTGGAATAGTGAGGCCTTGTTGGAGGAAGTTTGCATTATGGTGGACTTTGGGTTTTTTAAAAGCTCAAAGCAGGCTCAGTGTCTTTCTCTTCCTGCTGCCTTCAGATATAGAATTCATAGCTACCATGTCTGACTGCATGCCACTGTGCTGGCCCCACCACAGACTAAACCGCTGAAACCCAAATAAAATGCTTTCTTTTATAAGAGTTGCCATGATCATGGTGTCCGTCTCTTCACAGCATTAGGACACTGACTAAGATACTTGGCTGCTTCTCTGAAGCTGAACTCTGATAGGAAGTCAAAGCTTCAATCATTGACTGGTACTAGGGAATGATTCTACACTAGTTACACTAAAGGAATGTCAGTCACAATGTCTTACACAGGTATCTGCCCACTACTAGAGTCCTCATAGCATGGAGCCTGACTTCTCTTAGAAGGAGCCATTCAAGAGGCTGAGGTAAAAGTGGCAGTACCTTTAGTGGCCTGCCCTTGGAGATCACATATCATTTCTTCAGTTCCTGACTATAGGATTACATAACTTAAAAAGGATGTCACCAAGATTGGAATACCAGGAGGTGAAAATCCTGGAAGACAGACTATACCATACATTATGTTAGGAACATGCTTATGAATAACATAATTCCTGCATTGTCCTAAATGAGCCACTGTCCCCTAGTTAGGAAACCTAACTCAGCAAAAGGGTCCCTATACTATGCTGATCCAGCCCCTCTGTTTCTTCTGATAAGGAAACCAAGCTGGAGGGGATAGCTGGTCTGACTGATCAGGACAGGAATACGCTCTCTGGCTGGTAGTTTCCTAATTGCCCTCTGCATTGTCTTCTCCCTAAAGAAATCCTAGGTAAGGTAAGAGTGTGAGACCCACCTGTTAGAACAAAGTATTCACCAGGATTGAAGAAGAAATACTGGTAGAAAAGCCATTAAAGGATTCTGAATGTCACACTGAGGAATTTGCTTGCCCTTGATGGAAAAGGCCATATGGGACCTCAAAGGGGGTAACCTCATTGGTAAACTCATTCCTACAGTGGTGTGTACTAGTGGGGATAACCTTATTAGCAAACGGTAGTGGGTACTGGCCACTGTGGAGGCCGCTGAGTAATACAAGTGCCAAGGCCTGAGGGCTGCATTAGTAGAAAAGGGGATGTTTGAGAGACATAGTGCCAGCAAGTCCCACCACGTAACATCTGTGGGTGACACTATGGATTAAAAGGGGGAGTCAACTGGAGAATATCATCCTGAGTAAGGTAACCCAATCACAAAGGAACACTCATGGTATGCACTCACTGATAAGTGGATATTAGCCTAGAAGTTTAGAATACCCAAGACACATTTCACATATCAAATGATGCCTAAGAAGGAGGAAGAACAAAGTATGGATCCTTGGGTCCTTTGTAGAAAGAGGAAAAAATACCCACAGAAGGAGATACAAAGACAAAAGGTTAAGCAGAGTCTGAGGGAAAGACCATCCAGAGACTACCCCACCCAGGGATCCATCCCATATACAGTTACAAAACCCAGAAACTATTGTGGATGTCTATAAGTGCTGGCTGACCAGAGCTGGATATAGCTATCACCTGGGAGGCTCTTCTAGTGCATGACGAATACAGAGGGGGACACTCTCAGCCAACCAGGGAACTGAGCACAGGGTCCTCAATGGGAGATCTAGAGATAGGACCCAAGGAGCTGAAGGGGTTTGCAGCTCTATAGGAGGAAGAACAATATGAACCAACCAATACCCACCCCAGAGTTCCCAGGGACTAAACCACTAACAAAAGAGCACATATGGAGGGACCCATGGCTCCAGATGCATATGCAACAGAGGATGGACTTGTTGGGCATCAATGAAAGGAGAGGCTCTTGGTTCTGTGAAGGCTCAATGCCCAAGTATAGGGGAATACCAGGACAGGGAAGTGGGAGTTGGTGAGCAGGGGGATGGAGGATGGGATGGAGGGGTTTGGAGGGGAAAGGGGGATAAATTTGAAATATAAATAAAGAAAATATCTAATAAAAATTACATTAGAAGGCCTTTATTAATTTCTAGTCACTGCCATTCCTCATTGTCTTGTACTCTTAGTATTTCTCATT